>NW_026000283.1:11196048-11203795 GCF_001458135.2 Marmota marmota marmota
ATATATATTCAAGGACATACAATTGAGAGCATGGGATGAGTTGGAAGGCTACCATTGAATACATTGAAATTAGGTGCCTGTGAGAGGTTGAGGAAGAAGGAGAAAGAGAACCCTTATGAGTTTCCCACTGCTGCTACAACAAATCACAAATTTGGTCTCTTCTGGAGGTCTGAAGTCTCACTAACCTAAAATCAAAGTGCATTTCTTTTCAAGATTGTAGAAGAGAATCTGTTTCCTGACTTTTCCAGTTTCTAGGCTGCCCACATTCCTTGGTTTGTTGCTGTACCACTCAGACCTCTGTTTGCTTCCCTTTCTGTTCCTGCCTCCATTTTTTCCCTTATAAAGACCCTTGGATTAGACAGGGCTTTCCAGATAATCCACAATAATCTTTCCAGCATAAAAGCCTTGATTTAATCACATTTGCAGTCATTTTTACAATGTAAGACAATACATCCTCAGGTGCTAGGGATCAGAGTATGTTGTAGGAAGCATTATTTTATCATCATCCCCTCTAGGAAAGAGTCATGTCTGGATGGATTATGAGACTCATTAAGTTAGGTGCATTGGGGGCAAATTAAGTCAACGTATATACCTGAAAAGCAGTTGCAAAAAAATATAGCAATAAAACAGCTGATAGTGTACCTAGTATCAACCTCACCCAAAGGGCATTGGGATGTTTAACCCAGTCAAAACAAATGATCCACTCTTGGAATGAAGGCCTTCAGGTTCAATAAATATTTATGAAGTGTTCTTCCAGGAACTGTGGAAGACAATCTTTATAACCAGACCTTGGCTGGGGGTGTCAGTGATAGAGTTCATGCTTAACATGCACAAGTCCCTGGGTTCCATCTTCAGCACCATGCACACACACACACACACACACACACACACACACAAACAGCAGATGGTGCCAACAAAGAGCTGCAGCCAGTTTAAGAGTCTATTATAAGGGCAAGAACATGGAATTATGGGACACAAAGAAGGGTGTATTATGAGAGCGAAGGCTTCTAGGAGGAGGGCCTGCCTGCATTGTCTCTTAGGGTGTTGATTCTTCTTGCAATTAAAGGTTCAGTATAAATCCTTGATATATATTTGAGTAAAGTCATATTTATGAAAACACTCCATAAATTATCAAAGCATATAGAACTGACAGATATTACTATTATTTTTAAATCCCTCTGCAAATAGGTTGGCCATTCTCTAACCCAAGGCCTCCCCTCCCCTATCACCACAGACATACACACTTGTTAACATTTGCTATAAACATTAATATAATGCGTTTATAATAACATTTACAAAATGATATGTCATCTGCCTTTTAAGGAGTCTCCAGTTGGAAGAGGAGGCCCTGGGGACTGGCTGAGTGCCATTATGGGTACTCCCTGGCATAGATCAAGCGGTGTTTTTAAAATAAAATAAACCATAATGCCAGCAAATGATTAGAAAAATAAGGTTTGTGACTTGTCATTAACCTCCATAAAAGGCCCTGAGAATTTGAGCATTGTGAGGAAAAAGAGAAACCGTGGCACGGGGATGGAAGGAACCTGATTTCCTTCCACCAAGATAATTCAGGCCTATTGTCCATGACTAAGAACCTGGAGTAGGTTCCCTTTCTTTCTGATCCTTACACATCCAGTAATAATTTTTAAAAAAATTCTTTTTGAAGGTGGTAGAGAGGGTTAGGAATGCTGTTTCTTCAACATAAAACCTTTCTTTGTAAATTCTGTTTAATTTATTCAAAGGGTATCTTGGATTGAATTAGGCCACTGTCCTGGTCTGCAGAAGAATGCAGATAAATGGAAAGCTTTCCAGGAACTGTATAAACAAGAAACTCTCATCAGTTTGGCTTTGAGTAATCAAAATCATGATGAGGAAACATGAAGTTTAGCTTTAACCCTTAGAGCCCTGATGACTTGGGCATGAGACTACCAGTCACCTGTCCTGCCTTACCTTGGGGTGGCTTAGAGTCCTGGGCTGACCTGTGCCCCTCAGCTGCTCCAGTGAGCTGTTTTGATCTTTTTGATTTTGACCCTTCTCACTGAGGATCTCCCTTTATCTGTAAGTGGAAGTGGAAGAGGATAGAGACAAGAAAACATCTGACAGGAAAGAATGATGTCCTTTTTTGCAAAAGTGTGTGTCTCTCTAGCCAGTGAGAAATATCCTCATGAGTTCAAAAAGGACATAGGCACTAACATACACAACGGTTTAGCAGAAAATGCTGGTCTCTTAAGTAAAAATCTCACAAAGGATCTTCTACCATTTATCAAACAAAATCCAGACAGATCCTCACACCACTGCAATGCAATGAGAAAGGGGAAGTCACAGAAAGGGAATTTCCCTACTTCTGACTTTAGAGCAATGGTCCCAAGAAGAGGTGAAATTTTGCCCCCCCCCCAGGGGACATCTGGCAATGTCTGGGGATATTTTGGGTTGTCATGACTGGGAGAGGGGCCTGCTTTTGAAATCCAGTGGGTAGAGGACAGGTATACTATTAGTATTCTAAAATGTATAGGATAGCCTCCACAACAAAGGCTTATCCTGCTCAAAATGACAATAGTGCCAAAGTTGAGAAATCTTGAACTAGAATACTTTTTGTTGTTTTTTGTTCATTGGTCTCTACCCATTGATTGTCCACTTGCTTGACAAAAATCAGTGGAAGATAAATGCTAAAATTACTTAGTCTTGAGGGGCTAGAGTTGTGGCTCAGTGGTAGAGCGCTCGCCTAGCATGTGTGAGACCCTGGGTTTGATCCTCAGCACCACATATAAATAAAGGTATTGTGTGAAACTACAACTAAAAAAAATAAATGTTTAAAAAATAAAATTTAAAAAACTACTTAGTCTTGAGGCTTTCCTTTCTTGTAACTAGCACTCCCAGTGCCTCCATCCTGCTATCTAGCCATGTAGATGTAGTCACTTCCTAGACTGTAAACCATCCCATGGGTCTGTTCTCCCCACTCCTCACCTCCATGATCCTATTTCCGGTCTTTATCTCCAGTCCTGTAGACCGTTTATAGCAAAGGTCTTCAAACTAGTCCTGAAGATTCACCCTCTCCACAAGACAGATGTTCCCCATGTGAAAATCTGATAACTTCATTCCCCAGCTTATGCTTTTTAAATGACACCCCTCTCCTGAAATGCCACAAAAGGAAGTCCCAACTCCTTTACCCATAGGATTGCCTCTTCATGACTGATTGGATTCCTCAGACTTTTCCCAGCTTTATTTCCAGCTGGGCTCCCAGGCCACTCAGAACTCTAGCACTACTAGCTGACTGGCCACCTTCAGGCTGAATGTCCCTTGTGGACAATTTTGCTTATTTGTATATGTGTGTGTGTATTGGGGCAGGGGAGGGGACTGGGGATTGAACCCAAGGCCTCCAGCATGTTAAGCAAGTACTTTGAAACTGAACTACACCCCCAACCTTCTTGTGAGCACTTTTCTTTGGCCCATAACTGTTTAAATTTACTTGACTTTAGATGCCAAAATGAAAAAAAAAATCACATTTTGCCTAAGGCCCCAGATCTCTAGGTTCTTTAAAGAAACCAAAAGTTCTGTAATTGTATTCGACCTTAGTTCCAGTGTGCAACAGTCATGAGAGGCCAAGAAGTAGCTGCCACTGTGTCTACAGAGCATGTGTTCCCTGTCTGCACTGGCTCTATGGCCTCCTACAGCTCCTAGGCCTGGCTTGTTAGGACTTCCCTTTGTGGCATTTCAGGAGAGGGGTGTCATTTAAAAAGCATAAGCTGGGGAATGAAGTGATCAGATTTTCACATGGAGAATATCTGTCTTGTGAAGGGTGAATCTTCAGGACCAGTTTGAAGACCTTTGCTATAAATAGTCTACAGGACCAGTGATGAGGACCGGAAATAGGACCAGCTCATTTACTACTTTCCTTGATCCTGTTTGACACTTCTGATATTTTTGTCACTACAAACCTTTTGCTTCAAAAGCTTTTCCATCACATATCACATTTTTGGTAGTTCTCTTAACCCCCAAATGCAAAATTCTGTTTCCTCCTGTGTGTAGGCTCACGACACTCAACAAGTTCCACTGTCATAGCAAATAATAGAGATTTGTGTGCATTCTATTTTTGTTACTGGAGCCAACTCCTTGGAGGTCAAGGACTCTGTCTGTCAAGAGTAACTCCAGAATTTTCACCCATAAGAAGCTTAGGGGCAGGATTGGAAAGGACATACATCCTTATCTTGAGGCCATGTATGCACAGAAACACGCTGCTCTTCGATTCTAACTTTATTCAAAGTGGCTTGGGGACAACAGAGAATAAAATGATGACTGTAACTTGGTTAGGGACACATGTCCTTCCCTTAGTGTTGAGGATTAATTGAATTGAAGGTCCCTAGTCTTCAGCAAGTGGTTTTCTTCTATAGGTTTATTCGAATTCACTCAAGGAAGTGCTTTTGTATAAGAAACCTCTGGCCTCTGGTGGAAAGCTTTGGGTTTAGTTTGAGACAGAGTAGGCATGCCGCTGAGGTGGCTGCTCAAGATCTGAAGTCCATAGACCTGTAGGCTTCCTACAGTGTTCATTAGATGAAATTTGCTGTTGTTTTTTGTAGTACTGGGAATCCATGCCAGGGCCTCACACATGCTAGGCAGAAATTCTACCAGTGGGCTACACCCCCAGTACTAAACTATTTATTTTTTGGCAGTACTGGAGATTGAGCCTAAGGGTGCCTTACCACTGAGTTACATCCTCAGCTCTTCTTCTTTTTTTAATTTTTTTAATTTTGAAACAGTGTCTTACTAAATTGCTGAGACTAGCCTCAATCCTCCTGTCTTAGCCACCTGAGTCACTGGGATTACAGGCACGCACCACCATGCCCTAACTTTTTAATTCAATAAGATGTTCCTCTGCCCAGAATTCTCCAATATCAAAGTCATCACAATGACCTCCAAGGCCCTATCCTACCTGACCCCATTACCTCTCTAACATCTCCTACCCAACTCCCTTACTCTCTTCCAGCCACACTGACCTCCTGGCTGTTCCTCACACATGCCAAGCACAATGCTGCCTCAGCTCCTTTTCTGTGCCTATTTGCTCTGCTATTTGCTTCCTCTCCCCAAAATATCCATGTCTCACTCCCTCACCTCATTCAGATTTCCCATTGAGGCCTGTCTTGGCCACCCCATCAAAAATGGCAAGCTCCACAAACACCTTCCTCCTCCCCATTCCTGGATCAATATCTCTCCAAGCTAGAATGTAAGCTGAATGAGGGCAGAATTGTTTTTCCTGTTTATTCCCAGCTGTATCTCCAGCAACCAGAATTGTGCCTGCCATGTAGTACATGCTCAAAAAATATAATTAATGAATAAATAAATTATGCTTTGTTAAGTACTATGAGGGATAGCAACCAACAAACAAAAGGCAAGTTTCTGACCTTGGGAAACTCCCAGTCTAAACTGTGGAAAAGTATACACAACAATGAGAGAAAATGCAACAAACAAACAAAAGTGGCAAAAAGTTCATCTGTGGTATAGGTTCAGAGAAAGGCAACACAAACAATTGTGATTGGAATTGCTTTAGAAGGCTTCTTGTTGAAGACAGAGTTAAACCAGACCTCAAAGGATAACCAGGGTATGAGAGACACAAGAAAAAAGGAGGAGGAAGGGGGAAGAGGAGGTCAGTTTGTAGCTTGCTCATAAACAACAAGGAGACAAGTAAGGCTTTCACAAACAAGGTGGTAACGTAATAAAAATGGCATTTGGGACAGCAGACTTTCTAATATGAATTACCATGTCTTCATTCTTTTTTTTTTCCTGTCCTGGGGATGAAACCTAGGGCCCCATGTATTCTAGGCAAATGCCCCACCTCAGAGCTACATCCCCAGTCCTTTTTATTTTTGGACAGGGCCTCACTTAGTTGCTGAGGCTGGCCTTAAACTTGCCATCTTCCTGCCTCAGCCTCCAGAGTCGTTGGGATTACAGGTGTGCAAAACTGCACTCCACAAGACTTCTTAATTCTTGCATGGAGGCAAGAAGACCAAGAAGAGACCATTCGAGGTATTGGCAGTCAGGACTAGGGACAGCCTTTATGCAAACTTTCTGCAGTCGGGGCTGAGGATCTGTGAGGCTGATTCTTCCAGGATAAAACTACCTGGGGTACTTCTGTATGCAAGAGTGTGCCTGGGGGCATGGAAACACTGCTGTCTCTTGTTCCCCATGAGAACTTACAATATTCCCCCCAGATGCTCTGTAGCTTCACTCTTCAGGCTGTAAACCCTCTCTGAAATGGGTCCTGCTCTGCTTTCCAACGCTTCAGGAAGTGCCTCTGTATGTTAGCATCCAAGGACCCTCCTTTGGCTTCTGGTTCAGGTGCTGTCCTCATTGCTGCTACCCCATTATCTCAGCCAGGATCATCCCCCTACAACCTTCCTTTCTTTCTTCCTTCCTTTCTTTTCCTTTTTTTTTTTTTTTTTTGCAGTGCTGTGGATGGAACCTAGGACTGCACATGCTAGATGACGAATTTACCACTGGACTACATCCCCCAGCTCTCCTCGACCTTGTCACTGCACCCTCTCCACTGCTCATCTAAAACCCTGCCCCTCTTTACTAGCCCAGGCAAGACTGGTCCAATTCGTGCCCTGTCAAGAGCAGCTTTTAACAGCCACGTTAGTGCATCACCACTTTTGCTCCTTAGCATAAATATCTTAGTCTCTGGGGTCCTCAGATTAAAGATTCAAATGTGCCATTTGCATGTTAAGTCACCTGCACCTTCTTGTGCTGAAAGGTCTTCATTGTTTGCCTTGAAAGAGAGGATAATTAATATTTACATTTACCCAAAGAAACCTCTAGTCCCTTTTGCCTCAGTCCACAATGCGTCTCTGAGAAGAAAGTGGTTTGCATACCAGCGCCTCTGCTCCAGGAATCAACACTCTGATTTGCATCCCCAGAGTTCACTTTGCACACCTAGATTTTGAATAGATCCCTATGCAAACACAGAATTGAAGCCTCATGTGTTTTTTGTTTGTTTGTTTGTTTGGTTGGTTGGTTGGTTGTTTTTTGTTGTTGTTGTTTGGGTACCAGGTGTTGAACCCAGGGGTGCTTAACCCCTGAGCCACATCCCGAGCCCTTTTTATTTTGAGACAAGGTCAAGCTGAGTCTCTAAGTAGCTGAGGCTGTGTTGGTTTGAATTTGCAATCCTCCTGCCTCAGCCTCCTCAGTTGCTAGGATTACAGGCCTGTGCGTGCCTCTGAGCCCTGTAAGGCCTCACTTTTAACTTGAAAAACAACAGGTATCAGGAGGAGCAGCAAAACTCATCCCAATGTAGTTCCCACATTATCCCTATCTTTCCCACACCCTTTCACCTTGACTGCCTTTTCTGACCCTTGGTCATAGAGAAAATTGCTTCTGATTTTGTCAATTGCATACCTAGTACCGTGCTATGGGGGCCTGCGCTCTGGACTAAGAGATGGAGACCAGACTTGCTACTTCTCAGCTCAGAAGCAAGGGCCAGTCATTTCACTCTGCAGCTCCAGTTTACAGGACAGTATTCCTATAAACTGGAGTTTTAGGATGACACTAGATCCCCTGCTTTGCCAATTTCCTTCTGGATTCTTTTATTTATTTATTTTATTGATTTATTTTGGGGGGTGGGCGCTAGACATTGAACCCAGGGGCACTTAACCAGTGAGCAGTATCTCCAACCTTATTTTATTGAGAGATAGGATCTTTTTTTAAAAAAAAAAAAGAGAGAGAGAGAGAATTTCTTAATATTTATTTCTTAGTTTTT
>NW_026000283.1:11204986-11207568 GCF_001458135.2 Marmota marmota marmota
TGCGCTCTGCTCTTTTCTCTTCTCTTGATCATTTTTTTTTTAATGTTTTGAGGGGTTTTTTCATTTTTTTTTTTTCACTTCACAGTATCTTTGATCCTTTGTAATATAGGCATAACAGTGTCTACCAGAAGGTTTATTATAAGGAAATGTGAGATACGAGATGAAGAAACTCACATGAAATATTTATGTCGTACATAGCCCATAATGAGTACTAAGAAATGGGAACTTTTATTAGCATTTCTAGTATTCTTTCATCTTCATAGTTCCCTCATAGCTCATGGTTCCGCTTCTGTTGTTCTCCTTTCTACTGGCATTGTCCTATTTGTTCTCAGTCTTTTTTCTTTCATTTCTCCTTTGCTCAATTTCCTGTTTGTTCTTGCCCTTTTATCCTCAGGCCAGGTACATGTGCAAGCTGCAACAATAAAGCCACTTGTGGGAGAGAGTCAGCGTGGAGGGGCACAGTAGGGGCAGAATGAGAATGTACAGTCCCTTGTTTACTGATACCCGCTCTACTAGGTGGCAAAGGTATTACCCAATACACAGCCAACTCTGTGTGACGGTCTAGGCTGGCCATGTTGAAACTGGATCAGCTGGGACCCTGCACTTCCGTGAATGGCTATAAAGACAACAGATCTCACCAACAAGGATATAGGTTAAGTCTTTGCATCTTCCCCTTCAAGGGACAGCTGGATCATTACTCTGGACTCTCAAGGAGTACTGTTGTAGAACAGTGGGTGTCAGCTCACTAGGAATTTGTATATGCACGAACCAGAGCCTGGAAAGAGGAACCATTTGTACTCAAGCACAATGTGGTCAGGAAAATTTTGTCATCATTGTTGTGACAGAGCTGCAACTAAATTTAGCAGACTGTATATATTCTTTTCATGATAATTGGAGAAAGCAACCTATTTTCTTTCCAAAAAGCAAAAAGTCCCCAAACCCAAAAAAGAAGGCCTCTTCTAATTTGGTATTTGATGGCTGTGGAGATTCCTCACTCCAGTTACTTCAGATCTTTGCTTTTTCTGTGTCCTTTGTAGCATGACATTCTCTCAAGATATATTGTGTGAATGGAGGAACACTGGCACTTGGTGGAATTTTGGGTGCTTTTCTGTTCTCTGGTGGTTTCCACACTTGGATTGAAATAAAAAGAGGTGCTGAAATTCCATATTTCAAGTGGTTGATTTTTAGAATCTAATCTAATCTTTTGATTTTGAGAATCTAATTTTTTTAATTTTATTTATTTATTTTTATGTAGTGCTGAGGATTGAAGCCAGGGCCTCACACATGTTAGGCAAGCGCTCTACCACTGAGCCACAACCCCAGCCCTGAGAATCTAATGTTTTGATGGCAATTTATACACTTTTATTCTTCAAGATAAATTTTAAATAGACTCTGTTGGAATTTTTTTTGAAATTTCCTTATTACAAAACTGCAATTTCACTTTAAGGTGTAGGTGAAATACAATCTATTCCCAGGGACTCAAAATGACTATTAGCAGAGACAATAACAAGATGCCTTTCTATGATTCAGAAGTTCTGAAAAACAAACTATATATAATCTATCTTATCTTTCTTCATCAAGGAGTATGATGCTGCCAGCATATTATAGCAATTGCAGGAGCAATTTTATTTATCTATCTATCTATCTATCTATCTATTTATTTATTTATTTATTTTTTAGCTGGGCCCAATATCTTTATTTTATTTATTTTTATGTGGTGCTGAGTATCTAACCCAGGGCCTCGCATGTGCTAGGCAAGCACTCTACCACTGAGCCACAACCCCAGCGCAATTTGATTTCTTACAAAAGATTGGAGGAGTGGGATGTGAACTAAACATATACTGGAAAACAGGTACACAGGGGCAAAGAAGGAAACACATTTAAGAGGGGAGAGAGTTTTAGGAAAGAATGAGAAAATGGAAGGAGAAAAGAGAGAGAGAAATAATATAAATGGGGTAGATGGGGGAGAGAAAAAAGGGCCTTTCAATTTTAGTATCCAGATAAAGTATTATTATTTTTATTTTGTGGTAGTAGGGGAGAAACCCAGGGCCTCATACGAGGCAGGTGCTCTACCATTAGGCTACATCCTCAACCCCAGACTGATTGGAAATGACTAATGGGAGTTCTACTTCCCCTGGTATGTGCTGATCTCAGGAATCTTTAAACTCTTAAAAATTGTGGAAGACCTCAATGCTGCCTTTCCCCCCCTATCTTGCATAAGAATTCATCACAGGGCACTCCTTCCTTAATAACCTGTCCAAAAGTTTACTTCCTAGGGAACCTAACTTGTGACAAGTGTCTAGCACAGTGCCTGCCATATTAATGCTTAAACTATTGAAACAATGAGTTTCTTCACACACAGGTATACTTGAATTTAAACAAAAGAAATTTAGCAACTGGTAGACATGTGAGGATTATTTGCTGGTAAATAAATACTTGAATTCTCTTAAGGCATTTAACAGGGACTATGATTTATTTAAAATAAGATAAAATAGACAAAATATAAGGCATAAACCTTAGGGAGATGCACATTAAAACCATAATGAGATACTGCTTCACACCTATTAGAAATATATATATAT
>NW_026000283.1:11209299-11214134 GCF_001458135.2 Marmota marmota marmota
TAGATGGACACAACACCTTTATTTTATTTTTATGTGGTGCTGAGGATTGAACCCAGTGCCTCGCGTGTGCCAGATGAGCGCTCTACCACTGAGCAACAGCCCCAGCCCCTAGGATGGTTATTATTAAAACACACACACACACACACACACACACACACACACACACACACACACTAAAGTCTGAGTATGGTTACACATGCCGGTAATCCCAGCAGCTTGGGAGACTGAGACAGGAGAATCAAAGCCAGCCTCAGCAACTTGGCAAGGTCCTAAGCAAATTAATGAGACCCTGTCTCTAAATAAAAATTTAAAAAGGCCAGGCGTGGTGGTGCATACCTGTAATCCCAGTGTCTCAGGAGTCTGAGGCAAGAGGATTATGAGTTCAAAGCCAGCCTTAGCAAAGAGATGTGCTAAGCAACTCTATGAGACCCTGTCTCTAAATAAAATACAAAATAGGTTTGGGGATATAGCTTGGTGGTTAAGCACCACTAGGTTCAATCCACAGTACTTCCCTGCCCCAAATAAAAATAAACAATAAAAAAACAGAAAGCAACCAGTGTTGGTGAGCCTGTGTAGATATTGAAATATTTGTGCACTGCTGGTGAAATGTATGACACAGGTGCTATGGAAAATAGCATGGAGGTTATTTAACAAATTATGTAGGACAATAGGTGTGACTCAGTGGAGGAGCAACTGCTTAGCCTGTGCGAGGCTCTGGGTTCAATCCCCAGCACTGAAAATAAAAAAGAAAGAATAAAACAAATTAGACATACTGCCAAATAGTGGGAACAATCCAAATGTTCATCAACGTAATACTGAAAGCTCAATCCTTGTACCCAATGCCAATTCAATAATGAAGACAAGGTTTTGAGAAAAAGGAAAAATAAATTTTGTTGCTTTGCTAGCAAAGGAGAAATGTTGAGAGCCACAGTTTAGTCGGAATGTGCCCAGCCAGACTGCGGCAGAGAAAGGCAAGGACTTATGTTACAGAAGCTGCCATTCTCACTGCTAGAAGGGATAGAGTACTTTAAAAAGGGCTGTTTTCCAGATATTATCAGTAGATGTAATTAATCCTCAACTTTATTTTTAAGAAAGCTGTTTTTCCATTTTCAGATCCAGTTTCTTTGTTCAATGGGCAGCAAATGGAAGGACAGATAACTTGGCTTAGGACAGGAAGAAGGTCAATCTTGTTTTCCCACATTTAGGCAGGGTAAGAGGGAGAAGAGGAAAGAAGAAAACACATCAGTTTTTAAATAAGCCACCAGAGGCCAATAGCATGGTTTATATTCAAAACATAAAGTGGACCCCAGTTACAAGAAAGGGGCTCCTGTTACAAATTGATTAAATGGATAAAGAAAATGTGGAATACACATAGTATAGAATATTATTCATTCTTTTAAAAATAATTTTTTAGTTGTAGATGGACATAATGCCCTTTATTTTATTTATTTATTTTTATGTAGGGCCTTGCACGTGCTAGGCAAGCACTCTACCACTAAGCCACAACCCCAGCCCATATTATTCATTCTTTAAAAAGAAGAAAATTCTGACACATGCTGCAACATGAATGGACATTGCAGGCATTATGCTAGGTGAAATAGTCCAGTTACAAAATAAGAAATACTGCATCAATATTCCCCTGCTATGTGATACTTGGTATAGTCAAATTCAAAGAGTCAGAAAGTAGAATAATGGTTATAAGGGTCTGGGGACAGCCAAACGAGGGATTTACTGGTAATGTGAGCAGTTTTCTTTTGGGGATGACAAAATATTGCTGGAGATGGATAGCCGTGATGGTTGCAGAACAGTATGAATTGTACATTAAAAATTACTGCTGGGCATGATGGTGCATGCCTATAATCCCAGTGACTTGGGAGGCTGAGGCAGGAGGCTCCCAAGATGGAGATCAGCCTTAGCAATTTAGCAAGGCTCAAAGCAAGACACTGTGTCAAAATAAAAAATAAAAAGTGTTGGGGATGTAGCTCAGTGACAAAGCACCTCTGGATTCAATCCCCAGTACCAAAAATAAAAAATTGCTAACATGGTGCATTTTGCATCACGTATAGTTTATCACAATAAAAATAGAAAGGATAGCAGGGCATGGTGGTGCACTCCTATAATCCCACCAGCTTGGGAGGCTGAGGCAGGAGGATCTGGAGTTCAAAGCCAGCATCAGCAACTTAGTGAGGACCTCAGCAACTCAGGGAGACCCTGTCTCAAAGTAAATCATATAAAGGACTGGGGACATGGCTCAGTGGTTAAGTGTCCCTGGGCTCAATCCCTAACACCAAAAATTTTTAAAAAGTTACTATTAACAAAATGATTGACGAGAACCAAAATAGTACAAGAGGCTTTCTTAAGAATTATCTTTTCTGATTGACCTAGGAAATTAAACTTTTTAATGACTCAGTGTGGAAATATTGGTGTGTTTTCTTTTAACCATTTAGTAAATACTGACAACCTTCTGTGGGCAGAAAACACTTTCAAGGTACATGGTGACCTAAAAAATATTGTCTGTTTTTCAGAAGTTTGCTCTCTGATTAAGAACATAAGCCATACACACTTCATGGAATGATGCTAATTAAAGCTGTACCATGTTGGAGTTCAAATATCAACTCATGCTAATGATTTCACCCACTGCACAGCAACAACCCAAAATATCATAACTGCAAAATTAGTGATCCTAAAATAAGATTTCATAGTCGTTAAGAGCAAGGGCTCCAGAGCCAGACTGCTTGGTAGGAATCCTGACTCCACCACTTCCTATTTCTGAGACTATGTGCAAGTTACTTATCAGGGCCTCAGCTTCCTTCTTTTGAAAATGGAGATATGATAATAATGACACCTATTTCAGAGGGTAGTTGTGAGGATTCAATGTGTTCATACATTGAAAGTTCTCAGAATAGGCCCTTGCACATAGCAAATGCTCAATAAAAGGAGTAGTTACTGTTATTTCCAGGAAACTGTGTGTAATACCTTTGACAAACACTGAATATTAGTCTAAAAAAATTTATTTTCTTATTTTTTTTTTTGGGCGGGGAGATGAAATATTTTATTTTCAGGTTTATACAATTGAATCCTGTACACTATACATAGCATATTTCATAGCATTCACAACACTGTTTACTTTTTTAAAAATTTACTTTTTCTTTCTAATTTTTTACAATATTTCCTGAAAACGCAAAGAATGTCAGATAGAATACATGTTCTACTTTTGTGGTATCCTCTATGTAAAAAGTGAAGCAATTTTCTCCATAAAATATTTGCTCAATAATTATCTTGACATTTATTTTGGCAGGCATCATTATACAAAATACATGTATGAAGATGTGAATTTGGTGTCAACATACCTTATATACAGAGATATGATAAATTGTGGTATAAAGGTGTATTAAGAATTGTAATGCAAAAAAATAAAGTGAAGAAAGGAACAAAATTACCGTAAGACATGGAAATTAGGTAATTATTTCAATTCTGTTATAAAGAATTTAAGCCATAGTAAATCATCAACATTTGAAAATATTGTATCTTTTAATAAATTACAACAACTACTATCATTCAAATGCATAAACTTATTGAACTTCAAACCACTGGGTTATATTCTTGGAAAATTAGAATTATACACAGGCCTCAATATATCATAACAAACACAAAAAAATAGAAATGGTCCTTGCAACTAAAAAAACTTTAAATAGACACTTTAAAAATACTTCTTAACAGAGCTGTGACTTTTGACAGTAGTAGTACATATTCAAGAATGTTACAGTATTTTGGGGGGAAATGAATGGGTTCATTATATTGATTTTGGGGATGGCTTCACAAGTGTATACATACAATTTTAGACTTTAAATATATATTCTTTGTTGCATGTCAAACATCAAATTGTCAAATGTGCATTGAACTTATAAATATATATTTGTATCTTTTTAAACTTTATTTTATTTATTTAATTTTTCATGTGGTGCTAAGGATCAAACCTAATGCCTCACATGTGCTAGATAAGTGTTCTACCACTGAGCCACAACCCCAGTCCTGTATTTGTATCTTATAAATCAACATAAATCTACTAAAGAAGAAAAAAGTTCTGAAAAAAGAATGTTATGGTGTTATTGGCTCAAAGTATCCTCAATGTCCAGTATCCTGTTTGGGCACAGAATAGGGGTTCAAAAAATACCAGAAATCAATGAAAAATTTAGATCAAAATGTTAACATTTGTGGCTGGGTATGGTGGAGCATGACTATAATCCCAGTGACTCAGTAGGCTGAGACAAGAGGATTTCAAGTTCAAGGCCAGCCTCAGCAATTTAATGATTCCCTAAGCAACTCAGTGAGACTCTGTCTCAAAATAAAAAAATAAAAATAAAAAAGGACTCAGAGTATAGCTCAGTGGTAAAGTATCCCAGGGTTCAATCCCCAATACCTTAATGGTAATAAATAATAATAATAATAATAATAATTATTATTATTATTATTATTATTATTATGGCTGGAATGTAGTGTAGTGGTAGAACACCCCTGGGTTCAATCCCCAGTATTTTGAAACAAAACTTTCTCATTTGATAAATTGAAAAAAAAGAGTTAATTAACACTTGTAGATGTTGAGATTATGTTGTATTCTTTTCCTTGATTTCTATTTTTTCAACATGATTACTTTTGATTTTTATATTTTTATTGTTAATATTTCAAGCATACAGAAATGTATACTGAAAAACATAAAAACACATTTATATCTACTAGTAAGCTTTTTTCAAACTGTAACTTTATACTGCATTTACATGATTTCCTGTTGTAGTTTGGATCTAGAATGATCTCCAAAGGCTCACGTGTGTTGATTG
>NW_026000283.1:11214156-11254385 GCF_001458135.2 Marmota marmota marmota
CTTTCTTTCTTTCTTTCTTCTCCCTTTCTTTCTCCCTTTCCTTCCTTCCTTCCTTCCTTCCTTCCTTCCTTCCTTCCTTCCTTCCTTCCTTCTTTCCTTCTTTCCTTCTTTCTTTCTTTCTTTGAATCCCAGAACCTTGTAGGTGCTGAATATGTGCCTAGCATGAACACTAGGCCATACCCCCAGCCCCTGTCTTTCTTTTTCTGAATTCAAACATTAGAACCAGGCATGGTGGTGCATGCTTGTAATCCCACTCACTTGGGAGGCTGAGGAGGGGGATTGTAAGTTTGAGGTCATCCTGGACAACATAGCAAGATTTTGTCTCACACACACAAACACACACACGCAAAAGAAGGAATTAAAATATTACAGTGTCGACACTGCATAGAAACCATTTCCAAAGTCTCTCATATACCATCTCTCTCTGGAGGTACCATTATATTGAATATTTTTGTACTACTACTATAAAGAGAGTGTTCCTAATACAGGATTGTTCTGCATATTTTAAAACTAGAGACACATGATAATTGGTACACACCATCTTAAAATTTGCCTTTTTCATTCAGGATTTTGTGAGACTTGTCTATGTTGATCCATATAGCTTTAGTTCATTCACCTTCCTTGTTGTAGAATATTCCAGATAATGTATATTTGGGTATTCATTGGAGGACATTGATATTGTTTTCATTTCTTAGCTATTAAAATAGAGCTGTTACTGCTGGGTGTGGTAGTGCACACCTATAATCCCAGAAGCTCAGGGGGCTGAGGCAGAAGAATCACAAGTTCAAGGGCAGTCTTTTTGAGATGGATCTCACTATGTTGTCCAAGCTGACCTCAGACTCTTAGACTCAGTGATCTTCCCGCCTGAACCTCCCTAGCGCTGGGATTACAAACATGTGCCCCCACAACCAGCTTTATTAACAGTATTGAGACACATGAAGGATTTTCTAAAGTGCCCTTCTGGAAGTAATTCAAATCTTCAACTTTACTAAATATTGCTGAATTGCCCTGTAAGGTGATTATATTCTAGCAGCACCTGAAAGTTTCCATTGGTTCGTATCCTTGCTGGAGTGGGTAATTCATTGTACTCTCAAAAGTCTTGCCAATTTGGGCTGGGGTTGTAGCTCAGTGTTAGAGTGCTTGCCTCACAAGTGTGAGGCCCTGGGTTCAATCATCAGCACCACATAAAAATAAATAAATAAAAATGAAGATATTGTGTTCATCTACAACTAAAAAAATATTTTTTAAAAGTTTTGCCAATTTGGGGCTGGGGTTGTGGCTCAGTGGTAGAGTGCTTGCCTAGCATGCATGAGGCACTGGGTTCAATCCCCAGCACCACATAAATGTAAAATAAAGATATTATGTCCACCTAAAACTAAAAAATAAATATAAAATTTTTTGCCAATTTAATGAATGTGAAATAGTATCTTATGGATAGCACTTGAAATGTTGTCTGACATGTAATGAGGACTCAATTAAGGGTGAGTTTTTCACACTTCCCTGTTCCATATGGCAGTTGGGCACCTTTTCAATTGTTTGCTGGTCATTAAGCTTTCCTCCTCCCTGAAGCAGCTCTACATGTCCTTTCCCCCTTAGTTTTGTTTTATTAGGTTGTATTTTTTAAAGTATTTGTTTTAGTTGTAAGTGTACACAATAACTTTATTTTATTTTTATGTGGTGCCAAGGATCGAACCCAGAGCCTCATGTGTGCTAGGCAAGCGTTTTACCACTGAACCACAATCCTAGCTCCTATGTTGTCTTTTTTAAAAAACTGATTTATAGAATTCTTTATATATTTTCTTGCACTGATCCCTTGCTCATGAAGTCTGTGGTTTTAACTTCATTTATGTTGTCTTTGTCATTTGGAAGTGTATTGTTTATTTTAATGGACTCAGATTTATCATCTCTACCTTTGGGTTAATCTGTTTACATGTTGTTTAGAAAAAAATCTTTCCTTGGGCTGGGGTTGTGGCTCAGAGGTACAGTGCTCGCCTGGCATGCATGGTGCACTGGGTTCAATCCTTTGCACCACATAAAATAAAATAAAGATATTGTGTCCACCTATAGCTAAAAAATGAATGTTAAAAAATATTTCCTTATTAGTAGTTATGAGTTCTCAAGTGAGGTCTATTTTCATGCCCAGAAACCAGGGCTAGGCAGGCATGAGTAGACAGGCTTATTGTAATTCACCATTTTAGTCAGGGAAAAGCTAATTGAAGATTCAGGCTTTATATGGGGCTCTTGGTTCCAAGACTTTGGCTCCTCTCTCTGAATGTGTATTGATTGGTTAACATTAGTTTCCACTGAGAGCAAACAAGTTCTAAAATGATAATGGCATGAACAAGAGAAAAACTTGTCTCTTTCATAACAGTCCAGAGAAAGGCAGTCTGAGGCTGGTATGGAGTACTTGTCCCCACAATGCTCACAGGCACACACAGGGTCTTTCAATCTTGTTATTCCACGGTATGTGACCTCTATTGCTCCAGCCCTAACCTTCACTTTCACATTCTAGCCAGTAGAAAAAAAGAGTCCAAGAAGAGGGATTTGGTAATTGTCTTCTAAGGATGATTCCCAGTAGCTTCCATGACATTTGCTTGTTCAGAAGTTAGTCATGGTAATCTTCATTCTGGGTGGTCATGTGTCCAGTCAAAAATTAGGAGTCCTGGGCCAGGTGTAGTGGCACACATCTGTAATTCCAACAGCTCAGGAGGCTGAGGCTGGAGGATCGTGAGTTCAAAGCCAGCCTCAGGAAAAGTAAGGTGATAAGCAACTCAGTGAGGGTTTGTAAATAAAATATAAAATATTTTGGCTGGGGATGTGGCTCAGTGGTCAAGTGCTCCTGAATTCAATCCCTAGTACCTCCCCAAATATTATTAGGAGTTCTGGGATGGGAATATAGCTCAGCAGAAGAGTGCTTGCCTTATATTGAAAGACCCTGGGTTCAAACCCCAGTACCACAATAAATAATTAGGAGTTCTGTTACTATGGACATAGAGGAGAATAGATATTGGAGGATAACTAACAGTCTTTGCCAATGGACTTAAATCTCATGTCACTAGAATACAGGTCACCTGTATATCACTCTAAGATGGTTCCCTCTTCCTTTCTTATACCTTAATTTCTTGTACTCTTGGCTGTGTCTTTCATTAATCTTTTCATTCAGCATTTACTATGTGTCAGAAACTATTTTAGGAGGTGAGAATACAGCAGTGAACAAGACAAAGTTCCTGTTCTCTTGGATCTTATATTCCATTTTAAGGGAGACAGACCACAAACCAGCAAATACAATACTATAATGTCAGAGGGTGTATTAGTCAGCTTTGTGTCACCGTGACCAATATACCTGATAAGAACAACTTAGAGGAGGAAAAGTTTATTTTGGCTCATGGTTTCAGAGGTTTAATCTATGGTTGGCCAGCTCCACAGCTCTGGGCCTAAGGTGAAGTAGAACATCATGGTGGAAGGGCACGGTAGAGAAAAGTAGCTCAGACCATGACAGCTAGGAAGCAGAGTGTCCCACTCACTGGGGACAAAGTATAAACCCCAAAGGAATACCCCAAGTAATCTACTTCCTCTAGCCACACCCTATGTGCCTATAATTATCACCCAGTACGGTGGTCCTTTCAAATTATTAATCCATCAAATGGATTAATCCACTGATTACAGCTCCCATAACTTAATCATTTCACCTCAACATTCTTACATTGTCTCACACATGAGCTTTAGGGAGACACCTTATATCCAAACCATAACAGAGGGTGTGAGCTGGTATGGAGAACAATAAAGCAAATTAAGGGATAAGGAGTCCTAGAGTGAGATGAGTACTTATTAGTTCAGAGCAGGCTTCTGTGATAAGGTGACATTTGAATAACAACCTAAAATGAGGAAGAAAACTGATGTCATTTGGGGGCAAGAGCATTCCAGGCAGAAGCAAGAATAAGTGCAAGGTCCTGAGGTGGCAGTGGACATGGTATATACAAGGAACACTTAAGGAGGCCTGTGTAACAGGAATGTAGTGGGAAAACGGGAGAGAGTTAGTGCTGTTCTCTAGAGGTAGCAAAGTACCACACCAGTCTCGGCTTCAAAGGCTTTTTTTTTTTTCTTTTGTACTGGGAATTGAACCCAGTGGCACTCAACAACCGAGCCACATCCCCATCCCTTTTCATATTTTATTTAGAGAAAGGATCTTGTTAAGTTGCTGAGGCTGGTTTTGAACTCGGGATCCTCCTGCCTCAGCCTCCCAAGCTGCTGGGGTTACAGGCGTGAGCCACAATGTCCAGCATGTCATAGGTTTTTGCTTCCACTTGGAGAAGAGAAGCCTTTGGAGAATTTGAACAGAGACATGACATAATCTACTTTTTTTTTTCTTTTCTGGTGCTAGGAATTGAACCCAGGGTCTCACACATGCTAAGCAAGCACTCTACCACTGAGCTACACCCACAGCCATTACCTTTTATTTTTAAAGGATCATTTTTTTGCTGTTGGACCCTTAGGAAGTAAAGGGTGAATCCATGCAGATATGTTAGAGGGCTATTTTTGTTGGGCAGGCATGTAATGAAAGTTATTTGAACTAGGATGGTAGTATGAAAGGTGGTGAGGAAGGATAAGATTAGATGTATATTTTGAAGTTAGAGCCAAAAATGTTTACTAAAGGATTATATGCAAAGTGTGTGAGAAAGAGGAGGCAGATCTGACTCCTATGTTTCTGGTCTGAACAACTGATAGATTGGAAATGACTTGGAGAAGAGAAGCCATTGGAGAATTTTCTGAGATAGAAAAGAATGGGCTTGAAGTATGAAGTCAATAGTCTTGCTTTGTCCGTTTTAAATTTGAGATATACTAGGGCACAGGCCATTATACAATTGGGCATGGGATTGTTGTGCTTAGAGAGATCTGGTTTGGAGACACAACACTGGGGATCATCAGCATGTACATGGCCATGAAATTGAATGAGATCACCAGGAAAGACATCAGGGAGATGGTCAATACTAGTAGAAAGATGAGTCCATCCTCTACTGTTTCCTTCTTTATTTTTCAAGTGAAATCTGAAGAAGATCATTTGCTGATAGTGAGATAGAAGACAGAAAACAAGATCTCAGGAAAGAGTAGATGACATGAAAAACCTATTTCGTGATGTCATTATATTATACAAGACAAGTCTAGCTGTTTGCTGTGGCTATGGCTTTGGTGTCAACAAGCAGTTTAGTTCACTGTTATAATGAGGAGAAAAGGTCATTTTAAATTAAAACACATGTATATACAGCTACAATTATCCTGTTCAAAATAAGCCAAATCATGTATTAGTAAGTGACCTACTAGACAACATAGAACAAAGAAAGAATAAACATTTTAAATGTTTTCATATGCCATCCAATAAATAAGATAGGAACTGAATCAGCTTTCTTTCCCCTTTTGTACTTACACAGGTGTGACATCAAAATGGGGCTTATCTAGTGCTTCGTGCTCTCACCATGATTTAGTGACTGTCATCATGTAGGTAGGGCTAACTCATATACTGTTTGGCCATTGGTCGTGTTTTCAGACAAGAATGCTGCTGTCCAATGCCACATAAGAAATAATAAAGGTGGCAGGCAACTAGAAATTGAGGAGCAAATTCCTCAAATGTCCTCAGCAGATTAGCTGGGTTCTAGCCACATGCTGATGATATCACTCCAAGCTAAAGAATGCCTGAGTGTCCAGTCCAGAGACCACTGGAGAGAAGGGGCCAAACCTAGTCTAATGTCTCCCATGCTTTATTTTGTAAATCCTTTCATTGGGATCAAATCATACAGGACCCTCTCCTTGTAGGTCACGGCAGAAAACAGTGGCATACAATAACATTCAGTATTCCTCCCTTATCCACAGGCATCCACTGGAGATACAATCCAAGACCCCCCAGTGGATGCTTGAAACTGTGGATACTACTAAATCCTATATGTACTATTTTAGTTTTATTTAGCACATAGATTTGGGGCTTCAAAATCCAAATGCCATAGTGCAGGCTCTATAGAAGGGGCCTACCCCTTAGCTGCATGACCTCATGGCATAGCTAGCAATGGTGGGAGCTGATAACACCTTGAGTGAGGAAGCAGAGAGAAGGAAAGAGACCAACTTGCTCTGTTTATTACAACCTTCTCCTGAGAATCACCTCATACCCCCAGTGACCTAAGGATTTCCCACTGGGCTGCATCCTTTTTTTTAATCTTTTTTTTGTTGTTGTTTCAACGCTGGGGATGGAACTCAGGGCCTCACACATACCAGGCAAACTGAGCCACATCCCCAGCCCTAGGCTTCATCTCTTAAAGGCTAGCACCACCTCCCAATTCTACCATCCTGGAGACCATGTCCCCAAAAGGAATTTTTGAGGGGACACAAACCATAATCAAACCATAACAGGCCCTTTAGGAAGAAAGTTTGCTGACCACTAGTATAGATGACTTATAGGTTTTTGGCCTGGGTAGCTGGATAGGAGGTGATGTAATCAAGATGGAGAACACAGGAGTTGAAAGAAAAGAGGAGGTCAGCCAGGGCGTTGCACCTGTCTGTAATCCCAACAGCTCAGAGGTCTGAAACAGGAAGATCCCAAGTTCAAAGCCAGGCTCAGCAATTTGGCAAGGCGCTAAGCAACTCAGTGAGACCCTGTCTCTAAATAAAATACCAAACAGGGCTGGGATGTGGCTCAGTGGTTGAGTGCCCCTGAGTTCAATCCTGGTACGGGAAAAAAAAAAAAAAGGAGGAGTTCAGGTGAGGGCATGGTGATTACGAGGTGCCTGTGGGTCAACCAAGGAGAGAAGCCCAGCAAACAGCTCAGTTTATGGCTCTAGGACTCAGGAACAGGCCCTGGCTAGAGACTGAGGACATGAATATTGGCACCCTTTTTTCTTCCTTTACAAGTGAATTTCCAAATTTCCAGTCTCTTCCCAGTAATGTGGTAGGATTCCAATTTTATTTTCAATTTCAATGTTTGCTTTACAAATAAAGGTTTAGTATCTTATAGAATCCTAACGATGTGGTACAATGTACGTGAAGATTAGAGGGCTTTTAGGAGTTTAAGGGGCTGGGGGTGTAGCTCAGTGGCAGAGCACTTGCTTAGCATATGTGAAACTCTGAGTTCCATCTCCAGCCCTATGGGGAGAAAATAATTTATTTAAAAAGTTGGAATGATGTTCAGTTTAGGCTGCAATCTTCCTAGGATAGGGGTTATTGCTGGTAAAAGGTGCAATTTTATCTTTTCTTGTTTAAATCATATCTAAATTCTGGGTGAAAGGGTGTAAATGGATCTTTTGATTTTGTTACTCTAGTTTGTTCTTAGGCCAAAGGGAAAAAAACACAAAACCAAAAAGGTAACATTTTTATATTCTTGAATTCACATGGTTTCCTTCTGAGAACAATAATTTTGCCAGATATACAAACAGATTCCTCTGGATACAATTTATTTTTGTAGATTGAGCCCTTTCTTTTTTTCCTTTCCACATTTTTATCAGTGCATTATAGTTGCACATAATAATGCATAATGATGGGGATTTGTTGTTATATGTGTATATAATATGACATGTACACAATATGACAATATATTTTGACCAATATCACTGACCTTTCTCCCAAATCAAATAATTTAGGAAGCATTGGTAACAGAGGCAGAGGTACAAGTCTCAAAGGCTTGGCTTGGTCATTAAAAGGCGACTGGAGATAATCTAACACTGCCTTCCAATGTCCATAAATAAAAAAATTTCTTTCTCCTTCTTTCTCTTTTGGTTCTTAGATTCTTGTTATTTTCCTCTTAATTCTTCTCAATATGATGATAAGGGTCTAAATTCTTACATCAGATCCTCTGACTTCAAGTTCCAGTCTGGAACACTTATTGTGTGACCTCAAACAATTTATTTAGCTTCTCTGTACTTCATTTTCCCATTCATAAAAAAGGGGATAATATTAGTAAATTACCTCACAAAGTTGTGGTGAATATGTAGTGACTTAAGTTATGCATTTAGAATAGTGCAAGGCACATAATTAAGCACTATGTGAGTTATTATTTTTTTATTTTTATTTTTTGCCATACTGGGGATTGAACCCAGGGGCACTCAACCAATGAGCTACATACCCAGCCTTTTAAAATTTTTTATCATGAGAGAGTGTCTCCCTAAATTCCCAGGTTGTCCTTGAACTTGACTTCCTCTTTCATCAGCCTAACAAGTCACTGGGATTACAGACATGCACCACTGCACCCAAGCTTATGAGTTATTATTGACATCACCATTTTCTTCCACACTCTTTTCTTTCCTTTTTAAAAAATGCCCTGCAATGATCCTTGTTTTGTGAAGGCTATGGAGATTGTGTTGTTCTTAGATATGGTTCTGTTTGGGCCAAACAGAGCAAAGTGGAACCTCTATGACTCAAGGGTGAGTCCTCAGCTAAACAAGTTAATTCTTGGCAGTACTCACCTTGATAAAAGGTCTGTCTCTCAAACAAACAAAAAAGAAAAAAGAAAAGAAAACACAACTGGATAAACTTGAACTGGGAGGGGGAGTCTTTACTGGCATACCTAGTGAGACTTGGACTCTCTCCAGCTTCACCAAGAAGATGTCACCACATCTATGAGGGACCTCCTATGGGTAGAAATAAGTTGTGGTTGATAAGAAGCAGGGAAGGAAAACTAAGGAACCCAGATAATGTGACTCTTGAACTTGTACCAATATTATTTTGGACTGGATATCTCAAGAGGTTAGTCCCCTTTTGTTCTTTCTTATAGTTTAATAAAGATGTCTCCTTTTTTGATTGTTTTAATTTATGTTTCTTTAATAATAAAGTTGAATATTTGTTCGTATTTATTGATCATTTGCACTTCCCTCCCTCAAATTGCCTAGTAATGCCCTTTACCCATTTTGTGTGTGTGTATGTGTGTGACTTAAGTTGGTACTGTGATCAAACCCAGAGCCTTACACATGCTAGGCAATGCTCTGGCACTAAGCTATAGTCCCAGCCCTTTCTTAAATTTTATTTTTGAAACAAGGTCTTGTTAAGTTGCAGAATTGTCAAATTTGCAATCCTCCTGCCTCAGTCTCCTGAGCAGCTGGGATTATGGGTGTGAACCACCATGCCTGACCCGACCCAACAATTTCTTATTGAGAAATTTCATACTAATGAACTGTAAGAGCTCGTTTAATATTAAGGATATTTATCCTTAATCTAGCATATGTGATACACATATTTTACTCAGTTTTTTATGTTTAGTATGTTCATTTTTAATATGGTATCACTTGATGAATATAAATTTTATTTTAATATTTCCCACTTTTTGAATAAAAATATTGTTTTGCATAGCTTTGAAAAGAAAAAAAAGAGATTCATCTCAAGATTATACACATAATAGTACATATTCAATTCTAGTCCTTTAAAAACTTTGTTTTTTATTTTTTAAAAATTTTGATCAAGGGGCTGGGGTTGTGGCTCAGTGGTAGAGTGTGCACCTAGCACATGTGAGGCCCTGGGTTCGATCCTTGGCACCATATAAAAATAAATAAAATAAAGGTATTGTGTCCAACTACCACAAAAAATTAAATATTTTTTAAAAAAATCTTTGATCAATTTGAAATTTATTTTTGAATAAGTAGTAAGATAGGGATGCCTTAAATTTTGTGCAAATGTTTAGTCAATTATTCCAACACTATTTATCAAGTAATTCCAAAAATTCCTCAAAATACAACTTTTATCATACACATTTTTATATACACATGGAACCATTCTGTTCCATTATTCTGTCATATTATATCCTTACATTTTTCTATTAATCAATGTTCAGTATTAATTATCTATATTATTCATATTAATGTCTGCCAGGGCAAATTTCTGTTCCTCATTTATCTTTTTTTTTTTTTGGTCTTTTTTAGGTATGTTTAAATCTTCATTTTTTTCTAATTAATTTTAGAATCACTTTGTCAGGTTTAAAAAAATCCTTCCGGGATTTTTGATGGGGGTGGCATTGAATTGACAGATATTTGGAAGAGGATTTAGATCTTTATAATTGTAACAAGGTATATAGCTCCATTGATACAGGATTTTAATTTTATATCTTCTAGTAGACAGTCCTCCTGACCTACTGCTTTTTTTTTCAGGGAAAATATTTTAGAGGTTTTGGGTTTTGTTTTATTAAGTAGTTTAAGTGCTTCATAGGCAATGAGAGCAATAGAATTGGAATTTTCTGGTCTGTTAGTGCATTGGATGGTTAATAATAATGAGAAAGACTTCACTTCACCAGAGAGTGGAAGGGACAGCCAGAGATCATGGGACAGACCTTGAGCACCCTCAGGTCCTTAAATATGACTAACCTGTGGATGAAGTGCAGAGTTAGAAATTATGGTTTGACAGACCACTTCTTCTTTTGGTATGCAAGCATGTGCGGGGCAGATAGTTGCAATTGAAGATAAATGCAGGCATTAGTGGCAAAGAGAGACCTTCCAGTGGACTTATTGGTGGGATGACCAGCAATGGGGTCCTTGAGTAGCCATGCAAAAGTCCAGTGAGACAGGCAGTCCTTCAATGACAGCATTTGCCAACTTCTGCACTACTGACACCAGAAGCCTGTTTTTTTTGTTGTTGTTGTTGTTGTGGGGGGCTGTCTGTGCACATCAGGGTGTTAATAGCACCCCTAGATTTTATCTACTAGATGTTAGTAGTAACCTCCTCTCTCCAGTTGTGACAATCAAAAATATCTCCAAGCATTGCCAACTGTCCCTTGGGTGTCAAAATCACCCCCCAGTTCAGAACCACTGCTCTATGATCTAAAGGATCATGGAGGAAACAAATAACCAAAAGAATGAGCATGTGAAATAAGCCAGTAGGATGACAGTGGGGGAGGTTGGGGTCTATGCACTTTAGTCTGGGCCAGTTGGCCTGGAAAGAGGAAGTACAAGACACCCCACCCTCACTTAGCCACATCCTGGTAGGGGTGGGGTGGGGTAGCGGCATAGCTGACTTCCTAGGGATGTGCCACTGTCAGAACAGGAAGAGGAAGACACCAAACAGGGACTGAGATTGACTTGCTCATGGGCATCTGAAGGAGGAAATCCTTGCTGGGGCGTATCTGGCAGGCAAGGGCACTGAGGGCAGAGAGGTATCCAAGAGAAATTTCAGATCTTGGGTAGAGAGAGGGAAATTTTAGTCAGTCCTATCTCAAGACCTATATCTAGTGGAGATTATCAGATCCTCAGGAAATGACAGTTTCCCCATTTGCAGCAGCTATAAGCCTTGCAGGAATTCCCTTAGGTGAGATGGGTTTGGAATTACAGGTCATAATTATGGGAGTTGCTTCAGCCAGAGAGTAGTCATTGAGAACCTAGTGTGAAGAGAGCACACAGCATGGGAATATGGGGGTGCTCATGGAGGGATGGAAGAATCAAGCAGAGGAGAGGATATGGCCCAGAAAAGATCTGGGAGGTAGGGGCCGGCAAGAGAAGCAAGAGAAAAAGTTAGACCTTAACTCCAAGCCCCATTATCTAAAGTGAGAATGCAATGCCTTTAAATATGATTGGTTGGGAAGATTCCCCTAAATGTTCCTAAAGTTATAGAGAAATGGGTAGGTGGTGTGGAAGGGAAACTTTGAAATTCTTCCTTGATCTACTTCAAGAGAACCATAGAATAGTTATCTGTGAGCATTTTTAGGAAAATTTGGATAAGAGGCATAAACTCAATTTAAAGAGGCTGTTTATTAGAGACTTTCAATAAAGGGCACACTGAGAGAGCAAGTCCCACCAATCCAACTAAAGTCCAAACCATTGCTGGGTAGTTCTGTTAATAGAGGGAAACCAGAGGACATGCCAATAAAGAGAAACACTACAAGGGCCTTAGGGGGCATATGGGACTTTTTACTAATCCTCAGGTATGTATGAAAACTACAAAGACAAACAACTGGCTTTTGTTTAGAGATAGACAAAGTGGCAAGGCTGATATTCAGCCAGGATGTACTGAATGGCAGTGCTGATTGTCAATAGCCAGCATTTGAGTATATTTGCCAGGGCTCATATCACATAGGAATAAAGTTCCTGCATGTGGGCACAGATCTCCATCATATGGTAAGATCAAGGGAGGTCAGAGGTGACATGTGGAATATCAAAAGACAAAAATAATCTAACTTTGACCCATCCACTGTCCCAACCCACTTCCACCTGGAATGAAGAGATGGATACAGAGACAGAGGTTGTAGTGGCTAAGAAAATTCTCCTGTGCTTTTGGGAAAACTTTATGGTTCTAGTTAACACATATATCAATGTGCCAGGCATTATTTTCTATGCTTTAAATACCTCACTGAATCCTCACAATAACATTAGGAGGTAGATGCAACTGTTACCTCCATTTTACGGATGAGGAAAAGAAGGCATAGAGGGATTAAGTAGTGTCCAAGGTCCCACAGCCTGGTAAATGACAAAGCTGGAATTCTGAACTAGCCAATCAAGTCTGTGCACTTAACAACTATTTTATAAAGAAGAAAGGAATGAAAAAACCTTCAAAAATGAGAATCACAATTAGGGAGGGCAGCCAAAGCCCCTGAGTTGGCTATGGGGACCCTCAATTACCCCCTTTGGTTTCCTCTCCACAGCCAAACAATATCATGTAGAATCACAGAACTATAATGAAACACCCCTAAAGGCCATCATGGTGGTGGCAGTTCTAATAGAAATGAGAAAAATCAGAAGATGGTTAAGCCAACAGGGAGAGTTGAAATTTTTCCTCTTGAAGATTCTCCTTGCAGGGCTAAAAGTCCAGTGCTGAGTTTTGTTTCTGGAGGTAGCAGTGGTGGGATTGCCTTACTTCAAAAAAATATCCATAGCTGGTTCACCATCCACTATTCCCTTTGAGGTACACCAGTGCTTAAAGTACATGAAAACAGCAGCTTTAAAACCTCGAAGAGCTGGACATCATGGCGCATGCCTGCAATCCCAGCGGCTCTGAAGGCTGAGGTAGGAGGATCACAAATTCAAAGTCAGCCTCATCAACTTTGTGAGGTCCTCAGCAACTTAGCAAGACCCTATCTCTAAATAAAATATTTTTTAAAAGGGCAGGAATGTGGCTCAGTGGTTAAGCACCCCTGGATTCAATCCTTGATACCCCCCACAAAAAAAGACCACCCATGGATTATCTCATACACTATATGTATTATCTTATACATTTACATTATAATTAGTATATCCGATCTGCATATCTGCCCACTAAATATTACCTTGTTTATTCATATATCTGGCTCACAGTGGATGATCTGTAAATGTGAGATGAATGAATGAATGAATGGTCTACAATTCTTAGATTACAGCTCTTACCTTGCTCATGTGATAGTTTCCCTGGTTTTCTGTGAAAGTCACAGGTTAGTCAACATGCAGGACAAAGAGTTCAGAGCCATTAAGACTAAATTCTAGATGAGCTATTAAAACAGTATTACAGAGCACCATTGTACATACAGAATGAGACTTGAAGGTCAGTAATTGACTTGAAGGTCAGACTTGAAGGTTGGCTGGAAAAGTTTTCTATCCAGAGAAAAAAGCAAATTGAGCATAACTTTTCTGCATAAGAAGGCTGATTTACTCCATTAGAGTCAAAGCCCAAAATGAGATGAAGCAGTCTGAGAAAAACAGCATAGAGGAATGTTACCTGATTTTATAGGTACTTCATTATTATTTTTGCTTTGCATGTCTTATGTAATAATGATAGTTTCTTTAATTAAAAATTTTATTTTTCAGTGCTTGGGATCAAACTCAGGGCCTCACACATGCTAGGCAAGTACTATCCTGCTGAGCTACATCCTAGGCACTAGAGATACATTTTAATGGTCAGAGTTCATATAACAATTAAAATGAAGAAGTTCATTTTTTAAACTTCCTGCTAAAAGTTCTAAGCCTAAGGTACTTCCTCAAACACATGAGCTAGTTTTTACACATCCTTCAGGGCTGTTCATGCCCTATCTCCTCCATCGAGGCTTTTTGGTGTAAATCTAGAAGGTTCTGCCTATTCAAGTACCACTGATTACCACTGATTTGCTATTATTAGACCTCTCCTATTATCTTTTTATGTAAATATTTCTTATCTCCCTCAACCACAGTCTCTCTGTGGGATGGGCTGTCTGCCCACACTGACTTGCACATTATAAAAAGGCTCTTGAGGTATATGTTTCTCTAAATTAGATTTATTTCCTTGAGACTACCCAGGCACATTTCCTATGCCTGGTTTGGTAGAAATGGGCATCAAATTCAGAAATAGACTCTACTTTTATGGAGCTTACCTTTTTAGTAAAATAGTCGAGGTGAATCTTTTTTAGTCTCTCTAGAAAGTTACAGGAAGTTAAAACAAAAGATCACAGGAAATAGTATACAATAGTTGAAAACACTGGACATAGGAACACTCACTTGTATAGGACAGCTAAAAACACTGGAGTCAGGATATCTTGGCCTCATCTGTAGTTTGAAGTATATCATGACTACATTTCATGACCATTTGTACAATAATTTTCCTATATGTCACATAGAGATCATACAAAGAATTGATTCCTATATGACAAACACAGAGAATTAAATCCAAAAACAGATGCAAATCATGTTGGATGATACTTTCAGAACTACATTTTAAAAATCTATGAAAAACAGCTAACACCATACTGAAATGTAACAAGCTGAAAGCTTTCTCTAAAAGATCAGGAATAAGATAACGGTGTTTGCTCTCACTATTGCCATTTAGATTGTATAGAAAGTTCTAGCTATGTTATAGGTGAGAAGATGAAATAAAAGCTGTCGATATTGGAAAAGAAGAAGTATGACATTCTCTATCTGAAGATGACATAACCTTATGTAGAGAAAACACAATAGTACCCCGTCACACACAAAACTTATGAAAGCTAACAAATGAATCCTGCAATGTTTTAGGATATAAGATAAATATATAAAAATCAGTTTTTTTCTATAAATTAGCAATGAACAATCCAAAAATGAAATTAAGAAAACAACTCCATTTACAAAAACATCAATGAAGAATAAGATACTAAGGAATAAATTTAACCAAAAAAATGCAAGACTTATACACTGAAAATGACATAACTTTGAAAGAAATTAAAGAAAAAAGTAAATAAATGGAAACTGTCCTGTGTTTATGGATACATAATATTGTTAAGATGGCAATATTCTCCAAATTGAATTATAGAGTCACAGCAAAACCTATCAAAATTCCAGCTTCCTGTTTTTTTCTTGTACAGAAATTGACAAGCTGATCCTAAAACTCATATGGAAATGTAAGGGGTCTAGAGTATCCAAAACAAGCTTTGAGAAGGATAAAGTTAATGACTAATGCTTCCAATGTAAACTTGTTACAAGCTAATTACTAATTAAGACATTGTGGCACTGGCATAAGGACAGGCACATAAATCAATGAGATAGAGCTAACAGTTCAGAGTAGATCTGAACATTTATGATCAATTGATTTTTGATTAGGGTACCAAGGGGATATACAAATAGAAAGATGATAGACAAATGATGGGTAGATGATAGGTACTGGGGATTGAACTCAGGAGTACTTTACCTCTAAAGCTATATCCCTTTTTTTTTTATTTTTGAGAAAAGGCCTCGCTAAGTTGCTAAGGCTGGCCTCAGAATTGTGATCCTTCTGTCTCAGCCTCCTGAATTGCTGGGATTGCAGGCATGCATCACATACCCAGCTAAGGGTGCCAAGGAAATTTAATGGGAGAAAAGTAATCATTTCAAAAAATGGTGCAGGGAAAAAATCGCATACATACATGAAAAAAAATGTGAACTCTCTACTTCATGCCATATACTTTTGTATGTTGCTCAACATAGAGCAAAGATATTAAAATGAGTTAAAATTATAAATACTCTTAAAAGAAAACTTAAGTGCGAATACCCAACAGCTTTGATTAGGCAAGGTTCTATTAGATACAACACCAAAGCAAAGCAACAAAAGAAAACATAGATAAATTGGACTTCACCAAAATTAAAAACTTTCATAGGGTATAGTGACAGATGGCTATAATCCCATCTACTTGGGAGGCTGAGGCAGTGGGTGAGCAAATTTGAGCTCAGCTTTGGCAATTTAATGAGACTCTGTCTCAAAAAAAAAAAAAAAGTTTGGAGATGTAGCTCAGTGGTAAAGCAACCCTGGGTTCAAGCCCCAGCACTGAAAAAAAATTTAAAAACTTTCATGCTTCAAGTAATAGGATCACAAAAGTGAAAAGTCAGATAGAAGCTGGGAGCAACCGCACACCTGTAGTCCCACCTACTCAGGAGGTTAATGAGGAGGATTGCTTGAACCTAGGAGTTTAGGACCAGCCTGTGCAAGATCCCATCTTTGAATGTTCATTTTTTTTTTTTTTTTTGGTACTGAGGATTGAACCCAGGGCCTCAAATGAGTTAGGCAAGTGTTCTACCTCTGACCTACATCTCCAGCCATCCCCAGCCAAGACCCCTATTAAAAAAAAAAGGATAGGAGAAATATATCAAGTCATATATCTGAGATTTACATCTAGAGTATATAAAGAATTCTTGTAAGTCAACAATGAAAAAAATACAACCTGGGGCTGGGGTTGTGGCTCAGTGGTAGAGCTCTTTCCTAGCATGTGTGAAATACTGGGTTCAGTGCTCAGCATCACATAAAAATAAAGAAATAAAATAAAGGTATTGTGTCCATGTACAACTAAAGAAACTATTTTTAAAAGTATAACTAATTTAAAAATTGGCCAAGGAGTTAAAAAGACATTTTTCTAATTTTTTTTTTTAATTTTGATAAGGGTACCAAAGGGATAAACAGATAGATAGAAAAATGATAGACAGATGACAGACAATAGTCAATGAGCACATGAAAAGAATTCTCAACATCATTAGCATTAGGCTTTGGTAGAATCATAAAAAAAACATCATTAGCTATCAAAGAAATGCAAATGAAAACCACAGTGAGAAACCACTTCACACCCACTGGGAAAGCAGTAAACAAAGAGGCAGATAATAGCAAATGCTGTCAAGGACATGATGAAATTGGCACTCTCATATACTGCTGGTGGGAATGTAAAATTATGCAGTTGCTGTGGAAAATGGTCAGGTGTTTCTCTGAATGGTTAAGTGTAGAATTACCATATGACCCAGGAATTCCATTCCTACTCATATACCCCAAAGAACTGAAAATAAATCCACACAAGCTGTACACGAATCTTTCTAGCAATATTATTATTATTATTATTATTATTATTATTATTATTATTATTATTATTTTGGAGATGGGAATTGAACCCAGGGGCACTTAACCACTGAGCCACATCCCCAACTACTTTTTGTATTTTATTAGAAGTAGGGTCTCACTGAGTTCCTTAGGGCCTCGCTAAGTTGCCGAAGCTGGCTTTGAACTTATGATCCTCCTGGCAATATTATTCATGATAGCGTAAATAATAATAATGGAAATAATAATAGTGGAAATAACCCATTATTTGATGAATGGATAAAATGTTGTGTCCATATAAAAGAATATTTGTTCAGATATGAAAAGGAATGAAGTGTCTACATGTTACCACATGGATGAACCTTGGACACATTATGCTCTGTAAATGAAGTCAGACACAAAAGGCCACATATTGTATGATTCTATTTATATGATAAGTCCAGAATAGGCAAACCTGTAAAGTCAGAAAACAGATTAGTGATTGCCAGGTGCTTGGGGGGGGGGTAGCAGTTGGGGATTGGGGAGTGACTGCTAATGCATGCTGGTCCGTCTCTCTGGGTTGATAAAATATTCTAAAATTGTGGTGATGTTTGCATAAATGTGAATATACTAAAGCCCAATGAATTGTGTACTTTAAATGGAAGAATTATATGGAGTATGAATTATATCTTGATAAAGAGGAAAATCAAAGGGGAAAATGTTTGTTGGAAAAAGTTCACAAATGACATACACAGAGGCAAAATTTTTGTGAAGAATTTAGGCACAACTCCAAGTAGGAATTGGATAAACATGTGTACATTTTTCTTAGAGAGTGACCATTATAAGCTCAGACACTAGAAAGGCCAGATAAATAAAGTATACTTATTGACCAATTCCCATGATAGGATCATAGCCTTGTTACACAAAGCCACTCCTCATCCTCAACCAACTTTTATTCTTTTCCTTTTCCTTTTTTTGGGGAAAGGATTTGTGTTTTCTTTTCTTTTTATTGTTTCTTTTTAGTTATACATATTAGGATTCACTTTAACATAATTTGAAAAGCATGGAGTATAATTTGCTTTAATTCAGTCTCCAGGGCTTCTCCTTGCCCTCCCCTTCTACGTTCCCCATTCCTTTTTCTCTACTGATCTTTCTGCTATTTACTTATAGCTTTTTTTTAAAATTAGTGTCTTGTGGATATATGTAATGGTGTGATTCATTGTGGTATATTCATAAATGTAAATAGAAAAGTTAGGTCAGACTCATTCCACTGTTCCTCCCTTATCCCCACTCTCCTCCCCTGCCAATACCCTTACTCTACTCCACTGCTCTTTTATTTTGATGAAATTCCACCCACTCCCCCGCTTTTATTTTCTTTCTCCTTTATTTTGGACTAACTTCTTCATATGAGAGAAAACATTTGACCTTTGACTTTCTGAGTCTGCCTTATTTCACTTAGCATGATAGTCTCCAGTTCCATCCATTTACCAGCAAATGTCATAATTTTATTCTTATTGCTGAGTAACATTCCATTGTGTATATATATATGTCACATTTTCTTTATTCATTCATCCGTCAAAGGGTACCTCAGCTGGTTCTATAGCTTGGCTATTATGAATTGCACTGCTATATACAGCTGGACAGCTGGGTCATATGGTGGTGGTTCCCTTCCTAGTTTTTTTTTTTTTAAGGAATCTCCATACAGCTTCTTAGAGTGATTATGCTAATTTGTAGTCCCAGTCCCACCAACAACATATGAGCATACTTTTTCCACCACATCCTTGCTAACTCCCTTTGCCTTTTTAAGTTGTTTTTAGTTGTACATGGACACAATAACTTTATTTATTTTTATGTGGTGCTGAGGATGGAACCCAGTGCCTTACATATGCTAGACAAGTGCTCCACCACTGAGCCACAACCCCAGCCCCTCCCTTTGCCTTTTGATAACCTGAAGTAGTATACTGTTAGAACAAGAGATTGAGGCTCAGGGTATAGCTCAGTGGTATAATGTGAGCTTAACATGTGCAAGGCCCTGGGTACAAACACATGCACCTGTGCATGTGTGTGTGTGCGCGCACACACACAAACACAAAGACTAAGACCAGAGGTAGCCCAATATTTTGAAGAGTTTTAAAATTCATCCTATTCAACACATCATTTAGGTTCTTCATCTGACATAAAACTTACAATAAAAACCTTGGGTTCTTTTTATGATGACCTATGTAGTTTATTAACCAGTGGGTTACCCCTAGTTTTATGATATGTTAATCATTGTTCCAGGGCTGTTGCTATTACTGCTGCTTTCTATTTCTTTCTTTCTTTTTTTTTTTTTTTTTTTTGTGGTGCTGGGGATTGAACCCAGGGCCTTGTGCATGTGAGGCAAGCACTCTACTAACTGAGCTATATCCCTAGCCCTCTATTTCATTTTTAAAAAAGATGTTTATGTTACTTTTTGAGTGAGCTGAATCATATAAATAACAATCCCATATATGGATATGATGCCATTTGTGACAGACAACTGGTTACTAGGAAAACTTTCATGACTTATTTTCTCTAGAGTTTTTCACTGCAGTGAGAAACTAACAGAGTTAACTAACTTATTCATATTTCACTATATATTCAAAGACTATCAAAACAATAGCTTCCAGGAGATATTGGACTGACACTCAAAGCAAAACAACCAGTATAGCAGAAATGTATTCTATGGTGGGAATTAATTTGTAGAAGCCAAATCAGTGCAGGAAATCACTGAACCATGTAAATGATAACACCTAATATGTACAGTGTTTTAAAACAGATTTACCTGGCTTTCTCTGGTCTAGTTTATCTTGTTTTCCATAGCTTGCTGCCCTTAATCTAAAGGTTGGGAGAATAAATCCAGTGAACTTGTGCCATGACATGGATGACTCACTAGCACCAGGACACAAAATGATCTTTGTTTCTTTTTACTCTTTAAGTCACCCAGTGAGTCATGCCCAGTGTTTCCACACTACTATTTCTTATACTTGTCCTTTCTTTTCTATTCTTGTTCCTACCACTCAAGTCTAGGCATTTATGTTGTGATAACTATATAACTGTTTTATTTCCACCTCTCTCCACATGAAATATACCTGGCAGTAATATAAAACATTAAATTTCTAAAAATAAAATTTAATAAAGCAAGATATTTGTTTAAAAATCTAGTTTGCCTCCCCATACATTCTGAGTAAAGTCCAAAAATCATTTGCCTGGTATTCAAAGCCTTCCAAAAATCTAAGTCTGAATTTTCTTTCTAGATGTACCAGTCTCTTGAACAAAATTGCTCTCCTCACCATTCCCTGAACTTCTGCTGACTCTTTCTGCACCATTGGTCATAATAGTACTTCTGCCCAGATTATGGTCCCATTTATTTACTATTATTATTATTATTAGTAGTAGTAGTAGTAGTAGTAGTAGTAGTAGTAGTAATAGTAGTAGTAGTAGTAGTAGTAGTAGTACCAGGGATTGAACCCAGGGGCACTTAACTACTGAGTCACATCCCCCAGCCCTTTTAAATATTTTATTTAGAGACAGGGTCTCACTAAATTGCTCAGGGCCTTGTTAAATTGCTGAGACTAGCCTTGAACTCCCGATCCTCTTGCCTCAGCTTCCCAAGCTGCTGGGATTACTGGTGTGTGCCACCATGTCCAGCTTGGCCCCATTTTTGAAAGCCTGTTCAAAGCTTACTTTTGTGTATGAAACTCCCCCTTAACATTTACAATACACAACGAGTTATGGACAGTGTTGTTCATGTCTTACCTTGCTAATTCTTGTACTGTTTAACTTTGTATCTTGCCTCCTCAACCAGATTGCAAGCCACTTGGGGGCAAGGACCATTTAGTGTACTTTCTAAAAAGTTACCATTAGTGTATACACTGCACTGGAGAAGGTGATAGGAACTAGGTGTTGACAAAAGTGCTGGAGTTTCCCCAAGATGGCTTACTCTCAGCATCACATAGCAGTATTCACTATAGGTGACAGTTACTTACACATTCATGACAGATATACTTTAAAGTTTCCCATTAAAATACAAAATTAACTTTCAATAAATAAGTTCATACTACCCTAAAAGTTTTTTTAATTTATTTTAGTAACAAGGAGTGAACATATAGATACTTAACCACTGATCAACATCCCCAGCCCTTTTTATTTTGAGACAGGGTCTTGCTAAGTTTCCAGGCTGGCCTTGAAATTGAGATCCTCCGGCCTTATTTAGCCTGTCCAGTTGCTGAGATTACAGGTGTGTGCCACTGCACCTGGCTCTGCCCTAAAAACTTAAAAATGACATGGAGCCAGGCACAATGGCACATGCCTGTAATCCCAGCACCTCAGGAGGTTGAGGCAGGATTGTGAGTTCAAAGCCAGTCTCAGCAACATGAGGCACTAAGCAACTGAGACCCCATCTCTAAATTAAATACAAAAAAGGGCTGGGGATGTGGCTCAGTGGTCGAGTGCCCCTGAGTTCATTTCCCAGTACCCACCCCCCCAAAAAAAAGACATGTGAAGAAAAATGGCCAAGCCGGGAGCATAATCCCTAAGACTTCCCTTATCAGAAAGTATTTTAAAGCCAAGGCTCTATGTGATCATTTATATCTCAATGTCTATTTTTCATCCACAATACAGGCTAGACTATGTAATGAAAGTAAGTCTAGAACTTGAAATGTACAGGAGGCAGCCAAAATTCTTAGGATCACTTATATCTTGGTTTCTCCTGAATTATTTAGGTAATCAGATTTCTTCATACATAAGAATATAATCCCAAATTAGCAGTTGCTAAACCTGTGGTGGTTATGTATACTGACCCAAGACATACTGCAACCATTAAGTTCTATCAAAATGCTTGATAACCTTGCAACTGAAGAAAAGAATCATTACAAAATTCCCACCTTGGACTGCTGATAAAGTTTTGAAGTTGCATAGGATGTACTGACTGCAATTTCTCAGAAGTGTTTTATTTAGTTTTATGGACACATCCAGACCAAGTTTGGCAACAAATACTGCTTACTGGGGAAACCTGTGCCCTGTATAAATCCCTCATCTTGTATGTGGGAAAGACAGCAATAGGAATACCCAGCAACACCNCACCCGTCATTTCTTTTAATGATTTTCAATTTCTTTATTTGTGCCAGGGAGTGAATGCAAAGGCTCTTAATCACTGAGTCACATCCCCAGCCCTTTTTAAAATATTTTATTTAGAGACAGGGTCTTGCTAAATTGCTGAGGCTGGCTTTGAACTTGTGATCCTTCTGCCTCAGCTTCCTGAGCCACTGGGAATTCAGGAGTGCGCCACCATGCCCAGCTAATTTCTTTCCTTCTAAATTTGGTGCTGTAGATCTGTTATGGTTTGACAAGAGATGGTGACCCCAAAGCTCCTATTAATGCAGGAATATTGTGGTGAGAGGACTAGATTATAAAAGAGCTGTAACCTAATCGGTCCATCCTAATTTGAAAGGACTTGTGCTTGGTGGCAACTCTGGGCCCTTGGAGGTGAGGCTGCAGGAGGTGGGTCACTGGGGGTGAGTTCTTTGGGACTGTATCCTTTTTTTTCCATACCGGGGATTGATCCCAGCCACTCAAACACTGAGTCACATCCCCAGCCCTCTTTTATATTTTTATTTAGAGACAAGGTCTCACTAAATTGCGGAGGCTGGTTTTCAACTCCTGATACTCCTGTCTCAGCCTCCCAAGCTGCTGAAATTACAGGTGTGCACCACTGCAACCAGTTACATCTTTTAAAAAACTTTTTAAAACATTTTATTGGTACTTTTAGTTATATGCTAGGATTCATTTGACATAAAAGCATTATTATTATTATTTTAGAAAAAGGAAAACAGTTTATTGCTTTGTTAGCAAAGGAGAAACACAGGGGACTCCTGTCCCAGAGGCTGTGATTCTGTCCTTCAGCAGGAATAGGGGGCTTTTAAACAGGTGACTCAAAGGCTATATTCCAAGTGTTCTCTGCTGGAGTTGTAATTCACTTGTTACTTTGGAAGATTGTCATTTCTGAGATCTTTTGGTACCATCCCCAAAGTCTGGGTTACTTTGTTGCTATGGTGGGTGTGTACTCAAAGACAGAATGAATCTACCTATGATGGCGAATGAAGATAATCCTGTTTCCTTCGAGATTAGGGAGGAGCACAGAGAGAGGAAGAGAGAGAAACGTGTTCATTTTTTAAAAAATATTTGTTGATGGACCTTTATTTTATTTATACGTGGTGCCGAGAATCGAACCCAGTGCCTCACTCATGCTAGGCAAGTGCTCTACCACTGAGTCACAACCCCAGCCCCCAGAAACGCATCCATTTTAAAAATAAGTTGCAGTGGCAGAGCAGCAAGGGCTATATCCCAAGCATGAAGTGGACACTGTTACATTTCCCAACTGTCATTTCTACATTCAATTTCTATGGGAAAATGGGTGACAACATCTCCAAGCTGCTTCCTGCTGAAAGAGGGCAAAGTTAGAGAAAGTAACCCAAAGTCCTTCTTCTTTATGATGTGGGGCATGGGCAGGTAAGGGTATTCAGTATCTGCAGAGGATAGAGTATAGTTTGCTCTAATTCAGTCCCCAGGACTTCCCCTTTCCCTCCCCTCTACTCTAGTTTTGCTTAAGTATCTTGTGGATATACATAAAGGTAAGATTCACTGTGGTATCATATATGTACCTAGGGAAGTTAGATCAAATTCATTTCACTATTATTCCCTTATCCTGTCCCTCCTCCCTCCCATCAATTCCCTTCTTCTATTCTACTGATCATTTATTTTGATGGAATTCCCCCACTGGGGATATTCTCTTTCCATGTGGCTCCACCCTCCCCTCTCTGCTCCCAGGAGCCAAGAGCTGAGCAACTTTCCTCCACTGTTGCCCTTACGCCATGATGTTATGCCTCACCTCAGGTCCAAAGTGATGAAGTTGGCCAACCACACACTAAACCTCTGAAATCATGAGCCAAAAATAAACTTTCCTCCTGTAAGATGATCTTGTTGGGCATTTTGGTCACAGCCATGAAAAGCTGTCTAAAACAGAAATTGTACTGAGAAGTGGGGTCATCACTGTGACTAACCTGACCATGTGGTTTAGGAGAAGTTGGAACTGTGTGTAAGTGTTTAAAAAGTGTGGACATAAGGCTGGAGAAGCAATATAATATTGTTAGCAGAGCTTAATGTGCGATTCTGGTGGGAGCTCAGAGAATCAGAATGAAAACAGCAAGGGCTGTACCCACGACGTTTCAAAAGGGAATGAGAAATCTATTGGGAACTGGATTAAAGGTCACTTGGGTTATATTCTGGTAAAGAGGCTATCTACATTTTGTCCATGTTCTTACATTTTGTGAGAGGCTGGATATAAAGGTGATGGATTAATTAATCTGCCAGAGGATGTTTCAAGGCAACACAGCATTCAGGTGGTGTTATGGATATTGTTATCAGCTTTTAATCAGGTTTTCTGTGAGAACTGGGAGCAGAAAGCAGAGAAGGATTTTAAAAATTTGCAATTTGGCCAGAAACTGGTGAGAAAAACTGGGGACAAGGTAAATAGTTGTGGTTGTTGAAGAAATTACATCCCCTAAAGAGGTGCTAAGTCTTTGCAGATACACTAGGAAAGATAGCTTGAAGAGATCTCTCAAATTGGAAAGACCACACCCATCACAGCCTCAAGGGTGTAAAAGTAAAAATCCTTTTGAGATCAGTGAGGTACCCTGCTGGCACAGGGGGGCCTAGGAAGTTTTTTCACTATGCTCAGCCACTCAGACGGCTGCAACCTTGGTCCAAGGTAGCCTGATGACAGTTCCAGCTGGCAGCAGATGGTGATGCTGATTCTTCAGGATTACAGAATGTTGGAGTTAAGAGGTCATGGAAGTTTCCACCAAAATTTCAAAGGCAGGCCTGGGAGGCCAGGCAGTGTTGCAGGTTTGGAGTTCCTGTGGGCTTCCCCTGAGAGGGTGATGCATAAAGCTGTAAGAAGGAAGCTGCTGCTGCAGTGGAGGCCCTCCCAAAGATTAAGAGATGCCAGTAATGTGGAATATTTGAAAAGGAAAGCTGCTGGCTGCAGACAGAGACAGGCAAAAAGAAAGATAAGTGGGCTCAACCAGCAAGGCCAAAGGAGCAGGGATTCCCAAGCCCTTTGAAAAGCACATCAAGCAGCCATATGCCCCAGATGCCTGAGGTGAACCTACAGGAAATGTTTGCCTGGCTGAGTTTAGGTCTTGCTTTGATCCCATCCTTTCTTTTCATGCTCCTAATTCTTTGTGTGTGTGTGGGGGGGCGGGGCTGGGCGGGTGCTGGTGACTGAACCCAGGGCCGTGTGCATGTGAGACAAAGCACTCTACCAAACGAGCTATATCCCCAGCCCCTAATTCTCTTTTGGAATGGAATTTTTTACTCTGTTCCACTATGCATAGGATATATATAACTTGTTTTTCAATTTTTCAGGGGATCATAGCCAAGTTTGCCTTGAATCTCTGATAAGACTTTAGGTTTGGACTTTGGGCCAATGCTGGAACTGTTAAGACCATGGGGACAGACTTTTAGAAATGGACATAAGCTTTTGGGGGTCAGGGTCAGAATGTTATGGTTCAGATATGAGGTACCCCCCTGAAGCACCAATATTAATATAGGAATATTCAAAATGATATAATTGTGAAAGCTATATCCTAATTAGCTTTGAAAAAAGCCTTGTGTACGCATCATCTCTGAGCCCAAGAGGCATGGATGGAGGAGGTGAGTCACTGGAGTTGTGCCCTTAGGGACTGCATCCTTCCTCCCGGCTCCTCTCCTTCACTCTCTCTGCTTCTTAGGCACCACGAAGTGAGCACTTTTCCTTTGTTGCTAGCCTTCTGTCATGATGTTCTGCCTCACTTCAGGTGAAGTGATAAGAGTCAGCCAACCATGGACTTGAACTTCTGAAACCATGAACTTTTCCTCCTCTATGCTGGTCTTGTTGAGTGTTTTGAAAGATGGAACCCAAGGCTTCAGGTATACTAGGCAAGTGCTCTACCACTGGACTACCATCTCAGACCCATCTTTAATTTTTTTTTCTTGGTGGTCCTAGGAATTGAAACCAGGGTTATTCTACAACTGAGCTAAATTGCCAGTCCTTTCTTATTTTTTATTATAAGACAGTGTTTTGCTAAATTGTCTAGGCAGGTCACGAACTTGTGGCCTCTTACCTGAGGTTGAGTTGCCGGGAGTACAGGCAAGTGCCACTACACCAGCCCCATCTTTATTTCTTAAATATTCAGTGTTTATAATGTTTCTAAAGAAAATATTTATTTGGTGTTTTTATTAGCAAGGAAATGAAGGAGACTTTATAATAAGCTTAAAAAGCTCAGTCACTGAGGGACTAGTCTGACATGTTGCAACTTTTATGAACGTGATTAAAATGTTAAAATGGTTAAGGGACAATGCATGTACAAAGTGGTTGCAAACATGAATTTCAAGGCCCCAATATAGGAATGGATCTTACCAGCAAAGTTCAGTAGTACTTAGGTTTCCATAAGGGTCAGTAGGTCTATAAATGTGATGATTAGTGATGACATAATTTGGCTGTGATAATCCGGTCTTTGCTTTTCTATTATTCAGGCTGTGTTTTGTTAGCAGTAAATATCCCTAACCTTCAGTGATAGATTAAAATGCTAAGTATACATAAACATAGTTTTCTAAGCTGTAAGGGTAGGAAGACAATCCCCAAGTTTTGGAAATAACTCAGGATCTCACCTAAACCACAGTATGTAGTTTCTGACAGCCAAGACAGGAATAGTATTTGGGGACTTGGGTACTGAGCTAATCATTTCATTTCTTTAGGATTCTTCTTGAGAGAATCTAACCCATGTTCATAGTAGATCTATTCAGATTTGCTCAGCTAGTGCCTCTAATATTATAGCACAAAGAACAAAATGGTTTATTACTGATAATTGCTTCAGTAACAGTTTTAAATAATTGCTTCAACTTCGATTACAGAGAACATGAACAAATTTTAAAGTACAGAACAAATAATTTGAACGAAACATATTTAAAACTATAGATTTTCGTCAAGTAACACTTTAGGGACTCCAGATCATGTTTTCGTTTACAACCAGTCTTAATACTTGCCTGCTCGTGAATAATGTCAGACAATTCTTTCACCATGTCTCTGAAATTTGACTTTAGCCCTTCATGGTACTCAAATTGATCCTCTTTAATTAGTCGCTCGTTTAGTTCAAGTGCAATGCTGCATGCTTGTATGAATTTCCTATGGATGGATGACAAAGATAAAGGTTTCATTATTTATTTTTAGGAAGTCTCACTGACAATCAATTTGATAATTCACTTTAAGCATGACTTGCCCAGAGGGAAACAAGAGAATTCTTTATTTTCTCACTGTGCATTTGTTAATGTCACTTTCTAACTTGAAATACTTTCTCCTTTTCCACCTCTGTCCTGATTTCTTATCTCCTTTAAATCAAAACATACCCCCTAGGAAGCCTGCTTGCTCAGTTATTTACTTGTTATTATGCCATTGAAGTTGTGCTAACATTAGTTTGTATCTGCATACAGTAAGTCATTCATTCAAAAAGAATTTATTTTCAGTTTACTATATGCCCATTACAGTATTAGATGCCATAGGTGTGAAGAATATTTCTTGGGCAGGCAAGAGTGGGGATAGGGAGTTGAAGAACCATCATAAAAGTATTTTTTTTCATTATTTTATGTGTTTATGTTTAATGTCCACAATTATAGTGTATGTCTGAGGAGGCAAAGTACCTCAATGCCCATATGTTTTATATCCCTGTCATAGCAACTAGTAGAGTTTTTTTTTATAGGATCCAGGCAGCCATTATTAATAAGTATTGGTGAATGAATGACTACTGGTTACTCTGCAACCTGGAACAGCTGATAACACACAAACAGGAAAAGTAAATGGCATGTCAGGAGTAGATGAGTAGATAGGTTATCATATTTATCCTTAGTCTGTTTGACGCAACTGTTTCTCGTGTTCTGAATGTAAACTGTTTATAAATTCAACAGATTTTCAAATGTAAGGTTCATTCCGACATACCTTAGCTTACAGGGTTGCTTAGTGCACACAAGATATTGTATGTCCTAGACTGGCAGAATCCAAGTGGAAGCAAGAATACAGGATAGGAGTAAACGCCTCTGCAACCCTTCCAGCCCCACTTTTACTTCTACCCTAAATGGTACGAAATGCTATAACACAAGGTCAATCGGGCAAAGAAGGAAATCAAAAAATGAATGTAGGTTTGTGTTTGTGTCACTTACAATATCCAAAGCAATAAAATAAGTTGGCACATTTAATCTCTTGGGTCACTGGGGCATTGTTAATATCCTGTAGCATGAAACAGATCATGAATTTCCTCACTACTTAAAGTACCATCCAGAGGTCACTTAGCTATTACAAAAGTACACAAAGAATGTCCTTTTTGTAGGGGTATTATCTGGTAAATACTTTGTTGTTGTTTTTAGAAGAAAACAAGGAAAAGAATAAATGTCTCATCTAAAAATTACTAAATGCTTACCTAAACATGTCTTTCAACTCATTTACTTTCTTAGGTGGATACTTGATGGCTTGACTATCATTTAAGAAAGCCCTTGCATATGCTAATGGACCAGCATTGACCTAAATTAAGAAAGGAGAAAAGTGAGAGAATTATCAGCATGTAGTCAGAAGAAGTTTTTGCATTTCTCCTTTTTATTAAAAAAGCTCAAGGGCCAGAAGCATGGCTCAGTCGCACACTGATTTTCCAGCATACACAGGCCCTGGGTTCCATCCTCAGCACCAAAAACATAACAAAACTATAAGAAACCTATATCTGAGAAGTTTTTTATGCTTACAACAAGTTTATATGAAAAATCATTAACTAAAGCACATAATCTGGAAAGATGATACTCTAATTAAATTAGTTAATGATTTCTGAAATGTAAATATAGGGCTTGGTTAGTCAGAGGGATTTGTTTAACGTCTTTTGACATTATGGAAATTTATAGAAATTAAACATAATTTCTTAAGTTAACAAGAAATACAGGCTTTTGCACTCAATGAGAGCATAACACACAATTACAATTAATGCTTGCTCTATGCCTGTGTGAAAGCAAGAGAAATATTAGGAAGTGTTTAACACAACTTACCTGTACAGATACACAGCCCTGTAATTTGAGTTGAAGCTGAATCATATCCACATCAGTAGAGGAGCAAAGCTTTTGCAGCTCTGCAGTTCTATCTTTTATTTCATCAGTAGCAACATCAATTGGCTTTAAATTAATCTGCTGTTCACAGTGTATTGGAATCCTCTTCTTCACGTAGGGAAACGAATTTGAAGCTATTAAAAATTAAGATTGATTTATTAAGTTTAGAAAATCAAATTCAAATAGTTGAATTTTTAAAAAATTCATTGTGCTTAATTCTCTCCATGCTTTTTCTAGGAGATGCCTAAGGTATTATATAGAACTTACTGCTTCAGGATTAAGGGATAAATTCCCTTTATGAGACATGTCTAAGCAATCATGAATGACATATGGGAAAATGATGGTTTATCACAAGGACATGTTTGTACAAACTTATAACTGAACAGTAAAACAACAAATGATTACAATTTCAGTTACAAGTTCCTGCTGGCCAGCTGGTACTTGTGTTTATCAAAAAGGACCATGACAAATAATAAGTTAACATGAAAAGTCCTACTTACTAGTCAAAATGGTCCGGCGTTTACACTGTTCTTCTATACAACCTTGCTTTTTGCCTGATAAAGTATAAGGAGCTTCAAAAACAAATCTGTTGATATTATGATTTCTTTCAAACTCAGTCTTTCTTTCTGTGAGTTCTTTGTCATCAAAGTAGGGCTTCACATAAGTGACTTGGATATGAGCATATTTTGGATCAAGCTCTTTGGCATTTACCTATAAAATAAGACAAGTTTTTAATATTCTTTTTTTTAAGATTCAATGGAAGGGAAAATGAAATGTAGGTAATTTACTCCTTTGAGATCACATGAGAATCACTGCCGTTATGATTGTGCTTCCAACTGAGTACACACCTGGAGGAGGTCTTCGTTTCTTTTTTAAGGATCATTTATTTCTGATTATAAGAACTTACAGAAACCTATTTGGAGACTACAGAAATGTAGGAAGAAAATAAAAATTACTGTAATCCTATCATCCAACAATGACCATTATTCACACTTTCATCTAATATTTTTTTCTATGCATGTATATTCAGAAATCTGATAACATACTAAACATTTTTTTGTCATCTGACTCCTTAAAATATTTTAAAATACTTAATTGTGTGAATTCTACCTGAATAAAAATATCTTAAGAGTTCTATATTGGAGTAATTGATTACTGTGTGTGTGTGTGTGTGTGTGTGTATGTGTGTGACACACACACACACATACATACACACAGAGATAGACAGATACTGGGGATTGAATCCAGGATACTCAGCCACTGAGCCACATCCCCAACCCAACCCATTTTATTTTTAATTTTAAGGAAAAGTCTCACTAAGTGGCTTAGGGCTTCACTAAGTTGCTGAGGTTGGCCTTGAACTTGCAATCCTACTGCCTCAGACACCCAAGTCACTGTGATTACTGGTGTGTGACACCACAGCTGGCTGATACCTTTAAGTTGCTTTTCCAACTTTTTGTTATTACAAATAGTGTTTTGATGAACATCCTTGAATTTAAAACTATGTTTATTTTTTTCTGATTTTTCCTTAAGATAAATTCCTAAAAGAAAATTTCTTACTTAAAAAGTTTACATGATTTTAAGGATTTTGGTATATATTATCTGATTACCCTTCAGAAAAGCTTACTAATTTAGAAATTCACAAGCAGTGCTGGAAATTATGAGTAGGTACTCTTGACTGAATTATTTTAATCCTATCCTATGGAGAAAGGGGAGGACAAGAACACACAATGATTCTACTTTAGAGCCACAAAAGTCTAGGTTGTAGGGTTGGGGTACAGTTCCACGGTAAAGTGCTTGCCTAATATTCATTAGGCCCTGGGTTCCATCCCTAGCACTGCAAAAAATAAAATAAACAATAACAACACAAAAAAACCTCTAGCTGTAGTTGTGAACCATTTCATGAATGATCTAAATTCCATGATGCTAGATGTAAATCCCAGCATCGTCTCTGTTAGAGATTCATTGAGGACTCTCAACCCCTCATTCTAAGAATATCTTCATTAACAGTTCCCAGGATCATTTTCCAACTATATCTGCCTTGACCAATATCCTTGCCCCTCTCCAGAAACACACACACACACACACACACACACACACACACGGTTTCCGTATCCCTCTCCCTCCACCCCCCACATATACAGGAGGATGGACAGGACAGATTAAATTTCTTAGAATCTTTTAATTTCTCTAAACCATTCTATTTTTTTGCCTATCTCCAGAATTTTTTTTCTCCCATTAAAAAGAAAAAAAAAGGTAGAGTTCACCAGAGAGACCTGAGGAAAATCTACTGGCATTGAGACAAAATATAAAAGGGAAATTAAAAAGAGGTCAAGTCTGGTGTCTGACCTTAATAAGTTTATACACACACACACACACACACACATACACATATATAAAATTATATATTTAATAGTACACAGGGTATATACAAATAGCAAAAACAATTTTTTTACAATCAAGACTCTGATCTCAATCCTCAGGGGTAACCATGACTGACAATTTTGTATAAATATTCCTGAAATTTCCTGAGCTTGTATAAGTATATGTGAATATCCAGGTTTTATACGAATATGTCATACTAACCACAGAGTCCTACATCTCACCTCTTTTTCCCTTTCATAACAGATCTTTTTGGGTTCATACTGACACTTATATAAATCTTTCATTTTTTAAATGCCTAGGTGACTATATCCATTATATGGGAAATACCATCATTTATTTAGCCATACGGACATTTAGACTGCGTCCAGGTTTTTGCTATATAAATTTTGCATCAGGGAATATCCTTAAACATATTCTTATATATGTACATCCACAAGATAAAATTTTAAGTGAAATTATTAGGCTCAAGGACACACACAGTTAAAATATTGGAAGATAATACCAATTCACCTCTTTAAGAGGAGTATTTTATATTGCCTATATCCTTAAGCAGATTTTGTTCTTTGGCAAGGTAAAAGAGTGTTTTACACATTTTATTTCCATACAGTAAAAAAAAAAAACATCAAGTCCCTCATGTAAAAGGGCATAATATTTGCATGTAAAACATACACATCCTCCTGTATACTTTAAATCATTTCTAGATTACTTACACTATCTAATACAATGATAATGCTATGTAAATATTTGTTAGACTATAATTTTTAAGGAATAATGACAAGAAACAGAAGTGTATTCATGTCCAGTATAAATGAGTCTTTTTAATACTTTTGGTGCATGGTTGGTTGACTCTATGGATGTGGAACCCCATAGGTAGGAAGAACATTTTTTTTTTTTTTGGTGGTATTGAGGATTGAAACCATGGGTGTTCTACCACTGAACTACATCTCATTTGTTTTTATTTTGTATTTTGTGACAGGGTTGGCCTCAAAGTTGCAATTCTCCTGATTCAGCCTCAGTTGGCTCTGATGGTAATTTTTAAAAGAAAGAACTGTACATGATGTGTGTTACCTACAGGAAATGAACAGAATATCATGCATAACAATGTCAGCACTCAAGCAGCCTGTTGGTGGTTTGTCACCAGCATTTTGGGCAAGTTTTCAGAGGTGGATAAAAAGAGAAAAATGCATATTGTTCAGAAAGTCTGGCTCTGGGGCCTGGGGATGTAGCTCAGAGGCAGAGAGCTTGCCTAAATGTAAAAGGCCCTGGGTTCAATTTTAATATAGCTTAAAAAAAGGAATTTAAGAAGCCTGGATCTCCATTACCATTCCATTTACACAGTGCTCAATACTGTGGGAGCAAACTAAGACTACCTGGCTGCAAAGAGAGGAAATCTATCATCTTAAGTTGGTAAAACATTACAAAATAGTGAAACTAATAAGAAACAGGTTTTGCCAAATACTAATTTTGAACCTATCAGCAAATCTATTTTTTTTAAATATTTTTTAGTTTTCAATGGACCTTTATTTTATTTGTTTATATGTGGTGCTGAGAATCAAACCCAGTGGCTCACACATGCTAGGCAAATGCTCTACCACTGGGCCATAACCCCAGCAACAAACCCAGCCCCAGCAAATCTATTTTAATTGTCTTTAAGCATATGTTCAAGATAAAACCATACCCAGAAGATATATGTCAATCTACATAGTGATGATTATCATGGTAGATAATGAAGTGTGTTTACCATTGCCAGGAGATTTTCATTCTGGCAGTAGTGAATGCTTCTTATGTACAAGGAACTCAAACCAATTTCTCTATATTAACTCATTTAATGTGTAAAACAACCCCATAAGGAAGGTACTATTATCATCACCATCTGACTAATGAGATAAATGAAAGAGAGGGATCAAATACTTTCCCATGGTCATGCAGCAGGCAAGTAACAAGGAATGGGGATTGGAATTCTGGTCTCAGACTCCAAAGCCCCTATCTTTCTTTCTTTTTTTCCTTGGGTAGGGGCAGGGGACAGGTATTTTACCACCGAGCTACATCCCCAGTCTTTTTTTGAGACAGGGTCTTCCTAAGTTTCCCAGGCTGGCCTGGAACTTGTGATCCTCCTGCCTCAGCCTCCCAGTCTTTGGGATTACGGTGTGAAACTCCACGCCCTTGTTATCCTTTCTTTTCTTAATTTTAGTTTTCTTTTTTTTTTTTTTTTTGTAATGCTAGGGAGGCAACTCAGGGCCTCACACATGTTAGGCAAGTGCTCTTCCACTGCGCTACACCCCCAGTCCAGCCCGTGTACATTCTTTCACTATCCGGAAGTCTCTATTTCCTTGTTTCTCCTCTGCCATTTAAAATAAGGAAAAAGTCAGGAGCAATGTTCCATGCCTAGAATTAACAAATTACGATATTAAAATGTGGGGCATAGGTTACCTTGTCTGAATCCTGAATTATTTTGACATTTTCTGTGCCAAATTTTTCACCATAAAGTTTAACAAGTCTCAAGGAAATCTCTGAGAGGCCGGTGAGCTTTGGTTCTTTATAGATGTACTCCTTTCCATCCTCTTCTTCAAAAAACGACTGTTGTAAAGTTAAGTCAATAATTTATGAATTGAATGAGCAAACAACATTTAAAAACAACCTACTAAGTAACAATATATTTCAAATGCATTTTAAATAATATTACTAATAGCTACATGCATACATTCACTTTTTTACCTTCAAATAAATGAGAATTTTCAAATTCACAATCATATCAACATATCATTAGCCTGAAGATTTCTTGAGATTCTCCTCCTTCCCTGTATGCTTATTACCTGTTTTGTATTTGGATGTATTTTAAAACACATTTTTCATTGCAGATAGACACAATACCTTTATTTTATTTAATTATGCATATATATAAATACGTACCAGGGATTAAACCCAGGGGTGCTTAACTACCAAGCCACACCCCCAGTCCTTTTTTTAAAAAATATTTTTTTAGTTGTAGATGGACACAATATCTTTATTTATTTTTACGTGCTGCTGAGAATTGAACCCAGTGCCTCACACATGTGGGGCACTGGGTTCAATTAAAGACAAGGACTCAGCTGAGTTGCTCAGGGCCTTGATAAATTGTAGAGGCTGGCTTTGAACCCGTGATCCTGCTGCCTCAGTCTCCGAAGCCGCTGGGATTACAGGCTGCACCACCGCACCTGGCTTATTTATTTATTTATTTTTATGCAGTGCTGAGGATTGAGCCCAGTGCATCACACATGCTAGGTGAGTGTTCTACTGCTGAACCACAACCCCAGCCCTATATTTGAAAGTTTTAATGACTGGATAGTTTACATATACTTTATCAGAAGCATAACAAAAAATGAAACTGAAAGAGAAATCCAAACCTTATAGGTTGTACTCTGATCTAATGAACTTGATAAGAACCAATGTGAACTTTAAAGTTACAAAGCAAGATCCTTGCTACTGTAATAGGCACTATCTGGACAGAATCCTAGAATCAATAACTGCTACCGAAGTAATGTAACAAACCAAAACCAAAAGTGAATGTTTAAAAAGAAAAACAACTCTATATAAAGTATACTTACTTGGCCATAAAAGGCAACTCGGAAGAAAGTACCCAAAAGTCTTTTTTTGGTGTGCATAACCTCCAAAATTTTTGTATAAGCTCCATGAAGTGTTCTATAAACATGAGTAAGTTTCTGAAAAATGAAAATATACAGATAAGATTTGTCTTTTGGTCCATCACTAAATGTCTTGTCTTCAAGATGAATACACAAGAATAAAAAGCATCAATGTTTCTTTTTCAAAACTATTTTGGTGGCACTATTCACATCCTCTTGCCCCATTGTTACAATAAGACAAAAGACTTCAACAAATTTGGATCTAAGGGTAGAATTTAAAATGGTAAAATGACACTGAATATACTAACATCATGCTTCATTTTATTCACCTCAATGACAATATATATTTTAAAAATATTATATTATCTGGATTTCATCCTCAGTACCATAGGGGCAGAGGTCAGAAAATGGGGCCTTTGTTTTGAAACTCTGACAAAGCTTCTTAGGAATCTTTGGATTTGTACTGATTTGATAAAAGCAGTAGTGGCAAATCTTGTTTTTTGTCTCATATACTATTCCTGGCCATCTATATGACCTAAATTTAATTATTTAATTCTAGCTTATTAATAAAATCTTGAATGTCACTATAATTTTTTTTTTTTTTTTGGTACCAGGGATTGAACCCATGCGTGCTTAACCATTGAACCACATCCCCAGGCCTTATTTTTAATATTTTATTTAGAGACAGGGTCTCACTGAGTGTCTTAGGGCTTCACTAAATTGCTGAAGCTGGCTTTGAATTCACAATCCTCCTCAGCCTCCTGAGCTGGTGAAATTATAGGCATGCACCACCACACCCAGCTGTTACTGTAATTTTTCAGGCATGCTCCATATACGTCAAGAGTATTGCAAAGAGAGGAAGCCCTAAAATCTAGGACAAAAAAGCAAATTTAATCAGAGTCAGATTAGAGCACAGTTTAGAATACTACCCAAATTAAAATATATATGTTTTCACTCTAAGAAACTTTTTCAATATTGAGAAACTATCTGCTCTTTTAAAAATGGCTTAAATCCTAAATCACCCCTTTCCTAGTACAACAGCAGTAGAAATTATGACATTAATTGAGTGACTTGATTATAAAAAAATTCCTATTTAGCAGTGGTGGCAACGACTGTTTATTAAACTACTATTCTTTATTAACTACCCTTTATCAATACATTATTTAGCAGGCCAAATTGAAAAAAAAAAACTTCTCATAATAGGGTTATTACTGGTGTCTTTTTACCTTCCTCATTGTTATCTGCCAGCACTTTTAGTGTCCTCAACAACTGCAAAGAATAGAATCGTCTCTTCCCTGAGCAACCTGGAAATCTGATAGCTTTTGTTTTTTAAGTGAAGGTTTAATGAAAACCGTACTGATTATTTCTTAAATATTTATTTATTTATTTATTTTAGTTGTAAGACGGACGCAATACCTTTATTTATTTATTTTTATGTGGTGCTGAGGATTGAACCCAGGGCCTCGCACGTGCTAGGCGAGCACTCTACTGCTGAGCCACAACCCCAGCCCCAAAACCACAATGATTATTTTATGCCCTGAAAGAGGGAGGGGAGAAGGCTAGATGAAAATATTTTGAGAACCACAGGTCTGGCGGCACGTGGTAGCACTGGCCTGTAATCCCAGGGACTTGAGAGGCTGAGGCAGGAGAATCACAAGTTTAAGGTCAGTCTCAGCAACTCAGCAAGACACTGTCTCCAAATTAAAAAAAAAAAAAATGAATAAAAGGGGCTGGGGATTTAGCTCCCCTGGATTTAATCCCCCAGTACAAATTAATTAATTAATATTGAAAAAAAGAAACCACCAAACTAATTTTAATTTTGGTTTTAATTCTTTTAGTGTTAATTTCTTTTGGTATATATATAACATAAGGCAAGATATTTATTTTACACTTTAACAGCTTTTTAAACGTTTGTAAATTTTTTTGTGTGGTGCTAGGGATTGAACCCAGAGCTTTGTGTATGCTAGGCAAGCACTCTACTGCTTAAATACATCCCTAGCCTGGATTAGAACTTTCATATTGGATCCATGTGTCTAAATGATACAATCAATTAAATATCTATATTCTACAATAAAATACAAATGTTATAACATAATGAATCTTCTAAACTTCAGAAGACATGAAGTAGAGCAATAGTTACATAACTATTTTAATGTTTTTCCCAAGACCAAAATAAAATACATAAGCTAATTATAACTATATGTAAGTAGGCTACCTCAAACTCACGACGTTTCTCATAAATTGGAATGATCAACTTGGAAATCTCAGAAATTACTTCATAACGTTCTGCCTTCCATAAGCCATCCACACATTGTTCTAGCAACTCCAGCAAAACTTCCTGCATTAAGAGAAATGAATTAAGAGAAAATTTAGTCAGGAATTAAAAATAGTTTCAGAGTTTCATACAAATTAATTTCTAACCATTTTAAGTTAATAAAGAACAAACAAAAGGTACCAAATTCAACAGGAGTATACTTGTGTGACTATATATCCTTCCTCACTCCTTTCTTCCCTTTCTTCTTTCCTTCCTTCCTGGAGCTAGGGATAAAATCCAGGACCTTGTGCCTGTTAGGCAAGCACTCTACCATTGAACTACACACCCTAGCCCCATATTTCCTATACAAATACCTGAAATTAGAAATATTCTTAAAATATGAAGTTAATGTTGATAATAGTAAACCATACCTATTTTGTTTATTCACATAACAATGGCTAACTGTACTTGTAGATGGTTACACAATGAGAAGGAATACCTTTAAAAGGGAATACACTGTTAGTTCCAAACTGAGAATGACTTAAGTTGACTTGAAAGTAGAATAGTGATTTCTAGGGACTAGGAAGTGTTCTGGGGTATGGGAATGGGGGATAAAGATGAAAAAAAGGGTTTTGGATATTATCAATGTGTTTTATATGCACATATGAAAATATCATACTGAGTTCTGTTAATATGTACAATTAATTTGTGCTAATAAAAAATAGAGGATGGGGTTGGAGTTGTGGCTCAGTGGCAGAGCACTTGCCTTGCATGTGTGAGGCACTGGGTTCAATCCTCAACACCACATAAAAATAAATAAATTAAATAAAGGTATTGTGTCCAACTACAACTAAAAAATATTAAAAAATAAAATAAAATTAGTGAGGATGATATAATAATAGTTCATGATAGACACCTCCCACCCTGCCAGGTATGGCGACACATGCATATAATCTCAGAGACTCAGGAGGCTTAGGCAGGAGGATGACAAGGTAGCAACTTAGTCAGATGCATCTCAAAAAGGCGGGGGAATGCTGGAGATGTACTTTAGTAGTAAACTGACCCTGGGTTCAATCCTCAGTACCAAAAAGAAAGGTGGGGCAGATCCAGGAACACTAGCTTATCACTTCTACCATGTAAGCATACAGTGAGAAATGTCTTCTATGAACTAGGAAATGGACCTTCAACAGACACTGATTCTACTTGTGACTTGATTTTTTATTTCCCAACTTTTGGAACTGTGAGAAATCAACAAATTCTGTTGTTAATAAACTACCCAGTCTAGGGTGTTTTGTTGTAACAGACCAGATAGACTAAGACATCTAGGAAATTAATGCATCTCTTTTTTTTAATGTTCATTTTTTAGTTGTAGTTGCACACAATACCTTTATTTATATGTGGTGTTGAGGATCGAACCCAAGGCCTTGCACATGCTCGGCGAGCGTTCTACCACTGAGCCACAACTCCAGCCCCTGCATCTCTTTCTTTACTCATCCCAAAGAGTTCATTGCCAAGCCCTTAAGTTTTATTTTCCAATTATCTTTCAAATCTGACCTTTCCTGTCCATTTCTACACTTATTGCTAAGGTTCAAGATTTCGCAGTTTTTTCTAATGGAGAGTCCTGCTTCCAGCATTGAGACTTTCAAATACATCCTCTATACATATGTCATAGGGTTCTGATTAAAATGCAAACCTGATTATGTCACTCATTAAAATCTGGCAATGTCTCTGTCATTCACAGAACAAGGGACAAGTTATTTCATTTGGCATAGAAAGTTTGCAATGATGTGGTTGAGACTTCTATAATCCCCTCATTCAACATGCCAAGTCTTGTAATTTATGCTTCAGTAACAGTGAACTGCTAGTAGTTCTTCGGAAGCACCAGGATGTGTCTTAGCTTCCTGTCTTTATTCATGCTATGCCCTCTGCCCTTTAATCCCTTCTACTTAAGTACCCTCTCTTTCAGAATCCTTCAAGCAGGATAAGCAAGACACTAGATACCTTGTTTCCAACTCTGTTAATTTTGGGGGTAAATATTTATACTTGTATAATATTTGTTTTGTCAATGTATCTGACTTTCCAAATAGCCTGTGACTCTTTAAGATCAGGAACAATGTCTTATTTCCAATGGTTTCTCCAAAATCTAACACAGTGATACTATATAGCAGGTGTTCAATAAATGTTGCTACTTGAGTAAAGGACCAGTTTATTATTCTGCAATAGCCAAACTAAAATTTCCAGAAGTGAAAGTGTGAACTTCGGGGAATTAAAAATCGGTTACATTCTACTAGTATTTATCCCAGGAATGTAAAGTTGGTTAAGAATTAGAAAAAAAATTAATACACTGCCACATAAACCTAATAAAAGAGAAAAATATTACCTTCAACGGATACAGAAAAAAAAGCAATTGAAAAAAATATCCTCAATATCCATTCATGATATTTTTTTTAATGAAATTGAGAATGTATTTATTTACTTTTTTTTTAAATTTTTTATTGTTGGCTGTTCAAAACATTACATAGTTCTTGATATATCATATTTCACACTTTGATTCAAGTGGGTTATGAGCTCCCATTTTTACCCCATATACAGATTGCAGA
>NW_026000283.1:11259304-11265105 GCF_001458135.2 Marmota marmota marmota
GGTGGGTCGCAGGCCCGCCTACCTTGCAGGAGTGATTGGAAGCTCTGTCCCGCCGGGGGCTACTGGGCCTTTTCTGCCGGTGGTCACCATTCCGCCTACCTGGCAGGCGCGGGGGGTGGGGGGCGGCTCTGCCCCTCAGCAGGCCGCTGGGCCTGCTCTGTGGGTCCCATTCATGATATTAAAGAGAACTCGGGAAACAAGGAACAGAAGAAACCTTCTATGCTCTTTGTTAAAAAACATCTACTTAAAAACTTAAAGAGTAAACACTTTTATCTTAGAATTGGGAACAACAAAATAAGTGTATTATAGTTTAAACTTACCTGCAGCTTATAACTCCCCTGATGGCTTATATTTCCTTTTCTTTTTCTGTCTGTCTCTCTCTTTGCAGTACTGGGGACTGAAATCAAGGCTTTGTGCATGCTAGACAAGAACTCTACCATCAAGCTACATCCCCTAGCCCCTTGATTGCTTATATTTCTTTTTATTTTTTAAAATATTTTTTTAGTTGTAGATGGACACAATACCTTTATTTGTTTATTTTTATGTGGTGCTAAGGATTGAACCCAGTGCCTGACATGTACCAGGCAGGCACTCTATACCACTGAGCTAAAGCTGCAGCCCCATTTGCTTATATTTCTTAAGAAAACCCTAACCCTAACCCTAACCCTAACCCCTTTAGTCTCTGTGCTTTTCCTTTTTTCATGTTCCCACTCTTTAACTGTGCACTTTTCCCCATGGTTCAGTCCTTGGTTTTCTGGTCTTCACTTGCCATGTTATGTCCTATACTCACCCTGTTTTGGTTCTTCCAAGGATATGACTTCCAAATGTTTATTTCTAACCCTGATATCTCTCTCTCTCTCTCTCTCTCTCTCTCGATTCAGTTCTGCATTTCTAATAACCTCACGATCATTTCCACTTTTATAACCTTTCACTTCAAGTTCAACTCGGATCTAAAATAGTTTTCATCATTTTCCCTTCAAAGCCATCTATCTTTTTTCCTTATATCCACACTTCTTAGAGCTAGTTTCAACTCTTCACTTCCCATATCTAGCAAGCCTTCCTTCTTTCCTTTCCAGGGTAGTTCTTGTATCTTTCACTATTCTGGTTTAGGCCCAAACTGCCTCACCTCTGAACAATGATGGCAGTCTTCCTTCTAGCCTATGCTTCCAGCCCCTATCCATCTGCCTTGATACAACTCCTACATTACCACCAAATTAACTTTCTCTACTTGCTTTCATCTTGTCACTATTCAGCTCAAAAATCTTTGAGAGTAACATCATGTACAGGCACAAGACTTGGATCCTAATTAGAATAAGATATATTCCATGGTTGTATAAATATATCAAAATAGATTCTACTGTCATGCATAACTAAAAACAACAAATAAAAATTTTAAGAAAATCTTTGAATAAATCCTAAACTTTCAAAACTTCTCAAAATTTGGCCTTGATTACGACTCTTCTCTCTGTGAACCCAATGGTTTTGTACAAAAAGGATTCACTCACTGTGCCTCATGCATTTCTACCTCTTACCTTTTGTTCCTGCTATTCTCCTCTATTAGAATGCCTTCAGATTGTCATCATCCTTCAAACCCCATTCTCATTAATATGTCTGTTCCACCTCAGTTTAAAGGCATCTGTCTCACCTGTCACTTTGCATGCCACATATTGTCTATATTATTCAAATGGCACTATTTTGCTTTTTTGCATTTTGTGTAGGTATATTATCACTTCAGTAGACCTTTGAGGTCAGGGACCATCCATATTTATTTTACAGCCCTTTTATCACTATATCCTGAGTCTTAAGCACAAGTCAGGGCTCAATAAATCTTTGTTGGCTGATTGACAGCTGAAGCTTTTCTCTATTCATCTGAATTATAGAACAGGGCATTTGCATTCTTAAATACTTTAATGCATGCTTTGCTCTGTTGAAGTAAAAGAATAGTGTTAAATCTATTTTTTTGTGGCGATTTCCCTGTATGTTGACTCTGATATGGCTACTGGAATGGTGATTTAAGGATGGTAGTGTTGCATTTCTAAACTCAATAATGTGAGCAGTTCCAGAGATGAGGCTCTACATTCCAAATAGGAACCACTCTGCCTAGGCAGGTTTGATATTCAAAGATCATTAGTCCTTAATTACCTTCAATGAAAGTTCGCTGTAATAATTTTTTAATATAAATACATTTTAAGAAATTAAATTTATATAACTGGCAATGCAGGCCATAGGGGTCTTACTTCACTATAATGGACATCCATCATCCCAGCATCTTCTTTCATTGCTCCTTCTTCATCTATATTGGGAGTAATTTTCTTGAAGGCTGAACATCCATTAGGGAACAATTCTGTGGGGGGGGGGGGAAGCAATGAGTACATTTATAAAAAATGGGTTTGGTGCCATCTTCTCTGTACTGGGAGTAGCTCTCCTGCCACAGCCCCTCACCCCTGAAAATGTACACCTGCTCCAAGTTCCTCTCCATCCCCTCCTTGGTCAGAAGCATTTCTCAGCTACTGAGCAGACCACTAACTGCAGTGGTGCTGAACTGACCAGAGACACTGACACATGAGAGCCTCAGCAGCTTGCCAGTCCCACGTCCCCTGACCTCACTTATCCCTAGTCACAGATTACAAATCAGCATCATTTCAAGGAACACTGATGCAACAGCCAAGTTTACTGGGTCTGAGCTGCCACAGTTGAGGTGGCCCTGGGGCTGGGATTGGAACTGTTTGCGAGCCTCATCATTGCTTATGTTCAGAATCCTTCTACGAAGCTACAGTTCTTCTCCTATGCCATCATAGGCTTTATTCTCTGAGGCCAAGGGACTCTTTTGCCCAATAGTGGCCTTTCTCATCCTCTTTTGTCATGTGAAGGAGTGGTCTCCACCTCCCATTCTTTCTCCCATGTCTCATCTTCCCTGTATGTTCCTTTTTCTTTACCTCCCCAGCTGGGGAAAATGGTTGGTTTAGGGTTTCACAAAGGGAAAACAAATAAATATGTATTAATAAAAATTTTTGGTGAATAACAGAGACTTATAAAGATTGACTATTTTTATGTAAACAGATGTTTGGGGAAGGAGCAAAGTCATAAATACAGGGGCTGGGGTTGTGGCTCAGCAGCAGAGCACTTGCCTCGCATATATGTGACACTGACTTCAATTCTCAGCAACACATAAAAATAAATAAATGAAATAAAGATACTATGTTCATCGACACCTTTAAAAAATATTTTTTAAAAGTCATAAATACAAGTTCTAATCACAAAGAATTTTATAAATTATTTCCAGCTATTATATATTCTAATAAAAAATGGGCCCAAATTACTTAAAATTTATTCTTGACTATGCACCATGTTCTTTTTCAGGGGGTAAGTACTGGGGATTGAAATCAGGGGTTCTCTAAAACTGAGCTATATTCCCTTTATATTTTGAGACAGGGTCTTGCTTGGTTGCTGGGAAGCTCACTAAGATGCTTGAGGTTAGCCACAACCTGGTTAGCCTCAAACATGGAATCCTCATGCCTCAGTCTTCAGAGAGGCTGAGATTACAGGCCTGCATCACTGTGTGAACTCTATGTACCACCTTCAATGGCTAGTATGGATGTTCCCCTAGTGTGATTTTAAAATTTTTATTAAAACTTTGATTCTATGAACATTTGTGGTACATCATCTAAACAAGGGGGAAGGTACTTTTCAGGTGACCACTGAATGATTTCTGGTAATCATCTCTAGGGCCTAATTTCACTGAGAACTGGAAAAGGAAGTCAGTTCTTGGAGGAGGCCTAGTTTAGAACTTGTAAGAGAGGTAGGAAATGAAACAGATGGCAGGGACACAAGGATGTAGCATTCTTGGGAGACACATGGTGGGATATTCAAAGAGCAATAGGTTTTTGGAGTTAAAAGTTAGTTCTAGGGGCTTGGCACTGGGGCTCAGTGGTAGAGCACTTGCCTAGCACATGTGAGGCACTGGATTCAATCCTTAGCACCATATAAAAATAAATAAATAAAGGAGGGGTGTGTGTGTGTGTGTGTGTGTGTGTGTGTTTGATCTAGTTCTACCACTAACTACGATTTTGGAGAAGTATATCTCCCTGGGATTGTAAAATGTTGCATCACCTGTGAAACAGGATTAATAGCTACTTTATGAGAATTAAAGAAATGTAAAGTGTTCAGAACAGAGCATTTCACATAAAAAATACATAATGGATTAATATGATCAACAAAGCCTACCAATAAGTAAACTTATTTCCCCAAGATGGAATAAAATAATTGCTGTCACCTGGATCCCTGGAAATTAAGAAGTGAGCCCAAGCTGATAAGAACTGCTGTAGGATTGTGGACCAACTCTTATGGCCAAGAAAGAGTTTAGGAGTTGAAGTCTATGTGGTTGCCTTATAGATTCTGGTCCAAATAATTCTGCTCTGGCTACATTTACCCCCATATAAGATGGCTCTAACTTTAGAGTTCAAGGAAAATTCAGACTTCTTCTTCTTCTTTTTTTTTTTTTTTTTTTTGAAAATTCAGACTTCTTATACCATACTTCTGTTGGTACCTGAAAAAGTTTCCTTCTGACAGTGGATGAACAAAGGGCTGTTTTAATCTACCATCCTACAATCTCTTTAGAAGCAATGCTTAGAAATAATGACCTTTACTCTCAACTCAAGTATCTGGTTATCTCCCTGAGAGTAGATGTTGAGGAAGAAAAAAAGGTTCAAGAAAGCCAGACCTCAGCTGGGTATGGTGGCACACTCCTGTGATCCCAGAGCTCTGAGGCTGAGGCAAGAGGATCACAGGTTTGAAGCCAGCCTTAGCAACTTAGCAAGACTGTAAGAAATCAAATTAAAAAAATTTAAAATGGCTAGGGATGTGGCTCAGTGGTTAAGGGCCCCTGGGTACTTAACCAGGGGTTAAGTTCATCTTAATTAAGTTAATCTCTAGTACCAGGAAGAAAAAAAAATCAGACCTTATGATGAAGTTATTTTTCAGAATTCTGGTAGAAAAAAGATAATGCTATCAGGGCTTGGAATTTGCCAATTCTTCTTGTGTAAATTAAATCTAACTAGACATATATCTTCTAGGTAAGATGCTTGGTAGAATATGATTATTAATTAAATATCACACTTCTGTGAGAGAGATGGATGCCTCATGGGTGAAGATTGGGCTACTATTGTATTTTTGAGATGGAGGTATCACTATGTTGGCCAGTCTGATCTCTATAACTACTGGGCTCAAGCAATCTTCCTGCCTCAGGTTCCTGAGTAGCTGGGGCTACAGGTGTGTGCCACCAAGCCTGATGCCCAGGGTTATTTTGAAGTACACTTTTTAAGAAGGGAGAAATACAGCCTTAAAAAAGAATGACTTTAGGACATTGCCAGTAAATGGATGGACATGGAGACTATCATGCTAAGTGAAATAAGCTAATCCCGAAAAAACAAAGGTTGGATGTTTTTGCTAGAAATAAACCACAATAAAGCAGGGAGGGGGAAGAAGAGAAGGTCAGTGGATTACACAAAAGGGAAATGAAAGGAAGGGAGGGGGATAGGAATAGGAAATACAGTAGAATAAATCTAACATAATTTTCCTATGAACATATATGAAAATACCTAAGTGAATCCCATCATTATGCCCACCTACAAGAATGGGGTCCCAATTGGAATAATATATATCCTATACTTCTGTAATTGCATCAAAATGGATTCTACTGTCATGTTTAACTAAGAAGAAACAATACAATCAAATTTAAAAGAAGGGAGAAATACATGGGTATTAGTCGGTGGTTCCATTAGGGGAGAGGGGGGGAGGGGAGG
>NW_026000283.1:11269354-11273911 GCF_001458135.2 Marmota marmota marmota
GAGGGGCAGAAATGCAAAATGATATTTACTTTGACACACCAGATTTTTAGGGCCATTTTGTATAAATAAATTGGGTAATATAAGGTACTGAAGATCGATCATAAAGCACTTCATTTCTGAATATTAGCATGCCTAAAATGGTCCGATAAAGACCTCCAGAAAGTTCTACTCAAAGTACTAGATCATCATCTTGCTTCCCTCAGGACTGGCCTAAGGAGGTGCTGGGGCTCCAGGCCAACTTGGGATGTGTCCATGAGAAGGACAAAGCAGTTGTCTGGGCCCTGAAGGCTGAGAAAGGGGCTTTGCTGTCTTGAGTAGTCAGCAGAGAAGGTGCCATTTTCTCAAATGTTACCAGATACCTGGGTTGATTCCAGAACTTGGCTATTGTGAACAATATTGCAGCGAACATGGGAGTAGAAATATCTTTACAAGTGAGCAAGTAATAATTTCAGTCAAACTTTGATATTTTTTCAGCAGAAGAATCAGTAGAATAGAGGAAAAGGAACAGGGGGAGGTTGGAGGGAAGAGAAAGGGAAAGTACTGGGGACTGAACTAGAACAAATTACATTTCATGTTTTATAATTATGTCAATATGAATCCTATTGCTCCATTGAATTAAAAATGTTATTTTTCAAAGAAGACCATGGCATAAAAAAGCTGAAAAAAGTCAGTTTGAAAAGGCAGTTTGCTGAGTTAAAAGCATAAAAATGTTGCAACTGTTAATGTTATCGGGTTATAGCCAATGCTTGATCCTCAATAATTATGTAATAAAAAAATTGTGTTAGGTGATAAGAGCCAACACAGCATCTGATAACTATTTCAAATTTCTGTGGCTAAGAACCAACTAAATATAGTTCTTGTTAATAAAAATTTCCTTGTTTCTACGAAAAAAATGTTATTATATGAACCCAAAATTGCATACTTTGCATGTAAGAAATAAAAATTTCGGGCTGGGGATGTGGCTCAAGCGGTAGTGCGCTCGCCTGGCATGCGTGCAGCCCAGGTTCGATCCTCAGCACCACATACAAACAAAGATGTTGTGTCTGCCAATAACTAAAACATAAATATTAAAAAAAAGAAAGAAAAATTTCTTCCATCAGTCCAAGAATTTTTTTAAAAAACTTTGGTCTGTTACTTATAAAATGGAACAACCAGGAAAAGAAAAGAAAAGAAAAACAAAACAAAATACAGGACCACAAATGAGACTCTATAAATCAATTTTTCCTTTCCTTTTTCAACAGTCTATGAAAAACAAAAGTCTGCTAAACTAGACAGCATGTTTAGTGACACAGCTGATTTACATTTGGGACAAGATTCTTTATCTTGTTGTGAACCACTAACAAACACTTTTTACACTAGCAGCTGATCTGTGGAATACTCTAAATAGCAGAGCATTGGAACTTTTCAAAAATTTCAACATCCCATCTGATCAATTCCATGAAGTTAAGAGCTAGATAGTAGACAGTGCCAAAGTCTAAAGAAATAAAAGATGTATGCTTTATTCAAAGAAGAAGTAAATATCTGAAGGTCTTGGGCCGTTAGATCCAAAACTGGGGGGAAATTCCTGTTTATTCAGAATGGATTATTCAAACATCCCCAAATCTAGGATTTTTCTAGAATGCCATGATTTAGGGGAAGACACTTCAATGTCTGTAGTCAGAAAGCATTTTGTGAGAGTCCTGTGTATCTTAAGTAGAAGTAGGGCAAACAATGTTTTGTCTCAAGAGCAGAAAAGGTTGATACCCAGTTTTAGAATTTGTTGCCCATATCATCTACCATAAAGACTACTATTGTGAATTTTCAGCTTCAGAGTTCACTATTTTTGCTCAGTGTATTATCTCAAACTAAATGCCCAATGACTTATTTCTAAGCTATTGCTTCCACATTCTTGAATGCTGTGCTAGGGAAAGCAAGATGGAAACTGTCCAGGTAGAGAACCACTACATTGAGTATAAGTGATCACATGAAATAGTGGGGAAGGTTTTGGAGAATATGGTAGCAGCCTGACCCTTGATAACATATCACTGCTAGTCAGAAGAAGGATAAGAGGTAAGGGTCCTCAGGAAAGAGCATGAAGGGAAAAACAGGGACTGGGAAAGAATAGGGAAATAAAAAGCTTTGTGGAACTTAAGCTATCAGATACTGGGTATCAAGACTTGAGAAAGAAAGCAATATTACCCTATAAGGAAGGAGTAGAACAGATTCTATGGAAGAGGAAATTCCATTTCCTGGGCTTAGGGGGGAAGCCTGCAGGCCTGAAGCTTTGCTGAACCTACTATGCTATGTGGTGGTGGAAGAATGCAAAAACTTGACTCTTGCCTTCCCTGGGGAAAACAGTTGTGCTTCTCTCATAAAAGAGAAGTGTGTCAAAGTCTAGCTTCCAGGGTATGTGATCCAGAAATTTTAAGGTTCTCAGACAAAATATTAGTAAGAAAAGTCTGCTTGTTTTTATTTATTTTTATTGTGGTGCTAGGGGTCAAACCCTGGGCCTTGAGCACACAAGACACACTGAGATGAGGTGGAAGAGTAGCAAACGCAAAGTACCAGCACTTAGAGGTGATTTAGGTAAACAGAAGAGAGTGATAATCTATATGGTCTCTTTGGATAGAAACAGCAAGAACTCAGGCTGCCTGAAAGAAATTTGAGGGTGAGGAGGGGATATAAACAATTGCATACCTCCTTCCCCTTTCAATTCACTTCAGGAAACAACAAATAGAAGGATTTGGAACAGGTCCCCCACTGGTATTATAAGTTACCCCTGGGGGCAGGGGCCCCAAGGCCTACAAATGCAACTATCCAATAGGACAATTTTTTTTCTCTTAGAAAGTATAAACAGTAGAACATCTGCTGCCAATGTGTAAGCTAATAAGTATTATTTTATTCCATCTTGATTAAAAATGTTTTATAATGGATTTCAAGAGAAATAGCTTAGGAACTTAAAAAAGCAGAAAATTTCTGGCAATGGATGAATGTCAGGGATTAACTTTCCTTTGATGTTGTCTTCATTATCAAAGGACACTTGATAGAAAACAAAGAGTTCTTGAGCTGCCCAATCATATTTGTTACATAAGTTGGTTTTGGCTAGGCCCACTGGTGCACACCTGTAACCCCAGCTACTTGGGAGGCTGAGGCAGGAGGACTGCAAATTTAAGGACAGTCCAGGTGACACAGCAAGACCCTGTCTCAAAAATGAAATGAAAATTGCAAAGGGACCAGGGATGTAGCTCAGTGGTGCCATGCTTGACCAGCATGTGTGAGGCCCTGGGTTCAATCCTCAGTACAGCAAAAATAAATAAGTGACTAAGTAAGCAAAATTTTTTTTTTCTTTTTCAGGTTTATATTCAAATGTATTTTTATTTACTCTGTAAATATTTGCAGCTAAATTGCAAAGGGCCCACATATTGGGGAACTATGGAGTTCTCTGACTGGATGGCTTATTAACAGATTGCTTTTTTTTTTTAAGTCATCAACGGACCTTTATTTTATTTATTTATATGTAGTACTGAGAATTGAACCCAGTGCCTTGCACATGTTAGGAAAGGGTTCTACCACTGCACTACAATGGCAACCCACAACAGATTGTTTTTAACTTGTGTTTTAGATGAGTAGTCTACCTTGGTATAGTCATACCATAGTTTAATCAGCTAATTAACAAAAGAAGGTGGTTTTGGACCATTTAAATCATTGAACTTTAAAGAGTAAGCCCCTGAAGACTTTACTACTACCACCCTTTTAGAATACGGTTTTCTAATTTAAGCAAGTAGAATTTCCCAGGTTTAAAAATAGATGGAACCTATAAATAAATATGTAAACTTTTCTTAAGTTTAACAATTTTTTTTGTTTGAAATGCAAAACAACATTTTACTCCTCCTCAGCCAAGGACTCCCTGATTTCTATGAAGGATAAATTCTAGAAAGCTTTCAGGGTATTGTGATACACTTAAATGTCTAGTTATAAATATGATCTCCATCTGTTAGAATGTCACAGTTTGGAAGTTAGAGTAGCATTACCCTGTGCTAATATCCAAACAATCACAGAAAGAAATTACATTTCTAATTCTTAAAAGATATACTTTTCCTTAATTTCAAGGTCTTTGTACTTGTGAAAACACAAAAATTCTAGGGAAATATTTTTCAATATGTTTAGCTATTTTCAAAACCTACACTTTTAAAAAACATTTTTTCAGTTGTTTACGGACCTTTATTTATTTATTATTTATATATGGTGATGAGAATCGAACCCAGTGCCTCACACATGCTAGGCAAGCACTCTGCCACTGAGTCACAGCCCCAGCCCAAAACCTATACTTTTAATGGATGTAATAGTTTGGATCTTAAATGTTCCCCAAAGCCACTGTGGCACATGCCTGAAATCCCAGCGGCTCAGGAGGATGAGGCAGGAGAATCGCGAGTTCAAAACCAGCCTCAGTAACAGCAAGATGCTAAGCAACTCAGTGAGTCCCTGTCTCTAAATTAAATACAAAAAAGGGCTGGGGATGTGGCTCAGTGGTGAAGTGTCCCAGAGTTCAATCCCCGGTACCAAAAAAAAAAAAAAAAT
>NW_026000283.1:11273934-11278714 GCF_001458135.2 Marmota marmota marmota
CAAAAAAAAAAAAAAAAATGTCCCCCAAAGCTCATGGATTGAAGGTTTGGTTCCCAGCTGATGGAGCTATTGGGAGGCAGTAGAAACATTAGGGGTGAAGTCTAGTTGGAAGTAGTAGACCACTGGGGCTGTGCTCTTGAAGGGGATATTGGGACCCCAGCTTCTTCCTCTGTTTCTTGACTGGAAAGAGGTGAGCGATTTTCCTCTGCCACATACTTCAGCCTCCATATACTGCCTCACATGGTTCAAAAGCAATAAGACCAAGTGATCATGAATTGAAACCTCTGAAACCACAAGCTAAAATAAAGCTTTCCTTCTTTAAGTTGATTTTTCTCAGGTATTTTGCCACAGCAATGGAAAGCAGGAAGCTGACTAACACAGTGAACATGAAATTATTATTTCAGATTTATACTAACTAGAAAGATGAGATAGTATTAATGTAATTTCTCTGAAAGATATACCTAAAATCATATTGAGTACTATGCTTAGGATTCTTAAATTTGTCAGTTTAGTTGGAATTGCAGGTGTGGAATTTCAATATTCATTTCTATTGAAATGTTATAGGATGATAATGATAATGTAATGATACATCACTGATATCAATAATGTAATATAAAAAACTCAATTAGGCCTTATTTTAATAACCTATTTTTTCCTTATTCAAATAATCTATTTTTTTTTTTCATTTTAAAGCCACATATGAGGGCTGGGGGTGAGGGTCAGTGATACAGCACATGTTTAGTATGCCTAAGGCCCTGTGTCCATTCACTAGCTCTAAATAAACAAATTAATTAAATAGAACCAAATATGTACTAAAAAGAAAAATTTAGAGTATACCAATTTCAAAAACATGAACTGTTCAGAAGAATTTCAATATCCACATGTTAATTTAACACATAAATAAAATATATCTACACTTTATTTTATATATTTAGTTGTCAATTAATCTTTTAATTAATTAACTTATCTATATGTAGTGCTGAGGATCAAACCCAGGGCCTCACACATGCCAGGCAAGCACTGTACCACTGAGTCACAACCCCAGCCCTACAGCTACGTTTTAACCATAGTATTATATTTTGGAAGAATCTTTTTGGATTCTGCACATGGGTATTATATGAGGCAATTAAACTCTGGGCCTTAGATGTGAAATGAAAGATACACAGTTAACTGTAGGAATTCAGAAAATTTAAAAAAAAAAATCCAAACAAAACAAGGTTGTAGTTCCATAGCCAAAACCAGAGTAATATGATTCTCAGAAGTTGGTTTCATTTTGCTCTGATATTATTCATGTGTTAACCTTAAAGCAAGTAGCTTGGACACTGTAATAGATAATGGGAGATTTCTGGATTGCAATCTTCATTGCCAATCAGTTTTTAAACTAAACTCAACAGTTTTAGTACTTTGGTGATAATAGTCAACAATACTTTATTTAGAAAGGGAAGCATTCAGACATTTTCCTGAATTAAGAATCTTGAATTAGGAATCTAGACCTGCTGTGTCCTGCAGCTCTTCAAGGGCAAAATTCACTTTTTATACCCAGGTCACTGTACTAATGTGGTATAGAATGTATGGGCAGTTGTTGGTGAAGATGAGGTAGTTGAGTGGAAAATAAGTGATCTGTATTATGTGGAGCTTCTCATGAGCACTAAGAAGAATTTAATTTGTGGCAGCCTTCCAGAGAGACAGTCTTGGAAAATAAACACTGGGCATCAGGCCCAGGCCTGTACTGTTTAACTTACTTGTAACCTCCTATGAAAGCAGAAGGAAAAATGAACAATCTTTTATAACAACTTCTGTTTTTAAGGTGAACATATTTTTCAGAGTTCAATTATATCATATTCATAGTCACAAGCTTCAAAGATACAAACTTTTGTGCTAAATGAAATTCTCATCTCGGAACAGAAATATCTTACTCTTTCGATGAAGAAATTCTGCAACTAGAGCTGCTACATGGACATAACACATTGCAGCCTAAAAAAAGATGACAGGAAAGAACAGTCAGAACATGCTCAAGAGGTTTTGAAAGGTAATATTTAAAACAAACTTAAAGTAGTCACCTCTGAAAAATCTCCATTTTTTATATGAATCTTGGCCATGCTATCAAGCCAGGTTTTTCTGAGCTCTGGGGTGCTGGCATAGGACTTGGCTAAGCTATACTGGAGATCAATTAGCATTTCGGGGTCTTTCTCATGCTCCTTCATTTGGGCAGTGGCCATAAGAACAGTACGGATCCTCTTGGTCAAGTCCTTAACTTCTGTGGGAAAAGCAGTTGCCTAATTTCAAAACAAACAAAAAATATGTTTAACAATATTATTGATGTACTCTAAACCTCAGCATCCAATGCTGGGAACATAATATGAGTTTTACCTCTTTTTAACTGTTCTTGGTACTGCATTGTTTGCAGAATGTCTAAAGAGTTTTAAATTAATTATTTAAAAAGTATGCAACTAATTTAGTTATGAAAGGCTCTAAACTTGATAACAATACATTTATAGTACATAAAAGTATGACCTTTGGAGCCAGACTGGATGGCTTTAAAATCTCTCTCTTCCACTGTGAATTCTATCTATATTCATGGAAGTGTTCTGTTTGTTATTTACTTATGATAAAATAGCAACTTAAAAATTATTGATAGAATATTATATACCAGGCACTGGTCTGGGTGCTCTTTCACGTTTTAATTTTTACAAAATCCTAAGTTAACTGTTAGAAAATCCTATCACTTCCTCTTAACCTCCACTAGGAGGTTATATCTTTTTTCTTTCTTTCTTTCTTTCTTTTTTTTTTTGGTACCAGGGATGGAAGTCAGGGGCACTAGACCACTGAGCCACATCCCCAGCCCTATTTTGTATTTTATTTAGAGACAGAGTCTCATTGAGTTGCTTAGCATCTTGGTTTTGTTGAGGCTGGCTTTGAACTTATGATCCTCCTGCTTCAGCCTCCAGAGCCACTGGGATTACAGGTGTGTGTCACTGTATCCGGCAAGTTAAGACTACTAGTATTAATTTTACCGATGGGAAATGTGAGGCACAGAGAGGTTAAGCAGTTTGGCCAGAGTCTCAAAATTGACAAATGGTGGAGACAGGGCTTGGACCCAGGCAGTCTGGCTCCAGAGCTAGTGTTCTTCAGTCACTTTTCCATACTGACAAGCATAGCTAACCCATCCACTGAATATTACACATACGAAGTGAAAATCATACTGCAAAAAAATTCCTATTTACACAAATGAGAGGTCAGGAATGACACAAAGTTCCAAAAGGTTTAAAGAGATCATTAACCTCCCAAAGTGTTTTTAGCACCAAGATCACAAAGTCAAGAGTTTTCTTTTTAGCCTAATCACTGTTAAGAAAGTCCTATCATTTCCTCTTAACTTCCATAGGAATAATGATGATTATCTGTATGACTTCGAGAAGATGAGGAAGGAACGGGTGTAGGACTAGGGGACTTTTTAAATGTAAATATAATAAAATGTAGAGGCAATTGTTTTAAAAACTGTCTTCTTAAACCCCTTAATAATAATTATTATTATTTACATATATTCTCTTCTTATTCACGAATTGAAATTTCATTTACCAAGGAAAGACAGACTTTGGTATAATAGAGTTTGTTGACAATGACCATTCTAACTGCATAAAACAAAGTCATTTCAGAAATGAGCTGAAGAAAAGAAAACCAATATAAACCTCATTTGCTAAGAAATATTTGCTAATCTATCTATATGATGTGGCAGTAAGGATGATCACAACTGGGAAAATAAACTCTCAAGAGTATGAGTAAAAAAGCATAAATAGTATATGTTGTTTCAATACTCATGGGATTCTTGGAGCATATACTGATCTCAAGGGAAACCAATAGAACTGACCCCAAAACAAACTTTCCCAGCCTGTGAGCGGCTGGCACTACTCAGTGTTTTTCTCAGTGTAAGCAACATTCCTATGGGAATATTTTTTGGTACATAGATTCTACACGTACCAAGCATCAAATATGCTGTGACTGTGAGCTTCTAATTTTTTTCAGGCTTGATTCAATATTGTCAAATGTTGGAATATGACATTTCCCAAGAATTGGAATGATTAATTTCTCTGGGAGGAAAAGTCCTTTACTGGATATGGCCTCTTCTTCCCTGGAACACATTTTATCACTGAAGATGAGGACCTGCACTCCAGGCAACAAGGTGGCAGAAGCAGTTTTACATGCTATGCATATAGGTAAGGAAGAGAAATGGTGGTCAGTCTTGAGTTTGGCCAGAGTGAACTGGTGCTTAAAAATGACAGCTTTGGACTTGTATTTGCCAATAAGTACCTATACCAAGCCATGATTGGCTAATAGATGATTTTCAAAACTTATAAAACCAACAAATAATGAAACCCTTCTGTTCCATTCCTCATCTGCTGGCAATGGATCAGACAGCTGTTTGCTATTCTAAAATGTGAGGCTGTGTCAAATTTCAAACTCAGTGTTTAATTAACCAATATTAAACGGAAATAATTGTTAAGAAAGGAAGGAAGCATTTATTTTCTGAGTAGGCTTAGAAATCAACCCCAGTGGCTGGGTGGAGTGGCTCACGCCTGTAATCCCAGCAGCTTGGGAAGCTAAGGCAGGAGGATTGGGAGTTCAAAGTGAGCTGCAAAACTTAACAAGGTCCAAAGCAACTCAGTGAGACCCTGTCTTTAAATTAAATATAAAAAAGGGTTGGGGATGTTTCTGAGTGGTCGAGTCCCCCGCGCCCCCAGAGTTCAATCCTTGGTACCAAAAAAAAAAAAAAAAAAAAAAAAAA
>NW_026000283.1:11278738-11294137 GCF_001458135.2 Marmota marmota marmota
GACTCTTACATTGGCAATGACCCAAATCTTGCCTTAACCCCTAATATACAAACTAGCGCTAATCCGAGCTCTAAACCTATATTTAACCCTAATTCTAACCATAACTCTAGCATTAACCCTAGCTCTATGGCTATCCCTTAACCTAAGAAAAACCCTAACACTAATGGTATCCCTAGACCTATATTTAATCCTTAGGCTAACCAATACTCTAACCCTATTAATAGTCCTAACTCTAGCCCATCATTCTAGCTCAAACCCTATCCCAAACTCTAATGCTAACCCTGATCTTATTCATTACCCTACATGCCATTGGTAACCGAAAAAAAAAAAAAAAAATCAACCCCAGAGAAATATTCAAACTCTATTAGCCATTATAATTTCGTTTACACAGTCTAGTCATTCATCCTTCTACTCAACTCATACTGAATATCTGCTACGTACCAGACTGTGTTCTAGGTGTTAAAGAGATCCAGTGGTATACAAGATGAAGCCCTGTGAAGCTCACATTCAACATGCACTCTCTACTATCAATGGCTCTGAATTTAATAACAATTTTACTCTAGGAGCATAAACCTGATATTGAAAGTGGCTTTAATTTATTATTCAACATGAGTACATACCTTCATAGGTCTGTCACTATTTGCAAAATTATTAATAATAGATAAAGACTCCTGAAATCTTGATCCTCCACTTAGTGCTACATCAGCTATCAGCTGACTTACAGCGATTATTATCTGTGGGAAGAAGCAAACATTATTTTTGTTTTTTGAAGAAACTTCAAAAAAAATTATATTTAGAACAAATGCTGTTAATTCATATCATTGTATAAGCACAGACACACTCATATTAAATACTTCAATGAATGATTCTTTACAGAAAAAGCTGATACAATGATCATTAGTTCTCCATTTTGAATGTGCTTGCAAGGTAGAAGCTATAGCAAACTTGAGAATAAATTATGTTTTTTATTTGATGGTTTCTCACTCCTTTTCACTTGTCTATTTTTGTGTGCTGGACTCCCAAGTCCAGTGCCTCAGCTCCCTTCTTTGTTTCTGGCCAAGACCTACCAATTTAACAGCAGTTTAAGCAATGGCCTTTGATGGTACCTTTTAGTCTGTGAGACTACCTCAGATGAATGCCAAAAAGATTCACACTACACTGTTAATGGCTGGAAGCTTTATCACTGACCCTAGGAAGCAGGATACAGTAGTAGTTACTGAAGTGTGTACTCTAGAGTCAAAGTGCCTTCAAGTCAAATTTTGACTTTATCAATTATTCATTAAGTGGCTTTGGGAAATCTATTTAATGTCTCTGTATCTCACTTTTCTCATTTGTGCAGTGGGGAATATAACAATTACTGAGTTGTTATGAGGATTGAGGATATCATACTAGCTTTTTTTTTAAGGTACTGGAAATTGAACCCAGGAGAACTTAACCACTGAGTCACACTCCCAGGCCTTTTTATTTTCAATTTAGAGACAAGGCCTCACTGAGTTGCTTAGTGCTTTATTAAATTGCTGAGGCTGGCTTTGAACTCTTGATCCTCCTGCCTCAGGCTCCCCAGCCACTGAGATTACAGGCATGCACCCAGCGCCTGACTTAGTTAACACTATTAAGCAATAGTGTGTGACAGACACTGTTCTATGTCTTCACATTTATTATTTCATCTGTATTTGAATAAAAAAGTTGACAGAACCAATTCTTAGGCCCAGAAGAATGGATCTTAATGGGGAACTTGAGGCACACTGGCACACTCATCAGAAGAATATTTTGGAGGAAGGTGGCTATTCAAGTGACACTTCATATAAAAGCAAGTAATATATGAAATAATACGTTGGGGCAGGGGATGTGGCTCAAATGGTGGCATGCTTGCCCAGCATGTGTGAGGCACTGGGTTCGATTCTTGGCACCACATAAAATAAAATAAAGATATTAAAAAAACAAGTAATGTGTAATGCTGACTGGCTCTTGTATGCAAAAGTAATTATATGGCAGATTTTTAAAGGAAGTACTTATTATTATCATTTTTATTATTATTAAATATTTACTTTGTTAATGGCATTTTCCAACAAGCTGCTTCTGATTTCCTATGTTACAAAAAGACCTACCAAACTAAGTGGTGACAATTTTGATTATGTTCAGAGTGGTTTCATCAAGTAAGCACAACAATACGGAGGTGCTGAATAATAACTATCATGTAATAAGTGTCTACTATGTGCCAGGCACTACACACTTAATTTTTAACCATCATTATAACCCTGCAAGATGAAATATCTTGCCCTCATTTTATAGATGAGGAAACTGGTTTAAGCAGATATAACAACTTGCCTAGGATTACATAGCAGATAAGTAGCAGATTAAGGCCAGGATCTCTTTCTAAAGTCTTCATTTTTAAATATATCTTGAAATTTCTCCCTCTCTCTTCCTCTCCCTGACTCTTCCCTCCTTCCACCCAGTCCCCTCTTGAATCTAATTCCGTCACCCAGGCTAGCCTCAAATTTCCACATAACTAGGAATACAGGTGCATGCTACTGGGCCTGGGTTGATTTCTTTTGTTTTATGAATAAGTGAGTATGCTAGAGTATGAAAAACAGAAACTGTATTACCTGTTATGTAATATCTAACAAGATCATCATATCTGATCCTTATGAAAGTCCTATGAAGTAGGTACTAATATTTACCCCTATTAAATTAAGGTACTGAGAGGCTAAGGAAGTTAACTTGCTCCAGGTTACCCATAACATCTAAACCAGAGCCTGCACTCTTATCCAATGCAGCCTAATCCAATGAAAACATAATGTGAACCACATTTGCAAGTTTAAATTGTCCAGTAGCCACACTGGATAGAGACAGAGGTGAAACTTAGTTTAACATATTTTATTTAATATATCCAACATATCTTTTCAACATAAAAATCAAACATAAAACAATTGAGATATTTTACTTTTTTAAAAAAATATACTTTGGATTGAACCCAGCACGCTATGTCACTGAGCTACACCCCAGGACTTTTTATTTTTATTTATTGGTTATTACTAGGGATTTAACCCAGAAGTGCTTCACCACTGAGTTACAACTCCGGCCCTTTTCATTCTTTGAGACAGGACTCACAAAATTGCTAAGGATGGCCTTGAACTTGCAGTCCTCCTTGCCTTAGCCTCCCAAGTCACTGGGATTACAGGTGTGCACCAACATGCTATGCTTATTTTTTAATTTGAGATAGCGTCTTACTAAGTTGCTTAGGCTGGCATCAGACTCCTGATCTTCCTGACTCAGACTCCTGAGTAACAGGGATTATACACATGTGCTACCATGCCTGATGAGGTATTTTACTTTTTTATATACTTAGTCTTGAAAAGCCTATGTGCATTTCAGAGTCTCAACATATCTCAACTTGAACCAGCCACATTCAAGTGCTAGATGGCTGGCCACGTCTGACCTAATACTGGATGGGGTCACTCTGGATCTTGATCTTGTTAGAGCCTAAAGATTGTAAGGAAAGATGATGAAGAGGATCTTTGGGTTTTCACTAACCTGCAAATGTGTCCTCAGAAACGTTTTCCTCTTGGTATACTCAAAGTTGTTTCTCATCAAAAGATACAAAAGTGCAGATGCTTCATTCCTGGTTGAGCTAATCTTTGAGGTACAGCACTTTAAAACCTCATAACAAAATGCAGCACACATATTTACTCTTCCTTTGAAAAAGGCTGAAGGAAACTAAACAATAAGGAAAGCAGAAATAAATATCAGAAAACTCAATCATAAAATCACTTGAATGTCAAGTGCCCCATTACAAATTCACCCAAAACTATGCTGGTTGCTTTTAGGTTACAAAAATCAACATGAGGGGCTCTCCTCTCAAGAAAGCCTGGATTAGTTAACATAAATACCAACATGTGTTGATGATAGAACAATTCAAGTCAGTACAGTACTATAACATGTAAAGGCATTGATATAAATGCTAGAGACCTGTGAAGAGCTCAAGATAGTCTGAAATATATGATAATTAGGTTCTCAATAATATGTATTCAAAGAATGAATGCCTGAAATGACGAATGATGGGTCTCAAATGGGGCTTTAAAAATGGGAAAGACAAACTGTTATTTTTTTTTGCATATAAATTTACACAGTTCCTTATATTATGAACTTCCAGGTGCTGAGAAAATTATAGTTGAAATCTATTCAATAAAACTTGATCCTTTAACAAAAAATATGAACTGCATATGTACACACATGTGCATCCTGTACTTATAAATAGTGTTCACATACATTTTTGTGCAAAAAGAATACTAAAATGACTACCTACCACAACAGGCAAGTAGACTTGTTACCTTCAGAATGTATTCAGTATGCTTTGTGAAACACTATAGACATATATATACACACATATATAATGTATATCATATGATTATATATTATATAGTATATTATATGTGTGTGGTGATATATGTATGTGTGTGTGTGTATATATATATATATATATATATATATATATATGTGTGTGTGTGTGTGTGTGTGTGTGTGTTTATGTATGTATGTGTGTATATATGGTTTGTTACAGTCTTCCATGCTTACAGGTATAGGCAAGCAAGCAATAAGCTGCCCCAAAGTACAGAATGGGTATTTTTCAGTGTGTGTGAAGCTAGAAGGCCACCAATTCAAAATTACTTCTTGGGAACCTTGAGTTTAAATCCATGTCATAGGAATCTACCTTCTTTATCTCATCTTAACAACAAGTGCAATATCATGTAAACAAAAGATGCCTAATTATGTTTTCTGGTTGGGAAATCTCATTAATGTTTTCAGAAAATTAAGCCAACTCTTGCGGGATCAGATACTCTAGATTAAAAATAAACATATAAGGGTGAGCACAGCTATAGCATGGTAAATCCCTAAAGTAAGTCTTCTATACATATCACTTACTACTTTGAGAGGGCAATGGCTAAAATCAAAGACCTCCTAATTGTCAATTCTAATGAACCGTTTTTGTTTTCTATTTGTCCACTCTGTATTTCATAACAATGTGAAACTTTGGTCCTTTGGCTTCTATAATCTCCCTTTTCTTTGGCCTTTTTCCTACCTCCATGACGCCTCCGTCTCATCATCTTCAATGATTCCTCTTGCAACCCCATCTGTTTTCTTTCTTTCCAATGTTCTGGTCTTAAACATTCTTTTTTTGATTCTTCCTGTACATACTCTCCAGAGTAATTTAAACCACTCCAAAGAGTTGAGTTCAACTACCACTTATACACTGATGCTCCACATTTTACTAAGTTCCAGCTACACTGCTCTTTTAGTTTCCAGAATATTCCAAACTCTTTCCTGACTCAAGGCCTTTTCATATGCATGTTTGTTTACCTAAAATCTTCTTTCTTGAAGCTTTCATAAGGCTGGGCCCTTTTCACATTTCAAATCTCATTTTTCAAGCAATAACTTATCTAAAGTTTACCATTATGAGCGGTCCCCAAATGAGGATGGTTCAACTTTTTGTGGTAGTGCAAAAGTACTACATGTTCAGCTGGAATTGTACTTTGAATTTTGATCTTTACCTGCGCTAGCAATATGAGACATGAAACTCTCTCGTGATACTGGGCAGTGACAGTGAGCCATAGCTCCAAGTCAGCCACATGATGTTGAGGAAAACTAAATGTGACTACAGTATACTGTGTTGCTAAGCTATGGTATTCGATAAATAAGGTGTGTTAAAGGCATTTTTGAGTTCCTATATTTTGACTTACTATATTTTCAATGAATTTATTGGAATGTAATCTCATTGTAATTTGACAACCATCTATGCCTGCACACCATTTCCTTCCGAGAACTTATTATAATTGCTAATTATTTTATTTATTTTTCTCTCCTTCCTAAAACACTGAAAGTATCCTAAAGGCAGAGAGTATGCTTCTTTTGTATCTCCATAACCTAGTACAGCACTTGACACAAGAAGGTACTTGATAAATGTAGTATGGATGAGTGGGAGATGACACTAAGCCTACTCCTTCAATCCAGATCTCCCTGGAGCAAAGAACTGTGTATCTAAATATATTACAGACAGCTTACATTCAACATGTCTACAAAACAGAACTCATTAACTTTTACCCTAAAATGCAGTTTTCCTCCTATGTTTCCCCATCAGCCAAGACAACATCATGTTATCTCTAAATTGATGACCAAATCCTAAAAAGTTCTCTTTTTTAACATGTCTTCTATCTGCATTTGACTCTCCAGATCCACTGCCACTACCTTATTTCAGGGCCCCATCTCTTATCTAGCCCATAGGAATGAGTCTTCTTAGTGCCTTTGGTATGGCTACCAATCCCTCTTCCCCCATCACTTTATACAGATTTTACCCGGCCCTAATCAATTTTCTCTTCATACAAATATAATTGTGTTACTTTCATGCTTAAAACCTTCCCATGGCTACCTGATGCCTAAAGATGAAGTCCAACTCTTGAGATGAGTATACAATGATCTATTCCTCATTTACATCTTTAGTTTCATTTTCTGTTAAATCCATACTAAATCTTAGCTCTACTGCTGCAAAGAAACGATTGCAAAATTAGAGCATTTCTCTTTTTCTCATGTTTAACCCTAGTTTTCTATACAATTTTTATTTTTTGGTTTATGTGCAGGTATTGAAGTGTATTTTTATGTGTGTGCTTCCCTCTATTGGACAATAAGCCCTCAGATACTCTATCCAAGAAGTACCTACCGACAATAAAATTAATTACTTATGAATTTCTTTCTCTCAGTTTCTTATAATATGCTTGTGTTGAACTCAGTTTTCCATAAATTTCTTTATTCATAAATTATATTATAAATGGAGCTTAAAAATAAGCTTCAAATTCAATTAATTTCTAATTTTGGATAAAAAAATGTAGCACTGAAAGGAAGGATACCTATCATTTCCAAAATACTATACAAGATACCACCATCGAAAAAGTTGGTTCCTGCTTTCAAAGTGCTTATATGTGACTATATTAATGGCTCATATACTTCCAGATGGTAAGAGTTTTTAAAAGAAGTAAGACAAAAGAAAAACTGGCAAATCTGGAAATTTGAAAATGATACTTGGACTAAGGGTATAGTTTAGTGGCATCATGCATGCATGAGTACATGGGTCCAATCTCTAAATCTCACACAAAGGGGAAAAAAGGGGTTAAGTTTAGAGTTAGAGAAAAAGAAAACAACACTCTTTTTGTTTCTTTTAGGTACTAGCAATAGAACCCAGAGACACTTTAACAAAAAGCTACAATCCCATCCCTTTTTATTTTTATTTCGAAACAGACCCTTGCTAAGTTGCTGAGGCCTCCTACTTGTGATCCTCCTGCCCAGCTTTCCCAGTTGATGGGATCACCAATGTGTACCAGGACAACCAGCAAGAAAATGGCACTCTTGAATAGGAAATGTGTAACAGGATGAAATCAAAAGCAGGTTCTGATTTTAGGGGATTCCTTGCCAGTCCTCTTTTGCATTTTGTTGTTTAGTACTTTAATTACAAAGGCAGTACTTAACGGTTTCATTAGCTGATGTTTCCTTATGTCATCACAATAATCATCTTTCTCCTCTTTCCTTTTCCATAAAAAACAGCTACTAGCAGCTCTAAAGCTTTTGTCCTTACCTTACTGATGAAAGCTCTCAGTGAGGCAAATACATGTTTCAGTGACACTTCAGATTGTCCATTTTTAAGAAAAGCTAGATGAATATCAAATACTTTTTTCATTAATGGATTGTGGCCATCATTGTTTAAAAGCTGGCTCTACAAAACATGAGAAAAAAATACAATTTGCAGAAAAACTTAAGTTTATGCTCCATCAAGAATGAGAGAACTGATTGCACCAATACCTGCTTATGAAAATACTATTTGAAGTTTCAGATGTCATTAAAAACTATTTGTACCATCTTTTCAACTTGGAAATCTCCAAATACTACATAAGCTATAATTAGAATACTTAAGTCCAGCATTTAAAATAGATGAAAAAATATTTTTCTAATACAACATAGCAAAATACACACCTGGTATGGGAAGAGTATTATTATGAACCTATAACAATTAAGAAATCAGTAAATTTAAAATAACCACAAGACAACCACCTTTGTACTTCTCTGAGGGAGATTTAATAATGTAAGAATTAAGGAAAGAGCAACTAATAAAAAAAAAGAATTAAGGAAAAATACCAGTTCCATTTTAAGGCTATTATCTAATTTACTTTCTAAACTATGTCTAGTATAAGACATGTTTAGACATTTGTGATAAATTAAACCCTCTATGGGTAGAGATAATAACAGGTATCACAATTAAACAGACCATGTAAATTACTTAAGTGCCTCTTATAAAGAGACATAAAAGAAACAGCAAATTGTACAGAAATATCTATTAGTTTGTGAACCTTGTTTTAGTTTTTAACATTATAGTAATTACAACATTGACTATATAAATTAATGGATTTCACTGTGGCATTTCCATACATGCATGTACCATGATTTGATCTTATCTACTCTCCCTTGTTCTACTTTCATATCATCTTTTAAATTTCATTTTCTAGATTCCACATGAGAGAAAACATGTGATACTTGCTGATACATGAAATGGCTGAAGGAATTAACTGAAATACTTAGAGAAGGAGGAAAGAAAATTATCTGTATAATTCAAGAGAATGCAAATAAGATTCCCACCACCCCTCCTTTAGATTTTCCTACTAAGGAGACCTTACATTATACTTGTGTAATTTTTACTTTCAAAGTGCTCTCGCATCCATTATCCCATTTTAGCCAGTTCACCAACTCTGTAAAGATAACTGCTTTTGCCCTCTTATTAAAATCATAGCAATAATAATTTGCACTGAAAGGCAAAAATCTGAGAAAAAACTAAACCTTCTGACTAGAGAAGCCAGTCAGCTTGCCTGGACATCAACTATCCTGACAGGGCATCTATCTTATCACAATGGATCTTTGGGCAAACTGATCTACTCATAATTTCCACTAAAATCATTAGATATTCCAAAGTATGAAAGAAAACTATTTCTAACCATGAAAATAAAATAATAGAATTTAAGAGGCAGAAGGGAACTTAAGAGCCAATTAGTTAATTCCTTTATTTTATGGATGACAAGAAAGTCCCCAGTGACCTCCTAAGGTCACACAGTAGCCAAACTAGGTTTGCCTTCCACATTACCTCACTGCTCAGACCAGCCCTTTTCACTACGCTTATCTGGTCTCTAATTAGTTATTATAAAATGTATTCTCTGTAAGATACCAAATGAATTTTTATCCTTCATCTTTACCTTGAAGCACTGGGTGAAAAATGATATGGTATCTAATACTGTTAGAGAAACTTCAGTAGCAGTATTGCCTTCAAGAAGTGCCTGGTGGAAAATGTCTGCTTCAGTTGTTGCAGAACCTGGGATTTAAAAAGTAAATAAAACTTAGTCCAACACAGAGAATCACATAATGGTATTAAATGACTTCTCAAAGACTCAGAGAGACGAGAAAGAAGAAAGGAGGCTTGCAAAACCAGCAGACCTGATGGATTTCGCTACATTTATTCCTTAATCAAATATCGTCCGGTTTAATAATTTCATTAAATGTTCACATAACCTCTTTATCAACAGCTCTGTAGCACACAATTAGGTGTGCAATTCTTTGGCAGCATGATTTCAGTGATGATCTATGGTAATGTAACTAGAAAATAACGTAGGAGGCATTTTAGACTGTGCCACTAATTATTTGTGCAAAAATGAGAAACCCACAAAAATTTAGCTACATATATACAGTGGTGCTCTATGGTAAGGTGTTTTTGATTACCAATGATATGAGACTTATTTCTAAATTAGAAGGAATAGGTTCTTTATACTTTCACAAGAAGATGAAACTTTTAACATTTGTAATTTTAAAGGTCCTTAATCTATCATCTTAAGGTCTATCTGCCAAAAACATCCTTTTTTATTTTATTTTATTAGACCATACCACTAAGCCAGCTTCACTAGCTTCCTTTTCTGAAATCTCCAGACGACTGTACAAAAACAAAAGTTTTCTTATTCTGAGTTTTTATTAATATTTACTTTTCAGAGGATAGCTTCAATTTATATAACCCTCCAGCTTCCCAGTTGGGCAAGATTTCTCTCCTTGTCCTATTTACCTTGTCAATATTTCAACTTGTCTGAAATATAACTTTGCCAAAATGGAATTTAGAGTCGATTTCTGCAGTGAACTCAGCATATGTAGTTCTGTAATCATTAAATGAACAAGTAACAAAACAAATAGTATACATACCATTTATTGAGATGTCAATATTTGCATTAAAGCTTAACAGCAGAATAAAAGTATATCCAATACCAAAATATGACTAAAACAGCAATTCCAAGGGAAAAAATTTATTTCTTTAATACCAAGAAAAAATTTTTAAATTACTCATATTTAAATTGTTGAAAATTCTGGGCTAGAGATATGGCTTAGTGGTAGAGTGTTTGCCTGGGATGTAGAAGGCCCTGGGTTTGACCATGAGCAACACACACACAAAAAAATAATTGTTGAGAATTCCATGCATATTTTCTGATTAGTCATATATGATGAAATGATTATATATAAGTATATAGCAGAGGTATGGAAACATATCCATACAAGGAAAAAAACTTTCCAATCATATTGGTGATTTAAACCAGGACTTAGGGTTGAATAACATTACACAGCTCCTTCACATGGGTACCCCACATATATTATCACTTACTGTGATTAAGTGTAAAAGAACTTTCAAGGCTACTAAGATGCTGAAGTCGGGCCTGCATTACTCCTGATCTGTTTCGAAGTGCTGGCATAGTTTGTGATTTTCGGTCTATTCCAAAGTGTTTTGATAGCCAGGCATCATGTACCCTAAAATAAAATTTACAATTAGGAACTAAAGTATTTAATAACATATTTCATTGCCAAAATATAATTTCTATATAAACATACTACTATGCTCAATATTGTATCAACTATTACTTGCATTCAAGGAGGTATCACAGGAAATTGTATGAAGTTTTAATGAATCTTTAAAACAGTCTATATTATAAGAATGCAAGTAAGGAATTTAGAAAGAGCCTCCCATTTCTCCCTTTCTCATCAAAAATACTGGGATGGAGTGAACAACACTCCAAAAAGTTTCATTTCTTTCACAGGACCTAAGAAAAGCTGTGGCTAAGATTTCTCAATTTTTGTTTTCCTATAATGTTACAGTTCCACTTAAAATGTACAACTGGGTCATACATGAACTAATGAAGAAAACTTTGTCTGATAAAAATAGTGGGAAACTGGCAGAATCCTAGAGGCTAAGGCTTATTTTAATAATGGTCATATCAGTTCTAAGTCATGGAAAAATACTGGTGGAAAGTAGAACCCTCATCATTAATGTTCTCGAGATGCAGCAATAAACCCCATCTAAAAGTCTTTGATTTTTGGAAGTGCTATGAAATTCAACATGTATTTGAGGGAAAATAAACAAGGAGAGAAATGAATTACAGTGGATGGGGTAGAGAGAGAAGATGGGAGGGGAGGGAGCGGGGATAGTAGAGGATAGGAAAGGTAGCAGAATACAACAGTTACTAATAGGGCATTATGTAAAAATGTGGATGTGTAACCGATGTGATTCTGCAATCTGTATTTGGGGTAAAATTGGGAGTTCATAACCAACTCGAATCTAATGTATGAAATATGATATGTCAAGAGCTTTATAATGTTTTGAACAACCAATAAAAAAAATAAATAAAAAAAATTAAAAATCATGATCACTAAAAAAACCAAAACAAAACATGTATTTGAGTTCTTTTAATGAGTAATCCCTACTCCTAAAATTTGTATTACTGACATAAGCTTAAGTACCCTTCATTTTCCTTTGCCTTGGGGCATTGCAAACATTTCCTTAAGTATTTATTTCACTAGAATTTAAGAGGCAAAAAGAATAAATAAATTATATATAATATATGTCCCAATCACTACTGGGGATATTTCTATTTACCTTAGTAATTGAGATGATAAATTGATAAACTGTAGGCAAAAACACATCTTAAAATGGTCTTGATTTTATGATTTTCTACCTTCACCTGTATCTAGCCCCTTTTGAAGTCCTTAAAGAAAGACAAGCAACTGTTTTAAGTATAGAGAACTTGTAAGGTATAAACTTTCCATATTGCTCTAGTCCTTACCCTTTTAAAAACTTAAAAATCAGTTCTCATTAGTTTAAATATCAAGTTGGGAAATGCTAAATAAATCATGAATGTCTTAAATGTTAACCTAAAATTAATAATCTGTGTTTCACATGGCATGAATGAGATTGTCCTCTATTGGGAGAGAAGGAAAAGTGGATACTGCAGTGGTATGGAAATTACCTTGCTATGTTTCTTTTCCCCATATATCTAAAGTGAAACAAACATACTCTAGAAAAGGAAACAATAGGATGTTAGTAATATAGTACCTTCTGCTACAAATTTAACATACAATATTCAGAAGTTATGAGATAATAAAGAATTATCTACTGAAATAATATTATAATATATTTTTACAAAAATACCATACAACTACTTATATTGTCATATTACATCTTCCCAAAATTTGTTTGGTACTCATATTACACCCTTCCAAATTTGTTCAGTACAGTTACATCAGCACCAAATTACCTCATTTTTATATACAATTCTAATAACAAGTTAAATAAAACCCTGATAATGCAAAACATCCTTTGTGTTCTGTAACATATATAGCAAAGGTATCTAACATAGTAATTAACATAAAAATAATTCTTAAGCCCTATAAGTGGGGCATAGTCTATATTTTGTATAATGGCATTAAAATACCTCCAGTTTCTACAATTATTATGGCCATTCATGTTCAACCTCTGCCCAGGTTGAACAAAATCTTCCTTCACCCTCCTTACTTTCTGCCTTTCTTTTTTTTGGTACCAGGGATGGAACCCAAGGGCAATTAACCACTGAGCCACATCCCCAGCCCTTTTTTATATTTTATAGAGACAGGGTCTTGCTAAATTGCTAAGGTCAGCTTTGAACTCGCACTCCTTCTGCTTTTCTTGAAGCAAACCCCCAAAATCAGATATTTTCATTAATAAATATTTCAGTATAATTACAGTGTTTTTCAAAAATCTTAACTGTTGTTTAGTCTGCAGAAATTATCTGCAAAATTTTGAGATTTAAATCAAGTGATTATACATTGATTATTCACTTTGTGTTTTGCACATGCACATAAAATCATGTGTTCTACTTATGTAAAAATTTTTTGCATTTCATTCTGATTTTTCTTTTAGCATTTAATAATGATGTAAAAAATAGCTCAGCATACAATATAAGACAACTTCCCATCTTCAGACTAGTTTTATCCAAGTGTCTTTATGAAGTGAGAATTACCCAGCTCTACATAAGAGTACAGATTATAAACTCCAATCATTTAAGCTGCTCATTAAACCAGCATCTGCTCCAAGTAAATGATGGAGGACAGCTGATACCACTTCTAGTTTTCCAGATCACAGAAAGGCAGGGCTGTGAAGACAGTCTATTATTAGCTAATTTTCTGTAATACTGCAAGTATTCCATCTTCATATTTTCTCTTCTATCTATGGGTAAAGAATGCCAGCCTCTGTATTAATAAAATTATTTAACATTTTCTACATTTTTAGCAAATAAGCTGTTGAAAACCAAAAAATGGTAACATTTAAATCCCCCAAATAAGGGGAAAGTTTATTAAAATAAATTAATGTAACTTACTCTAGAAGTATAAGGATGTTTATCAGTTCCTGAGGAGATACTTTATTCCAGTAAGTTAAGAGAGTATCTGAAAATGGATCAAATAAAGTATTAGATGTTGAAATAATGAGCAAATAGGACAGTGAGATCCCCAAGTACCAATAATCCAGCTTCAACAACCTATTGACTCACAGTTTTATCTATACACTCTCCCTTCCCAGTGCTCATCAGTTTCCTTTTGAATTAACTGCAAATATACCATTTAATCTAAGTATTTCAGTTTCCACACTAGGTTTTTTTTTTTTGGTGGGATTGGGATTGAACCCAAGGGCACTACACCACTGCATTATATCCCTAGCCCTTTTTACTTATTGTGAGACAGGTTCTAGCTAACTTGCTCAGGTTGGTTTCCAACTTGCCATCTTCCTTGCCTCAGCCTCCCGAGTTGCTGAATTACAAGCATGTGCTACTATACCCATCTATTCCCAAATTTCCTTTGTAAATGTTCTTTTGGATGGTTTATATCAATCTCCACATTATTCCTAAAGCCAAAGGAAGGGAAGTTATGTTTGTATTTTAGACCTGGAGTTTTTGTTTTGCTTTTATTTTTTTAGGGGGTGGGGCGTGGGGGTGATACCCGGGATTAAACTCAGGGGACTCGACCACCAGCCCTATTTTGTATTTTATTTAGAGACAAGGTGTCTCTGAGTTGCTTAGCAGCCTCATAGTTCCTGAGGCTGGCTTTGAACTCCCAATCCTCCTGTCTCAGCCTCCCCAGCTGCTAGGATAACAGGTGTATGCCATCTTGCCCGGCTAGACCTGGGGTTTTTAATGAACTCAAAATTTTATGCAAGATGGTGAGTTTGTGTGCATTTTTCTGAGGAGAGGAGCCTTTACCTGCTATGCAAAGGGCTCTGTGAATCCAAAAGTCTAAGAGCTTTAAGCTTTATTTTCTTTCTTCCATCTATTTGCCTTTAAATTATAAACTCTGGTGTTCTCTCTACTTACTTATCTAGCTTTGAAATAACTATTTCAGATAGAAAAATCCCTTAAATCATATATACTTCTTTTTATCCATTTCTTTACTTCCCCAACACACCACTAAGATTCTTTTTTAAAAAAATGTTTATTTTTTAGTTGTAGTCGGACACAATACCTTTATTTTATTTATTTATTTAGGATGGAACCCAGGGCCTCGCACATGCTAGGCGAGCGCTCTACTGCTGAGCCACAACCCCCCAGCGCTACCACTAAGATCCTTTTAAAAAAAGAAATTAAAAATGTTAAAACCTTATCATTACTTAACTTTCAATTCCATTTTATTCTACTCTGATATAGCTAATGGTGTCAGAAGACCCTCCTCTCAACATCAAAAATTTGTTAAGTTTCTCAAAAACCAAGAAAACGACTCAATTTCCAACCCAGTTATAGACCTCAGAAGATAGGGATGGAAGATGAAACAATGTTGCCTTTATGGAGGGGGTGAAGGGGATTAGGGACTTTGTGGACTTTTGACTTGGCCACTTCCAGTTGTTTTACTATACTGATAGTTTTCAACGATTACAAAATATCAATCATCAGTAATAAAAAATGTTAAGAGTTAAATTTGGTTTGGTTTAGAAATTAAGCTAGAAGTGACTTCCGGTCCCCCCCCCCCCCCAATGCATTTTGG
>NW_026000283.1:11294162-11310007 GCF_001458135.2 Marmota marmota marmota
GACTTCCGGGCCCCCCCCCCCCACAATGCATTTTGGTATCTTTCTGCCCCTAGGAGCTAGGTCTTCCCCCAGAATTCAATGGGTTTCCGGTCTCTGGTCAACTGGCAGCCTGTGGTTCGCCATTTCGACGACCTAGGCTCCCGCTCCCCTCTTCGGCACAACAGCTTTTCCCAACAAAAAGCCTTTGTGCCTCCTTCCTAGAAAAGAACTGGTATGTTCGGTACACCCCTGAATACCCACCCGCACACCTGTGCCCTAAAGCAGCTCCTAAGAAGGTCTATGGGGTGGAAGGGGTGATTTTTGAGGCGTCGTACTCTATACTCAGCTGCTCCTCCGCCATTTTCTAAGCTTCTCTGTGAAGCCACTGGGACTAATTCAGTTGTTTCAAATCCGGGAAACATGATGCAGGCAGGCAACAAGGGTGGAGGACAGAGGGGAGATGATAGGAAGTCTTTAGGAAAAGATAAAGTGCGGCTTAGTGTATGTGACTTGTCATCCGATGAATTTAAAAAGACATGGCTAACGCTAAAAGAGCTCCATGATAAAGAACTGCACCGTTTACAGACAAAATTAACGAGTATGAGGAAGTTGCAAATAGCAGACGGAAGGCGGTCAGGCTCGACGGCCAGAATTAGAGAGTTGACCGAACAGCATGACATCCTCAATACTACCATTCACGACTTGCAAGACCAGTTAAATGCAAAAACATGTGACCGCTGTTTAATAAATGAAGCATATAGGAACACACTACAGCAAGAATTTAATAACATGCAACAACAAAATCTTAGGTTTATTGCTGAGCTCAATGCAGAAACAAAAAAGTTAAGAGAAGAAAATGAAAGACTTTCTGCAAGAGTAAAGTTGAGCCAGCCAAAGTTTCATATTTCTTTTTCTGATAGTGATGACGATGATTTCATTCCTTGTACTCAAAAGACTAAACCAGTTTTTTCAGTGAGGGAGCCTACACAGTTAACTCAGGTGCATGTTCCTATAAGACCAGTAAGGAAACCACATAAGGAACAGATGAAACCTATAAGTAAAATAGAACTGGAACAGAGTCCAAAGTTTCCAATTCCATTTGGTAGTCAAGACCTCTTTGAAGTGCCAGAGACCTCTTTTGAGAAAACTCCCTCTAATGATGGCAAGCCTCCCACGCAAGGAGGCACTGCCTACCTGAAGTCATTTTCAGGTTTTCCTTTAACATCTTCATTTGATTCTCAAAAGAGGGATGGATTTCAAGGTGCCACAAGCCTTCTTGAAAAAAAGGTTGGCCAGCCAAAAAGGAAACATGAAACAATTGCCACAGAACAGGCTTCCACACAAAATCGTGAAAGTAACATTAGATTCTCTTGGAGCCTTTCTAGTGTTTCCTCAAGAGAAAGTGCACCTACTCAGATAGTATCTGAAACTTCAGAGGAAAATATGCCTGGTTATGATAGAAGTGTGTTTGCCCCTTTTACACAGAAAAGGGAAACACTCCCCTTGAATGTATTTCCTTTTGACTATACTTCAAAATCTAGTGGGAGAAAAAGATCAGCATTTATTCCTTGTTACAACATTGGCTTTTCAGACAGAGATGGCAGTACTGAGATGCCTTCCTGTGAGCAAGTTGCTCCACAGAATGCTAATGAATCTACAAATGCAGGGTATGCCACAGTTAAGCCTCAAGCTGATTTGGAGAGTGCCCTCTTGGGGCCTACACTGAAAAGAAAAGCCAAGATACAGTTAGAAAAAAAGAAGTAGATTCCCCGATGAGGGGAATCTCTCTCAATGCAAATGTTTTATTTTTCAAGAGGACAGCCTTCATGTCAATTCAGACTATGTAACTGATAACTCCTGACTCTTGACAGTTAAGATCTGAAAAATGTTTGGTAAATGACTTTAAAATAGTTAATTATTGTCAATTAATAAAATGTAGCTTAAAATACAGAAGGAAATTGATTCTTAAGAATTCCTCTACTTCCACATGAAAGTGTCCAGGCAGATCATCTTTTTGTTGATGTTAAAGTTACAACTGTTTATGACACAGTAAATATAATGAAAGCCAAAAGAGACCATGAAGAGAATAACTCATAAGAACTCAACATTTAAATGCATATAGAATAACTAAAATATTTACAAAACAAGAAAAAGTGACTAGAATGAACTATTGAAAAGGATCCAGAAGCATCTTTCAGAATAAAGTGGACATGACTTTACAGATAAGCAGCATGACATTATACATACAAAGGAAAAAGAGGAAATATGACAGAGACTACATACAAGTTAATGACAGAGACTATATAAAAGTTATTGAAAATGTGCTTTTTTTAAAATAAAAAAGCAAGAACAGAAGAAAGAAAAACATAATTAACAAAGACAAAATATTTGGCAGACAGCAAGCAAGATCAACATTTACGAGAAGAGGAACTATAAAGGTCACAAGAAATAAAACAGTCATGGTTTTACCCATGACATTTAAAAAAAAAGCAGCCAGAGACTTGTCACTGGTTAGCATAGTATGCATGGTGTATGTGTATGTGTGTGTGTGTGTGTGTGTATGTATAATGAAGTGGAGGAGGGGAGAACTACAAAGTCTCTCCTTTCTCTGTTCTTTCTCCCTCTTTCTATCTATCTCTCTTTCTGTCTCTCTCTCTCTCTTCCGTTCTTGCTTTCTTTGGGCTGTAGTGGTATCCAGACATTTTATTATTCAGTTTGTTTTTCATGCATATATTACTTGGGTGTCATTACAAAAAATTACTGAGAATTCCTCTACTATAAAATTACCGTTTAAAGAGTCTACAATACAGTAGCTTATAGTATATCCAGAATTGTGAAACTATCACAAATGTGATTAAATGTTTTAGAACATTCTCATGCTATAAAAAGAAAAACCATAATATCAGCAATCAACTTCCATATTCTCCCAGTTTTAATCTTGTGGGAAGACAAAAACTGTATGTTGTGATTTTATCCATTATCTCTTGGAATGAAATAACACTGGTGGTAAAAATTCTGTTCCTTTATTTCTTTCCCAACACTTGGACACCCATCACATAGCTTCAATATGATCTGACTTTTTACTTTTACAATTTAGTACATTCATAAAGCTTAAAGATTGTTACTTATTTTATTAATGTACTTTACAATTTATTATTCATATCTAGCTAAGAATTTATTGTAAAGTTTCTCTAGATAGTTGACTTATCAATTTATTTTATGTCTTTTTTGTATTGCTTTATGTATATGTATCTTGCATTATTACAAAAATATTTAAAGCAGCTAATATCTATTAAAATTTTTTTTAAAATAAAAATAGGCTGGGAATGTAGCTCAGTGGCAGAGTTCATGTTTTGCATGCATGAGACCCTGGGTTCAAATCCCCAATGCCACAAGTTTTTTCCATATATGGGCTAGGGGTTTCACTCAGTGGTGAAGCACTTGTCTAACATGCAAAGCCCTGGGTTTGGTCCCCAGTAACAGAAAAGAATATTAAAATTTTTTAAATAAAAAAATAGGGGAAAAAACTTAATATAAGATAATATGTTGATCTGAACCAGGTGCCTTTTTTTTTTTGCTTTATTTATTATTTACATATTTATGAGGCATTATGTGATGTTTCAATACATGTATGCACTGTGTAATGCTTAACCCAGGTGGCTTTTGTTTTTATTCTTGTATACTTGTTTTTTAAACAAAAGTATTAAGAAAAGGAAGAAGAGGCAGGGAATTGTGTTAATATATGTGCCATTTGAGAATAAGATAATCTGAATTTACTTTCGCAGGACATGCAGTTTACAAAAATCCTTTGGTTATGTTCCATCATATAGAATATGTAAATAATATAGTGTCCATCAAGAAGAAAATCAGCCTAACAACCCGATACCAGAAAATACCACAGAGTGATACTGCAAAATAACAATGGCATTGTTACCCTCCGAAAACCCTTCCTGTCTTTTTGTTTCTGATTTTTCAAATCCTGGGTCAAATAAAAGCTAAAGTGTTAAATATGAACTATGTATTATTATTCCATTCCTGTTATATTGGTCATTTAATGAATCATATACACTGCATGAAAATATGTTTAGCTCTTCTAAAAACATTGCATCATTTTATAATTTATAAAATTATTTTTAAATTATTTCAAGGAATCAAACCTGTATGAGTAACAAACTTATTTTGAATCTGCAAAGATATCTCCCCCTGCTCCCCTCAGGATAGAACCCAGAGCCTTGTTCAGTATGCTGGTAACTCACCTTCAGAAATCATTTTTACTATATATAAGTAGCACATCAAGAGACTTCTGATTTCATACTGGTCCAGCCTGTTATACTGGGATATACTATTCCTTGTTGAACTCTGTCGGGTCTGTAATATAAAGATAGTGTATTGTGAAATACTATAGCATAATTTTCCATGGGCGTAGGCTTGATAACTAATTTTTAATGGGAAATTTAAAACTTAAAAAAAAACTTACATCACACCTAGCAGGTAAACAGGCTGAATCTTTTTTGATAGAGTACCTACTAATATCACTGGAAATTATCTTAGGGTCTCCAAAAAGATATTGTCTTGAATACTATGTTTGTTTCATTCCCATATGCTTGTATTTTGGTAGCAACACTTAAAAATAATCATGTGGCTATTTGAGGAAAAATAACTTATATAGAGGACTAATTTAACGTATATGAAAACAAACATTTTAACTTTAATTTGAACTCCTATTTAGAGTTTATTAAATTCCACCCTTCAATCAGTGTTCAGCTAATCTGTCTAAAAAATTGGCTAGTGATTTTATGATAAGATACTATACTAAGGAGGACTAGTAATGCCTCAAAATTAGATCCTCTACAAAATAGTGATGGTTCTACTATTTAATGGCATCTATTGAAATTATCAGAAGTTAATCATGACAAAAAGCTGATTTATGGAAGGATTTATATGAATATCAGTTATCTCCTAAAGAATTTACCCTTGTTAAAAACCAATACTTTAAAAACAAAAAAACAAAAAAGAATACTTTCAGTGGAGCTATACTGAGGATACACATCTCTGAAGGTAGGATTTCCTAAGGAAGAACCTTCATATGGAACATAACAGACCTAGGTGCTGATTGCTTATTAGCTATGTGACTAATAGCAACTCATTTAACTGCTCTGACTTTGTTTCCCTTGCCTCTAACAGTGTCTAGTGTCATAATTTTAAATGCTATGATGTAGGACCTATTGTGAATAAATTACAGTTACTCAAAGGTTCAAAGTAGTCCAGTGGTTCTCAAAGTGTGCTTGTCAACCAGCAGTATCAGCATCACTTAGGAACTTAAGAGATATAAATTAGTAGGCCCTGTTCCAGACCTAATGGGTTCCATCCCTCATTCTGGGGGTAAGTTCCAGCCATCCATTTTTATTATGTTGCCCATATGATTCGAATACATACTTAAGAATGACTAACATAGGAGGAGATAAAGAGATAGAAGTTAAAAGTCTGAATTTGGGGGGCTGGGCTTGTGGCTCAGTGGTAGAGTGCTCACCTAGCACAGCCTAGCACACGTGCGGCACTGGGTTTGATCCTCAGCACCACATTAAAAAAAAATAAAATAAGGGTTACTGTGTCCACCTACAACTAAAACGAATATTTTTTAAAATTTTTTTTAAGAAGTCTGGATTTGGGTATGGTACTATCATAGCTGCGTGGTTATTCTAAATTACAATCCCTAATTTTCATTTATAAACCAAGTGTTTGAGTGTATTATTTTTATGGACCCTTTCCAACTCTAATTTTATTATTCTATGATTTTATTTAGCAATATAGCAAAACTTTACAGGTCTAAAATGCAGTCTCTGCTCAGGGGACACACAATTCAGACTTTAATGTTATACTTTAAACAACTTGATGGAAGAGTTGGAAAACATTCGAATGAAGTGATGGTAGGACTCTGTCTGAGACCATCAATTTCTCAACCTAAATTTATTTCTCTCAAGTTAATGTCATTATAGCAAAGAAATGAAAGGCTGAATCAATTCTATTAGTATGTGCTTTGTTTTAAATGATAAGGCACATTAGATATTTTAAACTTGAATTTTCCCTCTCTGGAACAGGCTACAGTGTGCTATGGTTAAAGGAGATACTCAGAATGCTTAAAGATGAATTCCTTACTCCCTTTAAAAAGTTTGAGATATTCAAGTAAGCCAGTTAGGATGGTACATGCCTTTAGTCTCAGCTACTTAGAAGATGGAGGTGGGATGATCTCTTGCTTGATCTTAGAGTTTGAGGTCAGCCTGGGCAACATAGAGCCCCATCTCAAAAACATATACAAGTAAATAATTAACAAATAAAATTTCATACTATTAAAAAAAGATACTCAAATAATAGCTGCCAAGGTAGGAAGGGACTGCTAAAATATCAAAGAATTATGGGATGCTTTTTACAGATTTACAGAGTGGCATATTTATATAAAAAGAAACATATTAGCCTAACAAATCACTAGGGTTATTCTACATACTAAAGTTCTTACATTTTCACCAGTGTTGCTCTGATCTGGAAATCCTGTTGCTCCTTCTGGGATGAGAGAACCCCTTGAATCCTCCCTCTTCATTCCATGTCCATTTTGAAAAGACCCATAGGCTAGGGGAAAGAGCCAAGTTCTTGTTAGCAACAGGAGAAACCATCAAGTATATTTTTAAAATAAGTATTAGATTAATTTATATAAACTTATACTATAGGGAACCAATGTTGGTTATCTAAAATGTGAAATTTACATCAAAACACCAGAAGAAAGCTAGTGAAGGTTAAAAAAATATTTTTTATTCCTTAAAACACTTTGCTATGTATAAAACTGTAAGAAATTCCTTGGAAGTCATAAAATAAAGCCATGTAATTTGAGAAACAGTTTTATAGGAAAGAAAAATTTGGCCCAGAAAAAGGTAGTGTCTTACCCGAAATTGGTGACAGACAACAGGATGGGAAATCATTATCTTCTATTTACTCAAGAATATTGAGCTACATTTTAAACAAACTTAGACAACTGAGGCAAGTATGAATCAGATTTTTAATTCAACTTTAGTAGAGATCATGATAATATAGTTTTATTAGAAATATTTCAAAGCTACAGAAGTACAGGGTACATTTCATTTTTCCACTTTTTAATTGGTACATAATTAAACTTAATAATTGGATTCATTAAGCATATTCATATATGCACATAAGATAACTTGATTGATCTCATTTCCCAGTAACCTTCTCTTTTCCTACCCTCCTCCTTCTCCTACAGGGTACATTTCAAAATACTTAAGCAATGTATAATTTTTAAATGTATAATTTTAAAATTACCAGTGTCTTTTTCAGTGCTCAGACTCCCTCTATTCGTAGGTGAAGTAAAGCCACATGGAAACTCATCCCTGGATGCCTGAACAGAATATGATTCTTGTATTATTAAACAAATTTGTACACTAGCAAGAGAAATCTGAATTAACAGAATAAAATGGCAACCAAATTTTAAACAAAGCTCATTGTAAAAGTCTAACTCAAGTACTAAATTTAAGGGACTCTTTTTTAAAAAATGTCTACTAGCCAATTATTCCAACTATGACCTCTGGTCAAGTGATATAACTTTAGATGGCTGTAACCAGAAAAAATATAAACATGTTTCAGCACTCTTCCTAGGAGCAAGGGGCAATTCTAGAAGTAGGGATGTGGTTAGAAGCTCTAAGTTAACTTGAGCTGCAAAAGAAAGAAGAGATGAGTGAAATGCTTCCAAATATCATTGTTCACTGTATGTGGAATGGACTTAAGCATGAAGCTATTGTGTTGTGAAGAAAGACCAGCCTAATACCCAGATAGGTGATATAGCATCCTAATTGACATGATCAAGTGCCACAGGCAAGAAAACCATCAGGTAAACTTAAAAGTGGCTTTCACATGAACCTGGAGTAGGCTTAACAAATTATCTGGGGAATTTCACAAGGAAATTTCCATAGTAAGTTGTGAAGGACAGTTTAACCTGCCCCAATAATATGACAGGTTCAAAGTGCAAAGGTGATAATGGGCCATACAGAACATGGAAGGGGGAAGGCGTTAATAGTTTCACTGGGCAGACTAATACAAAGTGTATAATTCTATACAAATATCTGTCTATCTGGTACTGGGAATTGAACCCAAGGGCACTCTACCACTGAGCTATATCCCCAGCCCTTCTTCTTCTTCTTCTTTTTTTTTTTTTTTTTTTTGAGAAAGCATTTTGCTAGATTACAGAGATTGGCCTCAACCTTGTGTTCCTCTTGGCTTATCCTTTTCAAGTTGCTGGTATCAGGCATGCACCATTGTGCTAAGCTAACACCATCTTTTTAAAAGTTTTTAGATCATTCTTATTATTTTTTGTGGTGTGGTGGATTGGACCCAGGGTCTCAGGCATAGTAGGCAAGTGCTCTACTACCGAACTACATCCCCAGCCCCCTAACATCATATTGTAGTAGGGTCATTGGTAAATCGGAAAACTTGAAGAGGGGTGACTAAGAAATTAAAGGATTTGAAATGAAGTGGAGATACTTGGCATGGAGAAAAGTTTAGAAGGGACTTGTAGAAAGGATAGCTTGTGTCTCTAGAAGACCAAACTAGGACCAGTGAATAGAAACCTTTTTAGGTCTTAGATAAGAAGGTGTGCTTTAATTATTACAATGGAAAATTTTGTTTTGCCAAATAGGGGGCTGACTGCCTCTCCAAAGTTCCTTCTTTTTTGAGGGCGGGAGTACTGGGGATTGAACCCAGGGGCACTTAACCACTGAGCCACATGCCAAGCCCTTTTTTTGTTTTTGTATTTTTTACTTAGAGACAGGTTCTCACCGAGTTACTTAGGGTCTCGCTAGATTGCTGAGGCCAGCTTTGAACTTACGGATCCTCCTGCCTCAGCCTCCTAAGCCACTGGTAATACTGTGCACCACCATCAACAGCCAACGTTCCTTATTTTTAAAGGGGATTAAAAGAAAGCACAGACCAATTTTGATAAACTAAAAGAGACTACCAAGGGAAGGGAGAAGCAAAGGTATACAGTTTAATCCCCAGCATCTAACATTCTGGAAGTGAAGAATCCTTTTACGGAGTTGGGGGGGCAGGGGCAGAGATGGGGAATTGAACTCAGGGGCGTATTACCACTGAGACACATCCCCAGCTTTTTTATTTGAGACAAGGTATCACTAAGCTGCTTAGGGCCTGGCTAAGTTGCTGAGGCTGGCCTTGTACTTGTGATCCTCCTGCCTCAGCCTCCTGAGTTACTGGGATTATAGTAGTGTGTTACTGCAAACAGCTTTTTATTCAGTTTTCAAGTTGCATAAATATATCAAGGCATATTAACACCAGAAAGTATTAAGAACAAAACACTGGGTGGTGAGGCTGGGATTGTGGCTCAGTGGTAGTGCACTTGCCTAGCATGCATGAGGCACTGGGTTCAATTCTAAGCACCACAGAAAAATAAATAAAATAAAGTTCCATCAACAACTAAAACATTTAAAAAAAAAGAACAAAACACTGGGGCAAGGGAATCTCTTGGACCCTGTTATTCAAAGAACGATCCTTGGACCAGAGGCATCCAAAAGCTTATCAGAAACCAGACTCTCAAGCCCCATCCAAGAATTACTGAATTAGAATCAGTGTTTCACAATAATCTCCAGGTGATTCAAATGCAAATTAAATTTTGAGAAGCACTGTTCTAGGAAAATAGTGTAAATGTGAAAATGGAATAAAAAGTGAACTCTTAAAATTGAGATCATATGTACAGTATATAACCCCAATTCCAAATGGGTTTAGTAAAATAGAATAAAACTTGAACAGAATTGCATTAATACTTACAGAATTAGGCATTGCTGCACAAGAATACAAAGTATCTCGACCTGCTAGTCGCTGTATGTTTTCCAAAAGCAATCCAACAAATGGGAGGTACAATTGTGCTATTTTGGCTTGTTGGTTCTAAGAAATAATTAACAAAAGCTTAATTGGCGCATAATATGTATATATTATAATTAAACAATTGGCTCCATATATATCCACTTAAAAGATTGTATGTGGACAGATATAAATAAAAAATTAGTGAAGCATGAATCTGTTGATACTTAAGAGTCTCAAAACCAATTACCCCAGAACTTCATTGGCATTCTGATCTAATTACAATACAGAGCCAAATCATACCCCTCAAATAAAACCACATAAAGTAAAATGTTGTATTTAATAGCAGTCGACCCATAAAGCAGATAATACTAGTCTTCTTTTTGTCTGTCTCGTTTACTGCTTCATCTGTAGTGCCTGGGCACACAGCAGATGGTCAGTACACTGAATGAATGAATAAATAAATAAATGGAAGAAGTGAAAAAACAGTGAAGTACTGTATTGATTCAAGAAACACTTTTTGCTTTGATTAAAACTACAATGACAATCATCAGATCTTGGTGCCATAAGGAAATGAGAATATCAGAGAGACTGATATAACTGTAAATAAGTAAATAAAGCTGGCTACTAACACAATTAATTTGTTGTCTCTTATACAAATGTATTTATCATTTTCCTCAGCTACAGACATTTCTCACTGGATATGTACAAACATTCAAATCAGAGAAAACAATGATGGTGATGGCATAAGACATAAAAGTTCCCCTCTGTATTTCAGAACTTTGGGAAGTTTGGAGATTTAGATAAGGACAGCAGGGCAAAATGGTCAACCTATAGAATACAAAAGACCAAAAGTATCTCACTTGTTTGGGTTTCATTTCATTTCAATTTTTTGGCACTGAAAATTGAACCCATGGGTTCTCTATCACTTTTTACATATTTGTAAACAGTTCTCTACCACCTTTTACATATTTGTAAACAATTACCATACATCCATCTTATTTCATTCTTAACAAGACTGAATAGCCTTCACTACTTTCCTTTTTTCCGTGGCTTTCGTTTTGAGATTTCTCAGCTTGATGACTACCTTTCTTTTTCTAAATTTTCAGTGCCCCATTTGAGATATGAGAAGAGGAATAGCTAGCAGGAGTGCAGGTTTTAGAATTAGACATGAGCAAACTTCAGACCTCCTCTACCACTGAGGTATATCCCATCCCTCTTATATTTTTATTATGACACAGGGTTTCACAAAGCTGCTGAGGCTCTTGCTAAATTGTTGAGGTTGGCCTCCAATTTTCAATCTTCCTGCCTTAGCATCTGGGTCACTAGGATTACAGGTGTGTACCTCTGAACCAGGATGCATTGATTCTTGAGGTTAAACAATTTTTCGTTTATTAGTTGGTTGTTTGCACTTTGTGAATTTCAGGAACCCTTCTTAACAGACTTCCTTCTAACATCATACCCCATCAATTATAATAGTCTCTCTCACCAGAAGATTAGGATTCAGTAGGTCTAGGCTGCCCCAGATGATGTTGATGTGCAGATATGAGAACCACTAAGGTAGTCCAACATCCTGCCTAAAGCAGGAATGGTCCAATGGTCCTTATATGCAATCTGACAATGGTTAGTTGGTAAAACTTACTTAAATTCCCAGTGCTTTGAGGCTAGGAAAAAACCCCACTACTTTTACATAGCGACCTTTTACATATTTGTAAACAGTTACCATGCATCCATCTTAATTCATTCTTAACAAGACTGAATAGCCTTCACTACTTTCCTTTTTGCTGTGACTTTCATTTTGAGATTTCTCAGCTTGATGACTACCTTTCTTTTTCTAATGTTTCAGTGCCCCATTTGAGATTTGAGAAGAGGAATAGCTAGCAGGAGTGCAGGTTTTAGAATTAGACTTGAGCAAACTTCAGACCTCCTATTATTGGCTGCTTAATGTGGGGTTTTGTTTTGTTACTAGGGATGGAACTCAGGGATGCTTAACCACTGAACCATACATCCACACCTTGTTATGTTTTATTTTTGAGATAGGGTCTTGCGGAGTTGCTTAGGGACTCACTAAATTGCTAAGGCTGGCTTTGAACTCACAATCCTCTTGCCTCAGCCTCCCAAATCACTGAGATTACAGCTGTGTGCTACCATGCCAGGCTAGCTACTTGATTTTGATCAAGTTATTTAATTGCAGTTTTCTTTTTGATAAATATAAATGGGAACAATAATAATTATAATTAATAATAATTTATGTGAGATATTTAAGATAGTAGCATATAGAAAATACTCAATAAAGTTTAGCAACTATTGTTAATATTATATAACACTCCCAAGTAAACAGAAACACAGAAAAACATACAGTCATTTTCAAGTATATTAAAAGTTTTACCTGCAGAAAAGACAGAAACAGTCTAAGAATTTATTAATAGATTAAAAAGAAGGTATATCCATGTGATGAAATACTATGCAACTATTCTTTTAAGAATGTGGTAGATCTAATCTTCAGGATGTATTGCTAAGTGAAAAAGAAAAATTCATGTTGGTTTCTATGATATATGTTTATATATATCATGCAGGCTTGTTCATATATAAAATAAAAGTATAAATAAGAAACTGATAACAGTAGTTGTTTTGAAAGAGATGAATTGGGGTAGAGAACTAAGGAATGGGACAGAGGCATTCTGATGTTTACTTTTTGCAATATATATGTGGATTATTTTTAAAGAAAGGAAAAAGAGGATTTGTCCACAGCCCAACAAGAAGTCAATTCTCTTAGGTGTTAATATCATTTATAATGGGTATAGGAACTATACAGACTGCAGAACAAATGTTAGACTTTGAACATTGTTGTTAAAAGGAAATAAGTCTCCTGGTAATTAGCACAAGAGTTTAATTATGAGTAACACATAATATGGACCAACAATATCTCCAGAATTGCATTAGAGTAGGGGCTTTGGAGTGTGAAGGTGGTTGGAAAGGGTGGGGGATGACTAGGGAGTCTAATCTCAAAATAGGCTCTCCATAGGAAGCATTGTTTCTTCAAACTATGTACTAAGAATTATTTGGGGTCACTCTGAGGGACTTCTTGAAAATTATGGAGACATTATACTCCTTCCCAACCCTCCCCCTTGCATCATCAAGAATGAGGAACATGTTTTATATAAATGTATTTGACAAATGACCTCTTATCCAGGTTGCTTGTGAACTCTTTGCACCACACAGTACAAAGACATTTTAAATCCTCATCTAACACAGTATAATTGAAGCTTTTGTTAAGTAGGCCCATAAAACGAAGTTTTTCTGCAGAGAACCCTATAATCTGTTCTTCCCTCCCTCCTTATTTATGTATTTATTTATTTGGTGCTGGGGATTGAACACAGGGTTTCACCTATGTCAAGCAAGCACTAAACCACTAAGCTACATCATCAACCATGCCTTTTTAAAAAATTTATTTTGAGACAAGGTCTTGCAAGTTACCCAGGCTGGTCTTACACTGTGATCCTCTTGCCTCAACCTCCCAACCTGCCTCAGCTGGGGTTATAGGCAAGTGCATCTCGCCTAGCCCCTATACTCATTTAATGCCTGGATGAAGCTTCTGAACAAAGAAGAAAGGGCTTTAGAAGTCACTGAATGAGTAATGAAGCTTCTTATACCAAGCTTTCCCTTAATCTAAAACCTCAAGCTGTAATATTGTCTAATTAGATAACAATAGCTCTGTATATGCCTGTATGTGCATGCACATACTTTCCAAATTCTGAGAGCAGTAAAATGTCCCAGTTTGTGATGTTATATGTTTAAATTCCACCTATATGTAATACTCTTATGAAATTCCATATTCATTCACTTTCATTTAAACAGGCAGTGGAGAAAAATACAACTTCCTGCTTTGGAGAAGGGAAGTTCATTTTGTACTTTTCCTGTGAATCATTTAAAAATCACAGCTAGACACACTTTCTTCCTCATTGCATATGATCTTTTTCTCCACTACTTGGAACATATAGCAGTTAAACAGAGTCCAGAGTAAATTGTATCTAGCAAAACTTGTGAGTTAAAAAATTGGTAATTAAGAAAACATGAGAGGATGTCAGTGGCAAGCATTTTATAAAAGATAAATGGAAATACTATTAAAAGAATAAAATCCATCTCCAAGTAAGCTCTCCAAAATAATTACAATAATAAATTACTCCATAATTTTGTTTATATTTGAATATAAAAGTAAACGGACAAATTATTTAACAACACGATATTTCTATGAGCCATTTGATACCAAGGAAGTAAGTTCAGTTATTCCAAATACAAATAGTTTGCAATCTACTTTGTTAAACCCGTAAGATTGAACATCAATAAAATTTTTATATATATTTCAAAGGTGCAAAAAATAGCAACCATAGTGTGGTTTTAACACCAAGACAATGAGTAATTTATGGAAGGTTTACATCCATATCCACAGCTAGTGATAGTAACCCCCATCACATTTTTTTCAAAAAGAAAAACTTCATCATACATATTTTATATATGAGATACTTAACATGTCTTATTATTAACTACTTAATCAACAACATATTTATTTAGGGATATATATATATATATATATATATATATATATATTCATATATTTAAGTGTGAACATTAAGGTATATATCTGACAGAATATACATGGCTACATATCTGGTTTTTTTAAATTCATAATTAGTTATGTAACATATCTTATTCTTTAAATATGATATAAGGATATGAGGGGCTGGGGACATACAGCTCAGTGGTAGAGTATGTGTTTAGTATGTGCGAGACACTGGGCTCGATCCCCAGCACCAAAAATCCACATCCGTGATTTGGGAAACTATTATTTTTCGTTAACATTTTACCTAAACAGAATTTTTAAATCTAATGACTCCAAATGGAAACAATACTTATTTGTAAATACACATTTCCATTAATGCTCATATTATGCCCCTTACTATAAACTTTACCTTGAATGAAAATACTCAGAAATTTACTCATGTGATACTGAAGACTGTATGGACATTCTTACCTTGTGTTGGTATCTAGTATCAAATGCATGCTTTATCAAAAGATTCTTTATGACAGATATAGCTGTATATCTGATCTCATAGTTATCTTGAAGAGCAATGGAGGTTTCCCTCAGAAGTAGACCAACCAAGAAGTGATGCTTGCAATACTCATCTGATAAACTGTATTCAAGATTTGAATCTGCAGTACAATAAAATTTATGACCCATTTATAAAAATATTCAAAAATTACTATACAATTAAAATGCTGTAATTTTCATTTAATAATGTGATCATGCTAGCAAGAACTGTAACTTTATTATTAATGAATCTGAACAATGTTTTATCATATGGAATGAGCATGCAAAAATTTTACACGATGGGAACACTTCTAATTAGGGCTAGATGATAACTTTAATGATCATTTGAGTCAACAAGAAAGACCCTAGATCTTTTGTCCCTATTCTTTTTCTTTTAAACTCTCAGAATTCTTAGAATCAAACCTAGAATGAAAATTTCTATATTTTGCAATGTCCCAATACATCTCTTTACATGTGAAGAGATTTTGATACAACTATAAACTCAAATAATTCTGTAGAACCATAGTGGGCTTACTTATTCATTCATACTTGTAAAGTGGGAAAAGGAAGAGAAACTAAGAATTTAATTATTTTGACAGTTTTAAGAACTGACTGCTTTAATAACTATTTTATGTTGACCTGAATATATACATGGGATACAAAACAATACTAAAACAGCCTCATCTTAGTCCAATTCATTATCATGCAAATACAAATGTTTCATTTCATAAAATCACTACTTCAAATTCTGCCTTTTGCTACTTTTTAGATCCAAAGTTTAGTTTAGATCACCGATGTTAATGTCCCAGCTAGAACTTGCCTTAACAATTCAGAGAGGATTGTGATCAAGTTTAGTAATTTCCATAGTCAATTTTTACTTTACTTTTTTTTTTTTTTTTTTAAT
>NW_026000283.1:11310019-11332351 GCF_001458135.2 Marmota marmota marmota
TGCTTCATTCTTTTTTTTTTTTTTTTTTTGTAAGAGAGAAGGTGGGTTGGCCTTGAAATTGCAAACCTTCTCCCTCAGCATCCCATGTAGTTAGATTGCAGGGTCATATGCTACCATGACTGGCTTGCTATTATTTTCATTTCCTCTTCCTACCATTTAATGTAGTTTAGCCAGATAGCTGAAGGACATGTCTTCCATTTCTTTTTGTGCCTCTTCATCATTAAATACAAAGCAATATATCTAGTACGTCTTAATAAATGCTGTGAGTAGTCCAATATAATCCTGACTCCTGATTATCTGTCCACCCCTTCTTTTCCCTGACTTCCTCATAGACATTAACACATACTAGGGGAAGTATGTGAGCTATATAGCTCAGAATGTAATAAGGCGGTGCTTGGATGGTTTGAAAATATTTTCTTTGTTTTCACTGACTGTAATTCCATCACTAAAACTGCTGGGCAGTCAATTCCATAAAGACCAAGGCAGATGATTTTCTTTCTGCATTGGTCAAGCTCTTTTGTGAATTCCAGTCACCTTCTATGTACAAGAGCCAATATTGACTAACCAAGGTGACTTTATCTGGGTAGATTATACAAATGGCAATGCTTTTTTACTTCAGTGATTTGAATAAATCCAATCATATTTACAACCACACTTTCAAAACTGGCCAAGTAGCCATTAAAAAGAGCAGAGAAGAAACAAGCCGGAGAGAGGTAGCACACACTTGAAAAACAGATGCACTTAGCTCATTCCTTGTTGCCTTATTGGCTTGCAGCAGGAACTTGTTTGTGAGGGCAGATACCTGAAAGCTGATTCCTTTCTCAACACTCAACCTCAATTAAAAGTAAACAAGCACACCGCCTTTTACACTTTATGGAAACAACTAAAGGCCCATTTGGCTAGGGAGGATTTGAACAGCAAACAAAGCCCCCATCCATCTTAGCCATTCATCAAGTCAATTGTGTTTAAAAATAGCAAACTACTTTAGAGTGAACCGAGTTAAACCTACCTACTGAAGTCAAACGGTCCACCGCAAATGAAAAAAAATCTAATTAATATATGAAAAGAAAAGGGACAAATAAAAAACATAGTAACATAAGAATAGTGCTACACAACAAAGCATTCAATAAAACGAGCAATGGAGATTAAAACTGAAGGCATTTCATATATTCAGTACATGTTACCATTTTACTCTGCCTTTATCTTTTTTGATGCTTTCAGCAAAAATACATTTATGTGGTTTTTTTTCATTTAGTCTCAAATAAGATTCTAAACACTTTTACAGAGAGCAATTTTACTAGCATCTGACATCTGTATTTATGCAGCAATCTATGTAACACACAAAATTTCTTCATACTATGAATTCTGCCACTGATACTAGGAAGGAAATGCAAAATATCATTAATGGACCTAGCTTCTGAGAGAAACAATTCTAAGGTTACCATCAAGTTGATTGGTTTAGCTAAAAAAAAAAAAAAAACATTGTACTACACTATTGCTAGCAAAAAAAGGGTAAAAAAAAATTCAAATGAAGGAAAATGCAAATACATACCTTGAACTCGCTGCAGTTTGGGTTTTGCAAACGCCATTGGCAAGTTCAAAGGAATGTAATGTTCATGATTGCAAATTGTTTGTAGAAATTCAAACTTGTATTCAGCCAGTACCTAAATGAAAAGTAGTTAGATATTAAGCCATCTATTGAAGACATTACTATTTTGATACTTTAATATAGTGCAATAATTTTCACAAACCTATCTTAGATGCAACCTATGCAGAGAGAGTTAATGTAGCAGGCCTGAGACTGTTATCTTTAAAAACGCCTGTTGTAAGATTGATGCTGGCTAGAATCTGGGAAATTGGATTTTGACATGTTTCCAATGTGATAAGGTTGCATCTTTGGTGCTAGCCTGCTTTGGCTATTTGTACAAACTGTGATTTATGGTCAACACCTGTTTTGCTTTCCTTTCTAGGAGTCTGGAATTTTGACTGGTTTCTAGTACATGACCAGTGCACTGCCCCCTACCCACCAATAAAATCCTTAAACTGTGTCAAACAAGACTCCCCAAACAGAAATATTGTACACATATGTCTCCATTTCACTTTTAGAGTAAGAGTGCACTCTGTATATGACCCTTCAAAGGAGGGAGAGAGCTCAGGTAGCCTTCACAAGGAATGTTATAGGCTCCAACTGATGTCTATTTTTCCTTTTGAGGATCCAGAAGAGTATCCTTATGGTGCTACTCCAATGACTCTTAGCCATGAATTCCACTGTACGTTGAGTTTTGACAGTGAATTGCAGAACATATGGAAGGTTTGAGGGACCCTCAAAACATTATCCAATATTCCCATTGAGGTACACCAGTACTTTAAGTACCTAAATGAAAATAGCAGCTCCAAATCCTCCAGAAGAGCTGGACATGGTAGCGCACACCTGTAATCCCAGTGGCTCTGGAGGATGAGGTAGGAGGGTTGTGAGTTCAAAGCCATCCTCAACATCTTAGTGAGGCCCTAAGCAATTCATTGAGACCCTGTCTCTAAATAAAACACAAAATAAGGCTGAGGATGTGCCTCAGTGGTAAAGTAACCCTGGGTTCAATCCCTGGTACAAAAAAAAAAGTGCAAATTCTCCAAAAGAGAATAAGTGTCACCCTGGACTCATGCTTTAATGTCTGACACCTACTAAAATTAAGCCCTTATAACTTACCTTAGGATCTTTGGGGCTGAAGCCAGATATATAGTCATTGATCAAATTGAAAACAAATCCTCTATCCATTAATGTCAAACAGCGCTGTAGAAACCAAAACAAAAAGAATGGTTAGTTATATAATTCTAAAAGTTTATTACGTATAATTTTAAAACATTTTAAAAAATTCGTTTTCCACTTGGGGAATGACATTTTCATTTTTACAGATTCTATCAGAGCTTCAGGTGACCTTTAAGAAAAAGATAAAAGGCAAAGTGACTTATCATTGGAATTGAGACTTCAGGGCCTCAACTACATCATTTTCAAAATAAGATATATAGATGGATAGGGATGTATAGATAAAAATAGATAAACACACATATCCCCCCACACATACATGTATGTATACACACACAACTATAATCTAATTGGCTACACTGCCTTATTCTGGCCCATACTCACAGGGTAGTCAGTAAGCTTGAAAGTAGAGTTTGCCTATGTAAATAATTCAGAACAAAAAGGAAGGTTTTTTTTTTTTTTTGCTTCCTATGAAGTCTTAGTCTATTTAAATAGTCCTCTCCTATCATAGCCCTAACAGTGCTTCATATTTGCTGCTGTCATTCTCCTGGTTAAGATTTCATTACCTAGCAACTGAACACTTGCAGCTAGCCTCCTAATCAGTCTTCAGATCACTCATTTCTCTATCCATCTAATTGCTTCCATATTAATTTCTAAGTTCTAGCCTAAATTATATCACCTATCTGCACACAGGTTTGCAATAATTCCCTATTACCTCTGATGTAATTTCAAACTCCTTAACTTGACCTTCAAGGACACTCACAATCTTGTCCCAACTTAGTTCTCCAGCTTTATTTTCCAGTAGAGCTCTTTTGATTTATTATTCCTTCAAGATGCACTGGGTATTCCCACCTCTGGCTCTATCATTGCTTTTATTTAATCTTGTCCATTCTTTAAGGTTCTCATGAAGTCCCATCTTTCTCAACCACCTTGGTCCACACTTCCTTTTAAACACTTTGGTCTATACCAGCTTATATTTTACCTAATATTCTCCTATATTCTCACCTAGGAAAAAACTATCCCTTTTTATGTTTATATTCTCCAGTGTCTAGAATGTTCCTGTGAAGCTGGGCTCAGTGGTGCATGACTGTAATCCCAGTAGCTCTGGAGGCTGAGGCAGGAGGATCACGGGTTCAAAGCCAGCCTCAGCACCAGTGAGGTGCTAAGCAACTTGGTGAGACCCTGTCTTTAAATGAAATACAAAATAGGGCTGGGAATGTGGCTCAGTGGTCGAGTGCCCCTGAGTTCAATTCCTGGTACCAAAAACAAAACAAAACAAAAATAGAATATCTCTATGAAATACAAAGAACTCAATATTAATCAGTCCCATGCTTCACACATCTTATCCTCCCTTTCCACTTCCTCTGACACTGTCCTAGGTGAGACCCTTGTCATTTCTCACTTAAATTACTGAGCTAGACCTATATCCATTTACTCATTCAGCCAACAAACATGCAAAGGAACTACTATGTTAAAAAAAAAGTATTATGTCCTAGAGACATACACAGTTGAATAAAACATGTTCCTTATTCTTGCCCAATGGTAAAAAACAGTAATAAAACTACAGCGTACAAAGAAGTGCCTTAAAAGTCCATAAAGGATACCTGAACAACAAAAGAGGTGATGAGTGCTGCATGGGAAAGTTAGGAGGGAACTAAGCCTATAAGATGAGTTGAACTCTGCCAGGCAAACTTTTCCTCACTTCATTCATTATACCAGCAATAGTATTATTCTAAAAAATTCTTTGGTGTTTCTGTACTGCATACATATCAAAATCCAAATTCCTTAACCTGACATTCAAGGCCTTCCATGATCTGCCACTAGCTAGCCTTTCTAGCTCTTTCTCCACACATCTTAAATTCACTGAACAATAGCTTTCTCGAGTCCCTAAACTCATATCTCATCTGGGCTGAAGGATCCTCTACCTACAACACCCTTAACTCTTTGTCTTGGGGAACTCTGAACTATGCTTCTTGTCTCTGTTCATGTTACCTTGTCATAACCCCTCATTTATTCATTCTTCTATAACATTTTGTTTGTATTTGGTATATGTATGTGAATGTGATGACAGAGATAGCATGATTAATCTTTGAATCCCCACATAGAGGACAAACAAAAGTTTGTTGACTTGAATTAAGCAAATGATACTACTAAACCACCAATATTCTGCACCCTTTACATAGTAAACTTCAAATTTAAATTCCAGGTAAGAAACTAGGACTTTTGCATTTCAGATAATCCCATCCCTTTTTTACTTTAAAAATATATGTAAATGTTTACTTTTTTGGGGGGTGGGGCACAGTACTGGGGATTGGACTCAGGGTCTCCTGATGCTAGGAAAGGAAATGCTCCACCACTGAGCCACATCTCCAGCCCAAATGTTTACTTTAAAAAAAATTAATTATAGATGAACACAATACCTTTATTTTATTTATTTTTATGTGGTGCTGAGGATCGAACCCAGTGCCTCATACTTGCTAGGCAAGCACTCTGCCACTAAGCCACAACCCCAGCCCAAATGTTTACTTTTAACATACAAAAAAGCTATGTAATAGCATTACAACTTTCTGGCAAAGAGAAGTATTGTGTTAGAGAATAAAACTCTTGAGTCAGGCATGGTGGCATATGCTCTATAGACTCAGGTCCTAGGAAGGCTGCTAGAGACAAGGAGTTCAGAGACACCCTGGCAGCATAATGGGAGATCACATGTTAAAAAAAAAATCATGCCCTGGACATCTGAAACCTAGTTGTGAATTTTGAATTTAAAAAAATAAGGATATTTTAGGCACTAAAATGGCTTTTATAGATTATTGACTAGGAATTTCTTGTGTGTGTGTGTGTGTGTGTGTGTGTGGCTGAAGATTGAACCTAGGACCTTGTGTATGCAAGGCAAGCACTCTACCAACTGAGCTATATCCCCAGCTCAGAAATTCTTAATATAAGGCTAAGAATGATGAAAAGCTACAAGGAGAGGGGCATTGGAAAGAAGAAAGTAAAAACTAAATGTATCACAAACCCATGGCTGTACTCAGTGACCACCAAATATTGTTACTCCCTTCATGAAACAAATGCAGTCTAGCACTATTCCTTATATATGACAATAACAGAACATGACAAAGATTAATGTGCTATTTTAAAAACAATAATAGGGATTTGGGGTATTTCTCAAACAAAATAACCTCACTGATCAAAACTAACAATTTTCATTCATATATATATAAGTAACATATAAACTATGGTAGCATCAATGAATAAGTTGTTTTAGTTCAAAAGCTGCAAATTCTAGAGCCAAAATGGTTAGGGGTCGGGGCATAAGGTCTGTGGCAACCTAAAAAACATATGCCCCATTTAACAACATTTAAATTAAAATATGTTTAGAAATCCTGTTAAATAAATAAAACTTGTCTTTTGGTTTCTGATTTACTTAACTAGATATTTTAGTGGGGTGGGGAAGGAATCAAATTCAGCTGAATTGAGCCATCAATTCAGTCAACAGTGTTACACCAGGCTGGGGATATAGCTCAATTGGTAGAGTGCTTGCCCTGCCCTCAATCCTCAGCACCACACACACACACACACACACACACACACACACACACGCAAAAAAAAAAAAGTGCTACTCCAACAGTCTTATAAAGACAACTGAGTTGCTAGAAAGTGGGAAATTTTTCCTCTGGCTTTCAAGACCCAATACTGAATAAAGTTCCTTACCACATTCAGGTTACCTTTAACTCACCTTTAGGAAGCTAGCCAAACTATAATTCACATTTCTGGACTCATCAGGAATCTCTGCATAGCGAATAGTCACGTGGGGAATTATCGCAAGCAGCAATGAATGTAAGACATGATGATATGCCTCAGGAAATCGCTGGCCTCTGGGAAGCTTAAATTAAATAGACATAGAAAAAAGTCAGAGTTCCAAAAGGTCTAAATCAATTGCCACTTTTACTTTCAAACACATTCTTCATATAAATGTTTTTCAACTGAAGTATAATTTTTCTTCCATATCAAAAATGACATAAGTTCAATGTATATTTTAATCTAGATCCTTATAGGAACTATCTGGTCCTCTAATAATATAATTGACCATAATTATCAGTAAAAACGGGTTATTCTGACCCAATATGGGGATGTTCCCAAGACGATGACACATCAATTTTTCATTCCATTTTTCCTGGCATACCAAGTAAGAATTCAGCTCAGTTTCAGTAAATTCAACCTATGAAAGTTCTCATAAAAATTAAAACTATGAAATGAAGGATTTTTTTGGGGGGGAGGTGGTATTAGAGACTGAATCCAGGGGTGCTTTCCCTATGAACTGCACTTCCAGCCCTTATATATTTTTTAAAATTTTGAGATGTATTGCTCAGTTGCTCAGTCTGGCCTCAAACTTATAATCTTCCAACCTCAGCCTCCTGAGTCACAGAGATTATAGGGATTTACTACTGTATTCAGCATAACCGAATGTCTTTTATTTCCTAAGTCTTAGCTTTATGATTCTTATAACTAAGAAAGTTTTTTTGTACAGATTGAGCATCTCTAATCCAAAAGCCTCACATCCAAAATGTTCCAACTATCCAAGACTTTTTGAGCATCGACATGACACCACAAGTGGAAAATACCACATCTGATACCATATGATGGGTGAAAGTCAAAACATAGGTGCAAATATAAAATAACCTCAGAATATATACATAAGGTATATATAAAACATAAATGTGTTTAGGTTGGGTATCACCGCTAAGATATCTCATTATATATATATGTAAATATTCTAATATCTGAAAAAAATCTGAAATACTTCTATTTTCAAGCATTTCAGGTAAGGGATTTTTCAACCTGTACATTTGAAATAATTTTTCAAAACAACTAAATGCATACAGCATATTCAGGAAAACATCTGTTGCATAAATTTTTTTTAAAAACTTTATATATGCCTTAAACCTTCTGAAAAGAAAGGTTCTGTCTGATGTGGTATTTGTTCTTCTTCCAAATAAATCTTTTCAATATAGACATTTTAAAATCACAAGACAAAGGCAAGGCTTCAAACGTAAAGAGTTTTATGTGGTAAATAATTACAATACATTTTTTTTTTTGTAGGCAATGTTGAAAAATTGAATGGCTAAGGGTCCTTTAATATAAAAGAGCATTTTCATGCAACTGCTATTTGTAAGATTAGCTTGTTTTGTGTTTTATATATATATTTAATATCAGGGATTGAACCCAGAGGTGCTTAACCACTGAGCAACATCCCCACCCTTTTTTATATTTTATTTAGAGACAGAGTCTTGCTGAGGTGCTTAGGGCCTAACTAAGTTGCTGGTGCTGGCTCTGAACTTGCAATCCTCCTGCCTCAGTCTCCTAAGCCATTATTCTTACAAATATGTACAACTATTAATTATCAATTAAAAAGAAACTTAAAAATTTATCATACTTACCTTAATTTTATTCTCTTCCAACAAGTATGTGGCCATTGACTTTGCAATTGTTTCAAGGAAAAACCATGAATACTAAAATTAAAAAAAAAAAAGCATTTAACATTTACCCAAATCCTTGAAGCTTAGTAGACTTTGACAATCAATATGGATCTGGTCTATGAACTTTCCAATTCATTATCAAAGTCTCACAGAAGACCTTTGAACTGTTTTGGCAAAAGGTACTATAGTACCTGAAGGACAGTGATATGGAAAGGGAGTATAGGAATGTATGTCCCAAGGAAGGAGAGGAATTTTAATACTAACATTGTTTGGATTGCCCACAGCTGCAGATAAGTGTGAGCCAATTTTTAGTTTATTCTGTTATTACTTTTAAATGTTCTTCAGAAAATGAATCTTATTACAGCCTGCACTCAGTGGGGGGACCCAAGCCTAAAGCTGATACCACAACTTGCCCAACCTAAGTGTCCTTTGTAATTGCCAACATTGTGTCCTTTGAGGGGGTAGAGAGAAGCCTCAAGCAGATGTGTCCCAAGATACCTAACGTTGTACTGTTAATAAAAGGCATAAATACTAACAATGACCTGGAACCATTGAGCGCCTACTACGTGCCTACAACAAATTACTTATAATTTGGAAATGAGGAACTGGAGTATCAGAGATGCTAAATAACCAGCCCCACATCCCAGAACTATACTGCAACAGATGTAGGATTCTAACCCACATACATCTATCTGGTTCTACATTTGTTCTGTTAGGCCTTTGATTGAGGGCAGGGTATGGGAAGGAAAGGTAAAGAAGGCTCTGTGAAGAACTTCAGGGAAAGGATGCATATGCAAAGTGATGGGGAGTGGTTGGGTCACGTGAATAAATGATGAAAAACTAGAACTGCAATGGGAGGTTTCAAACCAGTATGTTTAGAGCTACTTTAGTTTCTGGTTGCATCGTGTGTCCTTACCTTGAGCAGTTTATTTATTGCTAAGAAATCTGCAGACTGTTTTAATATTGCTATCATGGTAGTAGCCAGTGTTTCATGAATCAGCTGGGTCTGAAGAGCACTGGGTTTTTCAGGTCGGAAGTTATACTACAAAGAAAATGAACTGTAAGACAAAGCTGTACCATTTAAAAAAAAACACTCAGCAAGAAAGTTTACTCCACAAACCTTTATGAAGGATCTTAAATAACTATCCAAGCCTTCTTCATGGCACTTTGATACAATATGTAAGAGAACCCTGAAATGACATTTACAAAAATCAGCATGTAGTGCAACAATTAATTACCATAGTGTGATTGTTAAATAAAATCATGTTTAACCCTATAAACACCTAACCCTGCCTGAACAATTAAAAGTAAGGTGATTATATAAGATATAATGGTAATTGAGGTCTAATAAAGATTTCAGCATCTAGCATGCTCAGGGAATTGTAAATGTATTTCCTGGTTCAAAAGAAAGGGGCTTGGAGCTGGGGTTGTGGCTCAGTGGTAGAGCACTCGCCTCTCAAGTACGAGACCCTGGGTTCAATCCTCAACACCACATAAAAATAAATAAGTGATATAAAAGTATTGTGTCCAACTACAACTAACAAATAAATATTAAAAAGAAAGAAATGCTTTATTTTGGCAGCCCAGATGTTTCATCTTCTTTCTAAACCTCTGTATGTGTTTGAAGTTATGTTTGTAGCCACGGCATAGGAAAAGACCCCAAATAAGGTAAATATTGAAACACCCTCTAGTGAGAATAAAGAGAAAAAATAGAATGAAAAGCATATCAACAGATGGGACAAAAGAGAAGGGAAAAACAGGGCAGGTATATTGACATGAACTAAAATGGGAGATTAATACAAAATTCATACAAAGATTTAAAGTTAAGAGACTAGCAGTGGTTCTCAAACTTCAGTATGTATCAGAACCACCTGGAGGGCTTGTTAGATTGCTCAACTCCTCTCCCGGTTTCTGATTTTGTAGGTCTGAGGTGAAGTTCAATGATAAGCATTTTGGGTTTTTTTGGGAGGTCCGGGGTATCAGTGATTGGACCCAGGAACACTCAACCACTGAGCTATATCCCCAAGCCTTTTTCTATATTTTGAGACAGGGTCTTGCTAAATTGCTTAGGGCCTCACAAAGTTGCTGAGGCTGGCTTTGAACTTGCAATCCTCCTGCCTCAGCCTCCCAAACTGCTGGGATTATAAGTGTGCACCATCATGCCAGGCTCTGATGAGCATTTTAAATAAGCTCACACATGATACTGATGCTGCTAGTCTATGGACCACATTTTGAGAATCACTGGCTTAGAATAATGCTTTAGATTATTCTCAGTGGCAGAGACTATACCCAACAGCAGAGCCAGCAAAGCCAGCACCATCCAATATTGAGCTCAAATGTTTTTAAAGTCTCCTTATTTTTTATTTCAAAATTCAGGTGCATTTTACCTTCTACTCGACAATGTTATCTTTTCTTATAAAAACAATACTGCCTTATTCTTTCAAGTAAAAATTAATGGCTTAATACCTCATTCTGTACAATATGAGACACTGGTCACCTGTGGCTATTTAAATTGACTAAAACTATACATAAACAGAATTAAAAATTCAATCCCATGGTTGAACTAGTCACACTTCAAGCGCTCAACAGCCACATGTGGCTAGTGGCTAAGGTATTGAATAGTCTGAGTGTAGAACATTAACATCATTGAAGAAAGTTCAATTAAAATTGTTATGTTTGTCTCCCTAATATATAAAGCAAGTATTAATGGACACGAAGGGAGAAATACAATACAATAATAGTAAGGGACTTCAATTTTCTACTTTCAACGATGGTTAGATCAACCAGACAGAAAATTAATAAGGAAATACTGGGTGTGAACTACACTTAGATCAAATGGGCCTAATATATGTAGAACATTCCATCCAACAGTAACAAAATATACATTCTTCTCATGTGCACATGGTATATTCTCCAGGACAGATCATATATTAGACTGCAGAATAAGCCCTAACAAACATAAGAAGACTGAAATCATATTTCAACCAAAATGGTATCAAACTAGAAATCAGTCACGGAAAGAATTGTGGGGAATTAAAAAAATATGTGGAGATTAAATAACATACTCCTGAACAAGCAGTTAGTCAAAAAAGAAACCAAAGTAGAAGTTTAAAAAAATACCTTCAGACAAATGACAATGGAAAAAGGACATACCAATACTCATGGGACACAAAAAAAGCAATTCTAAGAGGGAAGTTGAGAGCAATGAACGCCACCATTAAAAAAGAAGAAAGATCTCAAATAGGTAGCTTCTTTATATTTATAACACCAAAACTCACATGGTACAGTTGATAGGAACGTCATCTTCATGGGTCATATTTGTGAGAACTCGGAAGAGTTGCATAAGAATTACAGGTAGAAACTGTATCATGACTTGGATCTCCATGGCATGCAAACACTAAAATAAGTCATTATTAGTTATGAAAACAAACAGAAATATGATATAATTTGCAAATGTGAAACAACAAAAAAGTCAAGTAATGAGAGATATCTTAACTAGAATATAAGCTCATTTAAATGTGAGCTTTCTGGGACAGGGGACTTTGATTTTTACTTAATCCACACCTCTATTTTGGCATTCAGATTTTGTTTCTTTAATATTAAATGTTTAACTGAAGATAATGAGTGTAATTGGAATAAATGGATTTAAAAAAAAAAAAGACAACTGACTCCTGGTAATCCAACATTCAATGGTGGTTTGGTGATGTGTTTGGAAATGGTGGAGATGAGCATACTATCCCCCAGCGTTCTATGGGTTTTACAGAAATGTGGGCCTCCAGCTATTCTGGTGAAAAGTTAAATGGACTTTAATAAAGAGCATTTCTATAAATATTTGGCTTTACACCAGTATCATCTACAAAACTGAGGTCATTTTCAATTCTAACATCCTCATAATACATTTCTCCGAAGTGCTAAGACTCTATCTCTAATAATAGGTGTTAAAAATATCAAAATGAAATATGTTAAATTTCTTTCCTTTCTCCCTTTCTCTCCACATTTACTCTGTCACTCAACCAGCCAACCAAAAAAAGAAATCAAACTTCACTGACCACCTTCTCCATCAATTTAATCTGAAACACAGAGATGGACAAGTCAAATCTCTGAATATAGGGAACTTGTCATTTCTGTTTCACAGTCTCCCTTCCTCTTGTTCCATCTTTCAGTTCCTACTCTCTCAATCTTTGCAAGACTCTGTCATCTCAATGATGACTTCCCTAGACCTCTGCACATCTTCTCTTCAATCCAATGTATAGGACAGTAGAGATAGCTCCAGAAAAACATGATCACTTCATGAACGTTTTCCTTCCTAAGCACCCTCTCAAGTATCCTTCCTGCCATTTTTTAGGACCCTCTAATCTATAACCCAAATATTCTTAATAGTTTTCCAGTAGGTCTCTGCACAGCTTCTGTTTATTCCCAATACAGCTCTCATTCACTAATTAATTTGCCTCAAATGCTGCTTATATTAGATTACAATCTGCCAAGATTTTTGATGCCTCCCCATTATCATTAGAGTGGTTCCCAACCAGGGGCCACATTGCCCTCCTCAGGAGATTTGGCAATGTCTGGAAACATTTTTGGTTGCCACAACCAGAGGGTGCTAACGATCTCTAGGGAGAAGAGGACTGGAGTTAGGCTAAACATCTTACAATGTACTGGACAGCACTCCCAACAAAAGATTATCCTGCCCAAAATGTCAAGAGGACCAAGTTTGAGAAACCATGGCTTATAGAATTAAGCTACTTAAGACCCACACTATGCTTTCTGCCTGAATGCTCATCATCCTTTACAAGGCTTAACGGGTATCTTCGTTGTTCCTTGAATGTATCAAATGCTTTCCTCCTACCCTTGTGTCTTTGTTCAATTTGTAGCCAAATCCCAGCTACCCTTCCAACACTAGTTGAAATCTCCACTTCAATGAAACTCTTCATTTCCTCATTCAACAGAGGCATACTGAATATACCTTGGATAGCCAAACCTAAGTGCATGCACACGCACATGCACACATATACATTTGATACAAATAATAAACCTAAAACCCATAGCGCCTACCATTAAGCAGATGACAGTCTAAAGATGATAAAGCTATGGAATGGTAGTAATACAACAGTGCTACATACAAGAAGCAAATGAAGGGCTGAGGTTGTGGCTCAGTGGTAGAGCACTCGCCTGGCGTGTGTGAGGCAATGGGTTACATTCTCAGCATTGAATATAAATAAATAAAATAAAAAGTCTAATGACAAATATATATATATATATAAAAGCAACTGAGCTGCGTAAGTCACATCAGACAAGGCTTCAGAGATAGGCAAGGCTAAAGGATGAGGAGGCTAACACAAGGAAGAAAAGAGAGATGGGCATTCGCTGTGGAAAGGGATTACAGGTGTCCACCATCCCTGCAACTAGGATTGCTTCTCCATAATTTATTCTATGAAATGCAAATTAGATAATACCATCTTCCCTTTGTTAAAAAACCCAAACCACCACAAAGAGCTGTCATGGGCCTCCCATACCTACTTGGACCCTGCCTCTTTCTCCAAATGTAGCCTTCCCCTCACTGCTTGCTATGCTCGGGATATACTGGGGTTTTTTTTTTTTTCTTTCCTTCCAATATGCCAGTGTAAGGTGTTTGCGCCTGCTGCAATATGTTATCCCTTTACATAGCTTTATCACCTATGGTTCTCTTTCTCTTGTCAGTTTCTCTTTTCTTAATCCTAGGGATTAAACCTAGACGTGCTTTACCACTGACCTATACCTCTGGCCCTTTTTTATTATGAGGCAGGTTCTTGATAAGTCATGGAGCTGGCCTTGAACTTGTCTCGACTACCAGAGTTGCCAGGATTACAGGCATGTGCCACAAGGCCAGGCTGTTATCAGTTTCTTTTCAGGTTGAAATGCTATTTCCTCATATAAGCTTTCCCTGACAACTATCTAGAATGTACTCCCGGTCATGTTAGAGCCCATTAACTGGTTCTATATTCTTCACAGTATTCATCTATATCTAAAGCTATTCATTTACTTATAATCTGTCCACCCCAACAAGAACTGGTGTGTTGTCTGAACTGATCCCTGTTTTATTTCCATCACCCAGAAAAACATCTGTTTCATAGTAGGTGCTCAATAAATATTTGGTGAATGACTACATAAATGAATAAAATAAGGAACGAAAGGACAAGATAAAGGTGGGTTCCATCTAGTCCACACTGGCTCCTCAGTTCACTGAGCTCTCAGCACTTTTACCCCAATCACACGTTCAATATTTAATCACACAGGGCTCTGGACTATTATTTGTGTTACTGACATATTGTTAGTTGGCTTTTGTATGTCTCTCTTCAGTTACATTGCGATATCTCTATGGACAATAAACCTAAGTTGTTCTTCTCTGAAAGTCACACAGCATCTAGGAAACTACACAACGCACAATAGGAGCTCAACAAGTAGATGTTAAACGAATTCATGAAACAATGCCACTTATAGGGACAACAGATCACGAAGTTTGCCAGGAAGATCATGATACTAGTCATCTCAGCTCTGAAACCAACCACCTGAATTGACTACAGGCAAGTCACCTCTGCCTGGGCTTCAGATTCCTCACCTGCAAAAAGAAATCTCTAGAATCCTTTTTAGAACTAACACTGTAGAAAATATCTTAGTTATTTCTGAAATTACATGGCATTTCACTCATTGCCACTAGAGGGCGAGCACAGGTCACATAAATATCAGAAATTCCCCACCCTGAAAAACAAAACCTGAGTATTCTTTTTCCTTTTGGAAAATACCAGTATTTGAAAATGATATTCCATGCCATGATACTCTATTAAAACTTTTAAAACACTTCCCCACTGGATGAAAAGCCAATGACTTAAACAGACAAACCATTCATACATAGAGCTGGAATGCTCCTATATATAACCCGGGGTCAGGATTTGGAAGTTAGATGACTGTTATTATAATTAAGAACAACAGCAATCATTTATTGATGGTCTCCCTTCTTCTACTCTTCCATTGGTGTTTGTTTAGTAGAGGGGATGAAACCAAGGAGCACTTCACCACTGAGCCACATCACCAGCACATTTTATTTTTTTTATTTTGAGACAGGGTCTTGCTAAGTTGCTTAGGACCTCACTGAGCTGCAGAAGTTGGCTTTGAACATGCAATTCTCCTGCCACAGCCTCCCAATCCACAGGGATGACAGGCAAGCATTACAGTGCCTGACTAGTGTATTCTTTATATGGTAGGAAGAATGGTACTTTCAAAACCAAAGTTAAAATCATGGCACTTCACTGTTCAAACCCCTGTAAAGGCTTCCAGTCTCACTTGGAGTTAATTCAAACTCCTCACCATGGCCTATGAGGCCTTACCCAACGAGCTCCTCAGCCACCTTTCCAAGATAATGCTGTACTTGCTATTCCCAGCTCTTCCCCAAAAATCCTCAAGGCTGTCATCCTCCTTTCCTTTAGGTCTCTGTTCAAATGTCACTTCACTAGAGACATCTTCTCTGATGTCTTCACCACATGAACCCCTTCTCATTCCTTGTTTCACTACACTGTTTTGGTTTTCTTTATACCACCTATGATATGACATACACACACACACACACACACAAACACACACACACACTTACTCACTTCCCCTATTTATTGTCTGTCTCCACAAGAAACTAAGCTCCTTGACAATAGGAAATTCTTTCTTTAATTATATTCCCAATGCCTGGAACACTGCTTAGCTCAGAGGAAGGACTCAAGGGGTGAGTGTGGCATGAATGGTTACTATACCGCAGACACTACCTTATTCAAGCCTCATAATCACCCTAATATGTATAGTGCATATGTATGGATGGATTTTGCAGTACTAGGGACTGAATCCAAGGACAGTTCTTCCATTGTGCTACACCCTCGGTTCTTTTTATTTTTTATTGTGAGACAGGGTCTCAGCAAATTTGTGCAGCGTGGTCTCAAACTTGCAATCCTCCTTCCCTGGCCTCCCAAGTTGCTTGGACTATACCATGCCTGTCTAATGTGTATATTATTGTATCTCAATGTAGACAGATGAAGAAACAAAGACTTGGAGAAGTTAAATAACTTGGCCACAGTCAATCACAGAGCTAGTGAGTGACAGATCTGGGATACAAAGTCAGTTTATGATTCCAGAATCCATACATTTTATCTCATGCTGTACTACCTCTCTGAAAGAAATGAACCTGTTTCCTGAGAATGTCATGAAGCAACAGCATATGTCCAATCCTGTAGTGGCTTTGCTTAAAATCAAAACTCCTCAGACTTTCCATGGCTAAGCTGCTAAAGGAGCAACCCAATGAAGAAAGCAGCTGCCAGCCCAGTCCTATCATGCACATTGCAGTACTAGTGCATAGGGAATAAACACTTTGAGCTTCTCTATTCATCTGAAAAAGTATGGCATTTCTTAACTGTCCCCTATACAACATGTGGAAAGTATGTTTGTCTCTTTAGTAGGCCATTTTCATAGTCTTTCACTCATGGACACAGGAACCATTTCACATTTTATGAAGCAAACGTGCTCACGTTTCCCCTGGCCCTTTCCCCCACAGAGTTCTCCACCTTTACAGGGAAGTCAGCCGGAAGAGAAAAGACCTGCAAAATCAATTTATACAACTGAAATCAACATTTCCATGAGATTTCCAAAACTATGGTGTCAAATTCTGGCTATAACATTTTCTTTCTAATGTAGCAACTGTGCTGTCTGCTTCCAAATAGCCACTTGATGGAAAAGTACCTAATACAAAATGTTCTCCTGAGGATCCACAGCCAAAAGTATTTTTAAGTGTCCGTCTGATTCTTTTTTCCACATCAAATGTGGCAACAGAAATTTGCAGAAAGTGGTTGTACATTTACCTTTAAATATTTAATGAGCTCCCCTGGAACTTCTTTTGAGCCTGACTGAATCAGCTGGCAATGATGGAAGAATTTGTGCACATGCAGATCCTGAAACACAGATGGAAAGAGCCATATGAAATTTGATTCATTATTCTCAAAGGCAGGCTCTCCACCTTTCTTCCCTCCTGCATCATGCAAACCTATCCATCTAGGTATTCTAATATCCAGATTCAGCAGCCATAGTTGCGAACCTATATGTCCAAGTCTCGAAGGTCTCTTGACCACCTCACAAAGCAGCAAAACCAAATTAATCTGACATGTACCAAGGCACACAGAAGGACTCAATGTGTGTCCAACCAATTAAGCATTCATTCAATCCCTTTTTGGACTATGGTGTTCTATGAAGTTGGGCTACTTCTCCACTTTAATTAAATGAGCAAGAACAGGAGTCTGAACTGACAAATGAAATAAAGTGGCAGCAGGAAATTACCAGAACAAAAGTTCTGGGTAAACTTGAATACTCAACTTTACCATGACACTTCACTAGCAAGTGAGTCCAGCTGTCCTATATGGCCTCCATACATACCGTTTTTGTTTTTTTTTTTCTGGACAGTATGGATTATATTAGCAAGTACAAAAAGGAAATGTGTATTTTGACCTGATTCCCCTAATTATTACTGCATGCCCTTGGGGGAAGTTACCTAACCTACCTAATCCTCAGTTTCTTCACCTATAAGATGAAGATAGCGTCCACATGCCTTTCAGAGTTTTGAGAAGCTCAAATCGGCTAACAGCAATGAAAGGATCTTACAATTTAGCAACAATTGTATATCCTGAGCTAGAATCATGCTATTAATGAGAAAATTTTGTGGCCTGTAGGAATCTATCATCTATTTTAATCCAGAAATATATTTGAGTATTCAAATTGACACAATTCAGATGATATAACTTACTTGAGTGTAGATGGTGGACTCTAAATGGCTTTTAATCTTCAACAAAGGTTTTGCGCCATCTACCCACTTGATATCTACATTTGATTGCTGAAAACAGAAAACAGACATGAATTTCTATTTTGTAGCAAGAGATAGATGAACAATATGTAACACTTTCATGCATTTCAACAATTTTCAGAAATTAATATATTAGATTCATACAATGGTATTACTAGAGAAAATAACATGTGTCTAGAATAAACATACCCTAAGTCATTTTAAATTTCTAATCCATCTGGGGTGGTGGCTCAATGGTAGAGCACTTGCCTAGCATGTGTGAGGCACTGGGTTTGATTCTCAGTACCATATATAAATAAATAAAAATAAAGTTCTATCAACAATTAAATTTCTAATCCTTTACAGATTGCTTTTATAAATGATAATAAAAATGAATTACTTAAATAAATGAATTTTTAAAATGACACACAAAATCTAAGGCCCAGTTTTAAAAGTTATTAGAAAAAACAGGCAAAGGATACTTTATCAAACTGCTATAAACACATATTTTCCATACTTATATTTATAGTAGACCAGCACCAGCCCACAGACCATACTTTAACTCCCAAATGATCAACTGTATCAACAGAATTCTGATGCAAATATTTTCCTACCCTTCTTGATTCGGCATCATTCAGATTCAAGTAGCCTGGGGGAAGATTGGCTGAAACTGGCAGCTGCTGCTCAAATGTGATGATTCTACCATCTTTCAGCAAAGGTACCCAGGCAAACCCAACTGCCAAGACAACAATAAGCCATAAGAAATGAAATAGAAAATGAAATTAGCTACACAAATGTCTAATTGCTGGGGAGCAGGGCAGGCTGGTGATGTTTCCGGGCATCTGTACGTAGGAGCCCAGGTGTTCGGCAACCTCAAACTAGGGAAGGAACAATGGGTTTGGATCATTTCTAATCCTAGCCTGGCCACTAACAAGTTATTTACTGTATTTCCTTGCCAATAAACATGAAAACAATAAAACATAGTCTCTTCATCTAAAAAGAACTGAGAGATCAGAGAGATGATATCATGAAAACACTTTAAAACTTAAAATGTGCATCAATATCAGTATCTTTACATGATGAGGGATGGTTTTGGTAGGCTTTTCTGTTTTTTTTTTTGTTTTTTTTTTTTTAAGGTTCGGGTTACCCTCATCTATCCTTCCACTAAGAGTGCAGAGTCATACAGCTAAGACCATCTCAGACAACAGCAATATGTTCCAAAATACATTATGGCAACACCAGGGTAAGGAACAATGGAAAATTAAGGTCACAAATGAAGGTTACATTCAATATTTATAGAAGGCAGTAAACACAAATTGTCTAGATGGACTGAGTTTTCCTGATATACAGGAGGAGGAAGTGTAGTAGAAGAATATGGCCAGGCCAGTGTTTATGACCTAACACTGCTGTAGGATTTTCCCCAATTTCTACATTTCTTAACAGTTCTACCCCCAAAAGGGTGCCTTGGCTTTCCATTAGAAACCTCATCATGTTCTAGCTAAAAGAGCCAGAGCCATCTGTGTTGCTCAAGTTGAGCAGTGTCAGTATTTCCATTATAGAAATTACTCTGGTTTCAAGTGTTTATAACTCAGCTGTAAAAAAGCTTGCTCTGGATCAAGTTTTGGCAATTAAGAGAGGGTGTTGGCTGGAGAGCACTTAATAAAGTCATTCCTTTTAGATTCTTCAAAATTCTGCATAAGTGCATGTGCACGTGTGTGTCTGTATGTTTATACTGTGAACACAGAAGTCAACACAAATCTGGCTACAATGTTTTCACTTACGTGTTTCATTTGGCAAATGCTTTAATTCTTAAAAGACCAAAACGTTGCTTTGTCTATATAAACTAAATGGCTTTCTCAGACTCTGAAACACGCCTGAAAGGCATCTTTACCAGTACAACTTCAGAAATGGTTTGTCCAGACCTTTTCTTTTATAAAAAGCAGGACAAAGTAACCTGAGCAGAAGAACAATTAGAAATGACTCTGCCATAGCTGGGCACAGGGGTGCATGCTAATAATCCCAGCGACTTGGCAGAGTGAGGTAGGAAGATTGCAAATTCAAGGCCAGCCTCAGCAACTTAGTGAGGCCCTGTCTCTAAGTAAAAAATAAAAAGTGCTAGGGATATAGCTTAATGATTAAGCAACTGTGTATTCAAAACCTGGTACCAAAAACAAAAACAAACAACAACAACAAAAAAAAACACTAAGAAAAAAAGTGACTGTATCATCATAGTTAAACAGAAAATTTGACAAAAGAGAAAAGATTTCCAACCTTGAAAATAGGGAAATATATATTGTTTCTTTAGCAACATTTTTTTCTTCATAGAAATTTTTATCAAGATATAACTCAGATGTAATTAATCCATTTAAAGCATACAATCTAATGGTTTTTAGTGTATTTCCTGTTGTGTCTCTATCAACACTATGTAATTCTAGAGCATTCATCACCCCAAAAGGAAACTTTAGAGTCCTTAGCAGGCACTTCTCATTCCCCCTTCCCCCAGTCCCTAGCAACATGAATCCACTTTCTGTCTCTATAAGATTGCTTAGGTAACATTTTTACACTGTAAATTAATCAGATTGTGGTCAAGTGTGTCCCTTAGTCAAAACTAATATAGAGCACTTGGAAGCTCAAAGGAAGCTGAAGCATGCCATCTGGCTCAAAGGTAGGAAGCCACTTAAAGGGTGAACAGTTAAAACTGATGAGTGGCACATAGAATAACCATCTCATGCTTCACTGAATATCTTGCCCATTTCTGTCTAGGACTTGGCAAAGGAAGCTGAAATTTATCATTCAGGAGATATATATTCTCATGGGTTCTCATTGTCCTACTAGTTTTCTTCTCAATTCTCAAGGTCCCTACCCTGAATTAACTTCAATTTCTATGGGGATGAAGAGTAGGATTATACTAACCATAAAGGGAGCTCTCTAACATTCAGCCCTGCTGCCTGCTGGGCATCACTCAGCTGATTCCCTAATACCTCAAACTCGCCATGAGTTCCAAACCTACCATGCCTGGCCACAATTCTGCCAATGGCATTACTTTCTTTCCAATCACCCAACTTTAAAACTTCACAGTTTACTTTGAATCATCTTGTCAGTCATTTGCTAGGTCCAATATAAAGTCTTCCCTCAGAATCCACAGACTGCTTCCAGGACCCCTCATGGATATTCAAATCCCTGGATGCTCAAGTCTCTTATATTTAATGGCACAGTATTTGCATACAACCACACATATCCTCCAGTATACTTTAAGTCATTTTTTGATTACTTGTAATGCCTGATATATGAATGCTATGTAAATAGATGTGTGCATTGTTTAGGAGTGACAAGGAAAAACAATCATGTATTCAGTATAGCTGCAATTGTTGAAAAAAGGATTTTCAATGCATGGTTCCTTGAATGTTCCATAGATGTGGAACCCCCAGATACTGAGGGCACTTATTCTTTTTCTGTAATTCCCTTTTTCTCTGCCTTTCTGAAGCTGTCATAACGTGGCCCTCAGTCTTTCCTGGACATTTGAAATAGCTCCCTTACTGGTGTTGCCTCTATCCTTCCTTTTTTCTGCTCTAACTCACCTTGCCCTTTATTTTCCTGTCTGATTCATTTTTGCCCAAAACAGCTCTTCCTAGTGTTTATAACTCTTCTGTAGTTCCAGATTGGTGACAGAATCAAAACAAATCCACTGGCTGGCATTTGAGACTTTCCATAATCTGATGCCTCTTTTTCAACTTCACATCCTATGACCCACACCCAGCATGCTGAACTCTTGACTCAGTGAACTACTTGTGGGTCTCTGTCCATACTCCTCAGTACTATGACCCTTTACAAGCTGTTCCTTCATCCCAGATCCCCTACCTTCTTGCCATAACTGCTTTCTCAAGATCTACCTCGTGCCAGGGATGGTGGTGCATGCCTGTAATCCCAGTAACTTGGGGGGCTTAGCGAGCCTCAGCAACTTAGCAAGACCCTAACTCAAAAATAAATAAATAAATAAATAGGTGGATAGAGAAATAAATTTAAAAAAAGAGGGCTGTGGATGTGGCTCAATGGTAAAGTGGCTGTGTTCAATCCCCAATACCAAAAAAAAAATATATATATATATATATATATATATATATATATATATCTCCATCCACTTACCCTGTAATATCATCCTCTCCTCCTGGAAGCCTTCCGAGATTCCCAGACACCTTTCCCTCCACCCGTAGAATAATTTTGATAATCACCACTTTCTACATTGTATTATAATT
>NW_026000283.1:11334536-11379639 GCF_001458135.2 Marmota marmota marmota
AAAAAATAAATATTAAAAAAAAAAAAAAAAAAAAAAAAAAAAAAAAAAAAAAAAAAGGGGAAGTTAATTAGCGTCACAGAGCCAGTGCTATCAAAGCAAGGAGGGCTAAATCCGAGCTCCAAACTGATATTTGTTTTCTATCATGTTATCTCAAATCACAGAAGCCCTTAAATTTAGGGCAAATCTGTCACTGTAATCAGAGTATACCAAGCAGAAGATGTCCTTCATTTTGATGTGACATTATCTGTTTTCATGGAACAAAACATTCAGGGATTGCAAGTACAGATGAAAAGATGGAAATAATTTGAAGAGGAAAAAGAATAGAAACCAATGCATTTTAAAAATACCAGAATGATATGTTTTTACCTCATCATAGAATTCTGGATTTTGGTTGTGGTGTGAGACAACAGCATAAGCATTTGTGGTAAAAACAGACCCTGCAGGTTTTCCATAAATACACTGAAAAAGAAGGAAACAGAATCACCATTCCAAATGCTGGTCTTTAAATGTGATGCTATGGAACCACATACAGTTAGAGGCATCTGTGAGCACAGGGCCATGGCCAAGCCCATGCAGCTCTCACCATGAGCCTGTAAGCTCCAAATCATTTACAGTCATTCATGACACCACCTCAGATAAAGCCTGTAGGATGCTTTTGAACTTCTGGCCATCAAAGAAATGCAATTCCAAATTAGTTAATGGCAAGAATCAGAACATTTTTTATCATCTGGAAGGGAAACACTCTCAGACCAGGCCTATAAAGCTTACTCCTCTCATGCCACTTGGGTATCTTAACATGAGAGGCACCCCTTCTGCCAGTCAGCAACATTTTTTGGATGCTCACTGCACAGTGGGCAAGGAGAAGAGCTTTTAAAAAAGAAACAAAAGCTAGCAGAAGCATTTGTAGGATAAATGAATTTAAAAATGAATATCTATTAAGCTACACTGAAGCTTACTGTTAACATTTTAAAATATGGCACTTTATGAGCCACATTTTAAAAATCATTGCCTTTTTGTTATACTGATAAAATAAATGTAAAGTTTTCTATGGTTCCAGGGAATGATCAGATTTCATTTCTAATGTGAGTTTTTTCACTTCCACTGGTCTTTAATAAGCTCAAGGATGAATATGGAGTCAGCATGCCAAAGAACTAATTGTCTCACTCTGTTACTTCAGACCAAGCCTCTAGGCCAGCTATGAAATGAAATTGAGACTCCATATGAGTGCATATCCAACTCTCCTTAAATATAGTTATGAAGGCAATTTTCAAGAACTGCTGAGAAGTAACCTAAGAATCTCTAAATATACAAAAGGATATTGCTTAGAAGGAAAAGAACAGTTGTTATCGACTCTACTAAAGGGAGAACCAGAGAAAATACACTGTATTTGAATCAGGCAATCTTTAAGTTTCTCTGTAAAAAAGCAAAATCTCTTTTCAAAGGGAGAGGCTATGAAACATAAGATGATTTAGTTTGGGGAATTCCAGCCTCTTTCCCCAGGGATTTGAATATAAGGCCATCCATCTGTCTGATTTAGGCTCAAGCTAGAGAAGTAGGGAACAAGATAAACACTTTGTGATGTTGACATGTTCTCTTGACTTCTCTTTCAGGTCTCTGATTAATGGACTAAAGACAAAAAGTCCAAACCAGCTATAAAGAGGGAAAATGTAAAAGAACTGTGATATGACAGTTTTTTCTTAAGTATTTAAGAATCACCATATCACATAATATTGAGATTCTGCTTTTTAGAGATTACAAGTCCAAGTTTGGAGGCATCATTTGGCTAGTCATGGAGTAGAAGTTGTATCTCACATCAAAGTAGTCATGCTGTGCTTCTGTCAGCTCAAAAAGCCTGTTCAGATTTCAAGGAGAAAGGAGTTTATGATTCCCTGATGGTACTATTATAAACTATCCTAAGAAAATGACCTTGTGTAGAAGCATCAAAGCAATGGCAAAACTTGGTATGTGGGCTGGGGTTATAGCTCAGTGATAAAGCATTTGTTTAGCATGCATGAGGCCCTAAGTTCTATCACCAGCACTGCCAATAACAAACACAAAAGCAAAACAAAACTGATACGAAAAAGCTTACTTTATGTGTGTGCATGCTGGGAACTAAACCCAGGGCCTCACACATGCTAGGCAAGCACTCTACCCCTGAGCCACAACCCCAGCCCAGGCTTATCCATTTTTACAGCTACATATGCTCTCCTTTCATTTTGTTATATATTAACATTTAATCTAATCCTTGTAGTTAAATTAGTCACCATAGTACATCTTCTTTTTGATGTTTAGACAAATTAAATTTGAAGCATGACACTACCAAGTCCACAAATCTCCATCTCTTCTACCTCTACCAAAAACACATGTTTATCAGTATCAGAAACAAACCTTTAGCCCACAAGCATCACTGTCATCCGAATCCCGGAATTCCACACAGACTGCAATGTTTCTTGCCTAAAATGATTAATCATTGAAAATGAGTCAGAATGAAAAGAATCTAACATTTTATACTCCAGAAATGTATAGTTTACACTGCTTACCTTGGCAAATGTTTTCTGGCTATCATATTTTAACTGCAGAGGATAGACATACAGATGGTTTTTGTAAATAGTAAATGGATAACAATATTTTGTCATTTCGGGAACAAACTCTTCAACCTCCACAGTAATATTTTGACAATTCTTTTCAAAAGGCTTCAGGGGCACATATGAAGAAGTAATACAGTCTATAGCAGGAAAAAATAAACAGGCAAATAGTACACAGTTTAACAACATTAACACATTCCTGGATTCACAAAAATACATGTGGATTATGTTCTGAAAAATTAACTTGGCTTAAAAATAGAATTCTTAGTAAGTGACAAAAAGTTAAACAACCACTTAAAAACCCAATAGAACACAGTGGAGGGGCTGGGATTGTGGCTCAGCAGTAGAGCAATTGCCTAGCATGTGCAAGGCCCTGGGTTCAATCCTCAGCACCACATAAAAATAAAGAGAAAAATAAAATAAAGATACTGTGTCCAATTACAACTAAAAAATAAATATTAAAAAAAAAGACACAATGGAGTAGCCTGATGCTAATTTTTGTGGAACCCTTCACACCAGACATGAATTGCTGTTTCATTCTCAATGTTGAGTGATTTGGCAAATATAACACATCATAATTTTGACAAATTTAAACTCTGCAAAGAAATCCATTACACTTTCCCTCCTGTGGCTGCAATTTAGCTTTCACTGCAAATTTTTATTGGTATCAGGAAAAGAAATAAGGGTAAATTTATACTTCCAGTTAGCTCATGGCAAGTCACTTTTAAAAAGTTAACTTGGTGCAGGTGCAAATTTTCACAAAGAAATAATGGAAGCTTTTTGAAACTACAGATCTTAAGATGTGTTACCAATAATAAATTCAATACTCTCAAATATGAAAAGTACAAAGCCTCGGCCAGAGAAGTTTAGTAGCATATGTTATTGAAGCAGCCACTGCAGTAAAGGTTATCCATATACTTAGGGGCTATAAGATTGCTAGTCCTTCCTGCAGAGTGACACTGAAGGAGAAGGAAGATCCAGTACAAGCTAGACCTGAACACACAGTAATTTTTGTTGAATATTTGTTTCTGATTATTGAAGCAATAATTTTTTTAATATTTATTCTTAAGTTTTTTTAGGTGGATACAATATCTTTATTTTACATTTATGTGGTGCTGAGGATCAAACCCAGCACCCCGCGCATGCTAGGCGAGCGCTCCACCACTGAGTTACAACCCCAGCCCCTGAAGCAATACATATTTACAATAGAACCTGGAGGTACAAAGAAACACAGTAACAATTAGGCATTCCACTACCCAGAGACAACTCCTATTACAATTTTGGTGTATTTTCTTTTAATCTGCTTTCTATGTATATGTTTTTTTTAATATTTATTTTTTAGTTTGACACAATACCTTTATTTTATTTATTTATTTTCATGTGGTACTGAGGATCAAACCCAGGGCCTTGCACATGCTAGGCAAGCACTCTACCACTGAGCCACAACTCCAATCCCTCTATGTATGCTTTATATACTAAAATAAAAATTCTACTTATATATAGAACTTAATCCCATAGGATACAGTGGTGTACACCTGTAAGCCCAGGAACTCAGAAACCTAAGACAGGAGGATCACTTCAAGTTGGAGGCCAGCCTGGGCAACTTTGTGAGACCCTAACTCAAAATAAAAATAAAATAAAAGATCTGGGGGCATAGTCCTGTGCTAAAGTGCCACTGTGTTCAATCTCTAGTACCGCACGCTCAAAAAAAAATTTTTTTTTTAAATTTTTTGGCATTTCATCTGATGTCTTATTCCACAAATTGGAAGGATCATAATTTGTGGCTGCATGAAGTTACATGTATTTGTATACCACCCTTGCCTTAAGCAGACTGACAGTGTTGGATGCACAATGTTTGCAATTTCCTGTTAATATAAATAACACTGCAAATAATCTATATGTATACACTTCTGTCTATATTTAAAAGTATTTCTTTAGGAAAGAATGCATTGCACTTTCAGGTGTTTTAAAATGTAAGTTAGAGATTCCCTCTCCCACTTTTCTTTTCCTTTTTTTCTAGCTTCTGTATAAAGAACACACACACACACACACACACACACACGTGCAAAGTTAAGTTGGATGTCACTCCCCAGCTTACAACCTATTAGTGACTTCTCATTGCACTTAAAATACAACTTTTGGGCTGGGGTTGTGGCTCAGTGGTAGGGTGCTCGCCTAGCACATGTGAGACACTAGGTTTGATCCTCAACACCACATAAAAATAAATAAATAAAATAAAGGTATTGGGTCTATCCACAACTAAAAAAGTTTTTCTTAAAAAATACAACTTTGAAGGTGTTACTGTGGTCTATACAATTCTCTATGTGACTCAAGCCTTCCTACTTCACTTCCTGTCTCCTCATTCCCATAACACACTATACTAGAGCCATACTGGCTTCCTTTCTACTCATACAAGCTAAACTTGCTCCCACCTCAAGTTCTTTACAATATACACAGTGCCCTCGGTCTGGAACATATGGTCCCAAACATCACATATGGGATCTTCCTCCCTCTTCTGTTCCTGAGCTTAATGGATGGTTTCCCCCGACGCCCTGTTTAAAGCAGTCTGTCCAGTCCATCCCAGCTGGGTGCAGTAGCACACACAACTATAATCTCAGTGGCTCAGGAGGTGAGGCAGGAAGATTGCAAGTTCAAAGCCAGCCTCAGCAACTTAGCCAGGCCCTAAGCAACTTAGCAAGACCCTGTCTGGAAATAAAGAATAAAAAGGACTGGGGATGTGGCTAGGTGGTTAAGTACCCCCTGGGTCAAATCCCTAGTACCCTCCCCAAAAAAAGTCTACCCCAAACATAGCCTAAATTATTCACTTATTTATCTGCATGTTTACTATCTGTTGTTCCATCTAGACTTTAAATTCCATAATTTAAAGCACATAGTAGTACGTCCTCAAATGTTTAATCAACAATGATGCAATAAGTAAATTATTATATTTAGTAAGTTATCATTATTATAAGTAAAATAATGTTTTGTTATTAGTGAATAAATGGATATAGAATCTTGAAACTGGAATAATGTCTTAATTACAGACACCTATGGATATTTTTTGCACATGATAGGTAATAGTGCTTGGCCAAAACCTAATGAGAATTAGATAGTTTCATGTTCTTTAATTTTTTGGTGTTGAGGACCAAACCCAGGGCCTCACTATTACTAAGCTACACTCCTAGACAAATAACTTCATTTAAAACATTTTTGTAAATTTGATTGATGAGCAAAAGAATCTTAATTTGTATTACTGGCATTATTACTAAGACTAAATATTTTCAAATATTTCCTACCCAATTCATTTTATCTCCTACAAATCATCTTTTGTCTCTCCTAGAATCTTAGATTCTAGTACTAAAACAAGAAATTCTTCTCCCTTTTCATCTCACACTTGCTGACAGAGGTAGAAACTTATCCAATGTAAAATGCATCAGAAACAAATGAGGGCATACTGATAACATCATATATTTTATAGAAAACATATGATAAAGATCAACTCACTTTCTCATCTGTAACTATTCACCATGCATACTGGGTTGAATAGTCCCACCCCCAAATTCATGTCAACCTGGAACCTCAGATTGTGACTTTAGATGGAAATATATACATATAATTAATTTAGATGAGGTCATACTAGATGAGGGTGGAATCTAAATATAATGACTAGTGTTCCTATAGGAAAAGGAACCAATGAAAACCAAAGGGAAGAAGGCCATGTGAAGACAAAATAAACAAAAATGTAGCTGTGAGCTAAGCAATGCCAAGGACAGCCAGGAGCTTCCAGAAGCTAAAAAGACTCAAGGGATGATTTTTCCCTAGAGCATTCAGAGGTAGCACAGCCCTGCTAACATCTTGATTTCAGCCTTGTGAGAGAATAAATTTCTGTTGTCTTAAATAACACAATTTATAATACTTTGCTATGGTACCCTTAGGAAACTAATATACCATGCAAACCTCAGGAAAAAAATATTTTTAAAAAACCCTAAGATTCAAACATAACCTTTAATTATGCTTTAATTAATTTGCAATACATTCTTACTTGATAAATCCACAGGAACACATTCCACTGTGATATTTAACTGCCCAGGAATGATCTGCAATTTGGTCTTTTCTGGCCTAGGTATAAAGAAAGAATTTTTTAGAATTTAAATTATGATGATTAAATGTATTGGTTATCCTATATCCAAATTTCATTCTTTAGGAATTCAGTTCTAACAATACATGACTCACATTCATCATTTTAAGAAATTGATAATTCATTTATTGCAGTAACACTTACTTTTTGTATTCTGAAAGCAGCTTGAGAAGGTCTTCATTAGAAAGCTTGCTACTATCCTGTTTATATAAAGGAGAAAATCTCCCTTCCAGATCGAAAGAGCCTTGAATGTCTTTGAAAATGGGTCTAAAACAGCAATTAAAAAGGATTTACTAAAAAATCTAAAAGTACTAATAAATCCAGATAGCCCAGGTAGGAATATAAAATAGAAAGTTATTGGTTTTCTCACAAAGTTAAACACACATTTTCTCTGCAGCAATTCCACTCCTAAGTATGTTTCCACATGCTACGTGAATGTTTTCAGATTTATTTGGTACAGTCCCAAATGGGCAACAAGCCAGATATTTATCAAGAACAGAATGGATAAGCAAATTACACTGCATTCATACCATCAGCTACTACTCAAAATAAATTTCCAATACATACAATATGGATAAATCTCAAAAATGCACTGAGTATAAGAAACCAAACACATACTGCATGATTCCATTTATATAAAAGCCTAGAATAGAAGAAAGTCATCTCCCACGATCATCAGATCATTGGTTGCCCAGAACAACCACTGATTAGTTGAGATGATCAGTAGGATGATTGACTGGACAGGGCCATGTGGACACTTTCTTTATCTTGATAGATATGTTCTTTATCTTGGTTGCAGTAGTGGTTACAACCATACACACTATGAACACTCATCAAGCTCAACATTTAACAGGTGTGCATTTTTTCAAAGGTAAACCATATCACCTTGAAGTTGAGAAAAGTTAAAGTAGAACTTGAATATAAATTTATATAGTTTACAATATACATGTATAGTTTTTTTCCCCCAGTTCCAGGGATGGAATCCAGGGCCTCACATGTGCTAGGCAAGCACTCTACCACTGAGCTACAAACCCAGTCCCTCTTCTACCATTTTTAAGAAGCAATTTTACTGCTAAAATGGGAAGTGATGTACCACCCAACAAACTGAAAAAAAATGTAGCCAAAACCATAATTCCCCCTGGTAGAACCTCTAAATATTTGGTTAAAGGCATTAACTTCTAAGTACACCTCCTTGATTTCCACTACACAGGGATTTATCATACACCTTTTAAATATACCAGCCAAGTCTTTAGAATGTATCCCTGCTACTGCTGACAACCAAAATGATTCAGGAAGGGAAACAGCACAATTCTTCATCAGAATTTGGGATCAAATCTCGTCTCTTTGATGATTTCAAAATGAATTTTTCTACTGGCAAAACGACACAGGCAGCTACTGCTACTGCCCAGAGAGGGGCAGTATTCCATAGTGGTCTGGAGTGGGCACTGAAGTTGGGTGCCCTGTGTTCAGATCCCTACTTTGCCACACGTTAGTGAACTTTGGCAAGGATTTCTTATTTTTATTTTACTTGTGTGCCTCAGTTTCTTCATCTCCAAGATGGGCACAACTATACCCCCATCTTAAGAAAATCTACATTTGGAACTGGAGTTGTGGCTTAGAATGCGAGTACTTTCCTATGGTGTGCAATGCCCTGGGTCCCATCGCCAGCACAGAAACACACAGAAACACACACACACAAACACACACACACACATACATTAAGCACTTAGATCAAAGAGTGCCTAGAATAGAGCTAACACTTAACTGTTAATAATAGCAGCAGCAATTGACTTTTCAGGCTTGAGCATTTTAAGTATGCTTATATTTACAAGCCACACTTCACATTCAAAATATCAACATAGGAGCTAGGGTTGTAGCTCAGTGGTAGAGCACTCACCTAGCACGTGCGAGGTGCTGGGTTTGATCCTCAGCACCACATAAAAACTAAATAAATAAAATAAAGGTGTTGTGTCCAACTACAACTAAAAAAAAATAAATAAATAAAATAAAAGTTTAAAACAAAAAAAAGAATACCAACACATGCCAACTTCTGCTACTCTGTCATTCACCTATCCTTGGCTATCTTTTCTCCTTTTTATTTATTTATTTATTTATCTATTTAATTTTTGGTGAGGGTACCAAACAAAGATCATGGTACCTTTTCATCTACCAGCATATAATGCACTTTGAGACCTTCCCCAAAATGAAATGATTATAGTGACAGAAGAAGTAAATAACTTAGAATCTCCAATTCTTATGCTATTGCCCAGCATCCAATGAACATAATTGATTGAATTAGTCAGAACATGGTGCCCTTTCCCCAGAACTTCCAGTGAGTTGCACAGGCTGTAAGACAAACAAGCAAATGAACTAGTACTTCAAAGTGGAGAAAAACAAAAAACAAATTTTAAGTCATCACTGCATGTAGATTTGCAAGATTTAAATAAAATAATATAAACTACCATAACATAAGAGATATAGGTAATGCATGCTTCCAACTGCACTACCTCCAAAAGGTTGGCTGCATTTGTCACCAGGGAGCAAAAAAAATTATTAATTACACACTTGCACTTAATGACTACATTCTTTGCCTTCAAATGTTTAGTATGTTTTCCAGAATTATTCTATGATACTTTTCCAAATCATAAAATCTAGCCAACTCTGAAATAATGGCATATTGTACATAATTTATTACAATTTCTAGTTTCTGGAAAAAATTCCATCATTTTAGCAAATATGCTGCTCTTTTAAAATGCAATAGAATTAAGTGGTATCAGTTGGGTCAGTAACTGAAGCCAAAGAAAATTTCCCTGAAGTAAGATATATGAAAAAATGAGAGGGTCTCAGAAGGGGTCTTTGATGTACATCAAATTCCAACAGAAAGAAGTCTTACAACCCAAGTGTCCTAATATAAAACTAGCCTGCCAAAAACAGACTGGTGAGTACTAGTAAGGACATTTGTCCTTGCCCTCACAGAGAGTATGAATAGAAGGGTCAGAATTAAATTTATACAAACCTGGCAGCCCAAGCAAAGGGCATTCTGTATTGTCCAAGGCGGCTACACACTTGCTTAGCTGTCCTGTGCACCTTCTGGGCTGTCTAAGGTCAAAAATAAGAAGATAGGCTCGAATTTGTTTAATCTGCTGTGGACTCGCCCAGGAAAATAGTCTCCCCAATTTACCAATATAAAAATCAAAAATTTAGAAAAGGTCACAAAAAAAGAATACCTTATATCAGCAACCCATTTTCCCAGACTGAAGTGTTAAAACTTCTAGGTTTTCAAGAGGTGGAAAGTGGGGATAGAGGGTGAAGTGCTGGGGAGTGATATTGGACAAATTATATTATTATATTGTGTATTGTGTGCATGTAATAATAAATCCTGTCAGTATGTACAGCTACCATGTGCCAATAAAAATGCAGGGAAAAAAAAACTAGAATAAAAGGTTTTATGTTTTCTCCTCAATGGTTTTGGTCACTATATCAGAAAATCAACAAAACAGATATAGGGTACAATTTGCACCAAAGAATCTACTGGCAAACTTGTAAGCAGTTTTAACGTGTATTTCCTTTCACACAGGAGGCAGATACTCATCATTCTTGGGAGTAATTTGTTCTGGATACAGTTGACCTTTCTACTCCAAAGATAAGGCACAAGTGACCAAGAGTCAATGCAATTAGTCTATGGTCGCTGTTTGGTCAGGCAACGGGAGATGACATAGGAGATAAACTGTCTGAAAAGCCTAAACAGACTGTAAAATGCTGGCAAGATGCTTATCCTAGAATGCTAGTCTTTTATCTATAGTATCAAGGCTTTTTTTCATGAATTAGTTACATATCTCCTCAGGATCTTCCAAAGAGTTACCTGGATACACATGAAATGCCTTAAAATAAATTGATGATTGCTCAATATGCAGTAGCTGTAGTGCTACTAATGAACTCAACCATAAACCCTTTCCCAGCTAGGCCTCAGTTTTCTCATTTATGAGAGGATGGGATTAGATTGATGACTTCCAAACATTTGGATGTCATGGATAATAATATATCGGGTTGCCACCTTTACTGTGGTCACTTAAAGACATTTAGCAAAACAAACAGTAAAAAAGTCCCTGTCAGGCTGGAGTTGTGGCTCAGTGGTAGAGCACTTGCCTAGCATGTGTGAGGCACTGGGTTTGATCCTCAGCACCACATAAAAATAAATAAATAAAATAAAGGTATTGTGTCCATCTACAACTAAAACATATTAAAAAAAAACTCCCTGTGGCTTCATATGCTAATACATCATGAAAGAAATATATAACACTGAAAAAATAAGAAGGGCAAAGATTTCAAAATAAAGGACATTCCTTTGTTAAATATGCCAAACCTCACAAAACCTCCATCTGTTCTCATTGCATCACAGACAGGCGTGAATCTGGGTATGAACTGGCATTGGGGCACTACAGGATTAGGTCTTTTTTTCTCTCCCAGCTCTGACTTCCCAGGGCTATCTGTAAATCCGCAAGTAAGGAAAAAGTGGCTATTTCCAAAGATACCATGTCACTTAGCAGATGTGGTCTAAGAGCCTGTAGCTCTTCTTTTGATAAGCAAGCAGAAACCAGATTGTCATGTTAACAGAACATAAATAATAAAGAGGGTGCATGCTCAACCTTTACCATACATATTCACATAGTATAAAATATTTTCAGAATACATAGCATTCTCAGAGAAAATGATTTTTCTTCTAGAGGGGTCAATGATAAGGTCGTTTAAAATAGCATTAAAAGGTAAATTCTACATTAAGCTACAATGTTCATAAGTGATCTTTATAAATACCTTTACTGGATCTGAATTTTTGATGTAGGGTTCTGCACAGTGTGTAATGTTTCCCTGCAGCACCTTTTCGACTCTCGCAACTAGAAAAATTTCAGGATGTGGATTCGTCACTGAGAAAATTCCCTGAAAAAAAAATTACTTCTGTTAAGACTTTTATGTAACATTATATTTATGGCTGTTTGTTTGGTGAATAAGTCCAAGTAGTGTGTTTAGTATAGGATGTTGAAATTCAACATAGGATCATGTCCAGAATTCCAGAAATAGGTAGCACTTCTTTTCGTACAGATTTCAAAGTTCTCAATGTTTTTTTCAAAATGAATTTTATATTTTGTTGCCAACTTCACATGTATTAAGTCCTAAAGTATAGATGTCACTATCACTGCCTAGCTGCTTATACTTGGCTGTGTTTGCAAGGTGAATTCTTAGATCTAATAAATATGATGTGCATTAATTGGCTTAACTAGTATTGTGCTCAAATAATGTGTATTTTTCAAGTGGAACTAGACATGCACTTTTAAATGTCATTGCATGTAGCTCCAGAACAATTAGTTCACACTTAATTCATGTGAACTACAGCTTAGAAGGTAGAAAATACTTTGCTGCTCTGCCTAATATAAAACTAAACCACCCTACAGAAAACATTCCTTTGTTACAGTTGAAAAACTCTGGTGATTTCAATGTTAAAGGAGAAAACAAGATACAAAACTTGTTTTGTCCCTGTACATTTTATTTAAGGTTACTAGTGCAGATGCAACTAAAGTTGCATGTTTTCACTGAATGCATGTGGAACAGCTATGTAATCCCCTGTCTAGTTTGGCTCCTTTCAAATAAAAACCCTCTGAATAGTGTTATTAGTTGGTTATGTAGAACATCACACAAATGAATTTGAGTGGAAAAAAATCCATCACTGGGTCTCTACAAAGTTTTATTTTTCTATTTGGTATATTACCAACTTTGCTAATAAAGAGCTTTCCAGTTTTAAAAGCATTTCAGACACATTATCTCATTTGTTCTAGACAGCCTCTGAGGTAGACATGGCAGAATAGAAAATTGAGAGTAAAAGGATAACAATTCCTCCAAAGAGCAGGAACCAGCCTAGGTAATGGCTGATTCAGCTTAAAATTTTCAAGCAGCAAGAATGAAATAAAGTGGTTAAAATTTGCTCAAAGGTCAAATTTCTTGGTTTCAAATTCTGGCTTCAACATTTATAGGATGAAGTAACACATCTTTTTTAAGTCTCAGGTTTCTTGTCTGTGAAATGGGAATGATGAAAATAATAGTGATTTCATAAACTTTTCATATGGATTAAATAAAATAATGTACATTAGGTGCCTGGTATTACTAGGGTAGCGCAACAAAGTGTGTCAAGGTCACAGAACTTGGCTTCTGGTACTGCCAGCAACATGCTGCTCGAGCTGTAAGCTGGAGCTGGCAGATTGCCTGAGCTGCCCCTGCAGAAGGTATGCTGAGCAGTATACCTTGAAGGTAATTTACTTTCCTTTTAAGAGAGGTCAGTATCACTATGTTGCTCAAGCTGGCCGGAACCCTGGGCTCAAGTGATCCTCCTGCCTTGATCTCCCAAGGAGCTGGGACTACAGGCAGGTGCCACTACACCCAGCTAAGCAAATCTAAAGTTAATTTCCACATAATGGTGCTAGATGTTTTTTGTGCTGTCTCATTCAGTCTTCGTAAAAATATTTGAATGCAGGCATTACAATATACATGTTTTATGCATCAAAAAAAATAGACGATCAGAGAACTTTATGAAGTAGGTGGGTGTGGACTACAACCCATGCTGTACTGCCTCTCACCTGCATGCATTGTACATTGCACATGATGAGGCTGAATTAAAATAGTAACACTCATTATTGCTATAGCTGACATTTACTAAATACCTATTGTTCCCCATTCCTGGTAGTCTAGGCATTTTTCCCATACTGATGCCAGAAACAAATATTATCATTTTAAGAGGTTTGATAATTGATAAAAGCATGCCAGTTGCTTTTGCTGTTACTGCTACTCCTAGCAGCCACATTGTACTGTTAAGCACTAAGCACTTTCTGAGGGCAGCACACCTTATCTGAGCTTTGCATCAGCCCTTGGAGGCAGGCATTAGCATTACCTCCATTTTATAGATAAGGATACTGAGCCATAACAATGTACACTTTTCAATGGACCAGGGGCACTCTCTGGGGACAGTTTTTGCCTTTCCTTTTATTAGTTTCTACCTTCCCCTGTCCTCAGAATGCAGAACGTAGCCAGAGAAAGCCCAGGAATCCCACCCGGGTTGGGAGTCTGGCTCTGTAGGACAAAGCCTCTGGCCCAGCCCTATTTTCCCACCAAAGAAACATGGATATGTTCCCCACTTCACTAGCCCCTCCTTCTAGAGAACAGATCAGATCCTCCTACCCCAGCTCCCCCACCCCACCCCCGCACACTAAACAGCCCCCAGGTCATGGCAGGGCATGTGATGGTATTATGTATTTGAGCATTTAATTACATTCTGTCCAATAAATATTATTGACTGAGTTTTTCCAAACAGATCTAGGTTCCAATCCTAGGTTCACCAGTGCTAGCTATATAATGGTGGGCAGCTTATTTAACCTTACTGAGTTTTGGTCTTCTCATCTGTAAAATAGCAATCATTACACCATTTTATGAGACTGTTTTGATTATATGAGACACTGATGGAAAAGGCCGGCATCACAAAAATATGAGGAAAATGTTGAGGCTGGGTGAAGTGACAATGCCTGTACTTCCAACTACTTGGGAGGCTGAGGTAGAAAAACTGCTTAAGCCCAGGAGTTCAAGACCATGGGGTAGGGAGCGGGTGGCAAAAAAAAAAAAAAAAATAAAGACGAGCCTGGGCAACACAGTGAGTCCCCATCTCAAACAACAACAAAATGTTACTTTTCTTCTTGACCTAGGCTGCAAGTTGGATGACATCTGAGCCACAAATTAAACTTCTTATAATAAATATATAGCTGAGTATGTTCAAAAAATACAGTAAATTTATCATCAGCTTTAAAAAGACTTAATGGTATCATGCAGGAAATTTTGAACATATAATTCAATAGCAGATTCCTAAATACTTATAACACTGTAATGGCTCGATTTTTGCATTAGAAATAACTTCCATTGTAGTACAATGCTTATATGGATGGCAACAAATGGTCTGAGGAACAAACTTAGGGGTCATCAGGGGAACAATTTGGAGGAAAGCTACCACAGATCCATAGCCCCATAGCACATGTAAAGAAAACTAGAAACAATTTGGTAACCTATAGCAAAAAGCATAATCTTTAATCCTGAAAATCCCAATGCTTGGAACATTTTCTAAAGAGACAATTCAACAGCTGGATATGGTGGCACATCTGTAATCTCAGCATCTTAGGAAACTGAGGCAGGTGGATTGCAAATTAAAAGCCAGCCTCAGCAATTTAGCAACACCCTAAGAAACTCAGCGAGATATTGTGCCCATGTATAACTAAAAGAATATTTTTAAAAAACTTGGGAAAAAGGGGCTGGGATTGTGGCTCAGCAGTAGAGTGCTTGCCTAGCATGGGCAGGGCCTGGGTTTGATCCTCAGCACCACATAAAAATTTTAAAAAGTACTGTGCTGTGTCCATCCACACCTAAAAAATAAATTTTAAGAAAATGGGGGATAAAAGGCTGGGGATGTTGCTCAGTGGTTAAGTGCCCCTAAATCCCTGGTACCAAGGGGGTAGGGTTCAACAAATGAATTAAGATGTATGTGCAAAGATGTTCAATGCTGCATTCTAATACCAAAAAATTAGAAATATCCTAACTAGCTAAATCAAAGGAATACCAGGTTATCCTTTAAAATGAATGTGACTAATCTATAGACATGGATATAGGATAACAAACATGACATTAAGTGAACACAGTAAATGTAAAACAGCCTAAATATGATGCAATTTTTATAAGAGTATATACAATATGTATGTATTTATAAAAATACAACAAAGATGTCTGGAAAGACATTTACTAAAATGTTAATAGTTACTATTGATGGGTGCTAATTTTTACTTTCTTTATATTCCTTGTATTGCTTGAATTTCCATGTAAGAATGTACTTATTTTTATAATCAGAAAAAAAGAACATTTTATTTTGGGAAAAATCAATCTCCTTAGGATGTGAGCAGCTTTTGTTCATATACCTCTTCCCACTTTACTTCAATGCCATGATCTCATTTCCTTTCAGCTCCAAAAGTCTAGAGGGCAGACTGTCCATTCTGCTCCAACTAAATTCTGTGGCCTCCTGTCTGGTCAGAGGTCAGAATGCCAAAGAACTGCTAGGTTCTTTCTGAAAGGGATTCTTTACTCCAGACAGAACACAAGAGAAGATCATTACAGCTGTGACATTCCAGTTTCCTCCCACTGCTTTTCAAGCAGAGTCCCTGTATAAAGAGATTTTATGCTCTATTAAAGCTACCTACTCATTAATGGATAAAGAAGTAGGAATAGGACAGCTAATTCAGGGTCAATTTCTCAAAAAAAAATTGTCTTGTTCAGGTGTGTGTGTGTGTGTGTGTGTGTGCACGCGTGCATATGTGTGTATGTCTGTCTATGTTTGCATTCTATCTCACAAAATACTTTGAGTCTCATATCATGGTTCCACTGATAATATGACTTTGCCAAACTGTTATTAACGAGTCCACTGTTTTCCATTTTCCCCCAGTCACCAGAAAAATAAGATGTTATAAAAGATACAATGCCATAAAAACAAACATTGGTCTGAAACCACGAAATAATGCAGTAATATTTGTTTCTTCCTCTAAAAGTGCTACCAAGGCTAAAGATCACTCTTTACCTGCTTTATGTAGCGTAACTGAGACTCAGCAATTCCATGAATGAAAGACTCTGGTGAAGAGCCCTTTGGGTTGCCATCACTGGCCAGTTGGGCTGAAGTGCCCCACAGCATTTCACGGACAGATAGAGGGTTGAGATCTATGTGAAAGTCAGCTGAAATCTTACAATTGTTCTTTACATCAAATAAGGCAAGATTGATAAAAAAGGGCTCGACCTGGGAACAGAAACAGTTACATTTTAAAATTAAGACTTTTGGGGGGAATAAAGTTAGGAGAGTAGAGTTGGGGGAGAGACATAAATTACAAGATAACTTTTTATTCCTCCAGTTTCTTGGATAACAGTTCCTTTCTGAGATCAACATTTAGCTAAAATTGCCTTATGGCTTACCTTCATAAAAAGCATTCTAAAATAACAGGTTTTGTCAAATTTTAACTTTTGTGGGGTATAAATAATTCCACAAGTTATGAATTTGAAAAAAAAGATGAGTAAAAATCAAAAGCTACATTCTAAACAACTTATTCCATGAATAAAATTTAATTTTCTACACATTTAATTAAACTACCTCCAAAATAATGCTGATATTATAGAGTAGAAATAAATCTTCCCTTCTGTTACAACTTACTGGACTATACATTTCATAGGAGCTAGTATCAGTCAACATCAAATTACTCGACTAAAGCTTTGCCCCATCAGCAGTTTTGGAAGACATGATTCCTCTCTACAGATGGCATTTGAAAGCTGGTCACAAAGAGAAATTTCATGCCAGATGGCATAAACATTAACTCTTTACACACAGAAAAGTGTTCTGGTACATTTCAGCCACTTTGTAAGATAATCAATCATCACTCTTGATATATTTTTAGAACTAGAAATAAATATAAAAATAAAGATGAACATAAAACAGTCTCTTTCAAGATTTTATTTTTAGTTTCAAGTATTTCTGAACAACACAAATGATCTATAACACCTATTAATTAGAATTTTCTCTGCAGACCAAAATCAATCTTGTTCTATAGACTAGTAAGTGAGCCTGGCAGGCTGCACAGCATCTGTATTCCATGGCTTTGGGGATACTTATTCATTTCTCTAAACCAATTTCACAGAAGAAATTCTATTTCCTAATAGAATTCCCAAATTTGAGGATGGTGCAGGATCTAGGGATTGTCTCTCTAAAAAGTCAAGAGCTTTCTCTGTCTGTTCTTCTGAGTAGGTAAGAGTTTCATGAATCCTCTCAAGAATATATCCATACTTTGGGAAAAGAAAGAGATATATAAAATTCTTACATGTCAAATTTCTCATAATGTATAGTAATGAAATTTTCATCCAGTAAATTAGTTCTCAGTTACAAAAAAGGGACATTTCTTTTTTTATTTTTTAGTTGTAAATGGACATAATATCTTTATGTTATTTGTTTATTTTTATGTGGCGCTGAGGATCAAACCCAGTGTCCCACACATGGCTAGGCAAGCACTCTACTACCAAAAGGGAAATAAAAGGAAAAGTCATACATACATTTGTGGGTGGTCCTTTTGCGTTGTCTCCAATTTGACCCAAGATATTGAAAGTTAAATCATGGCAATTTACCAGGAAACGCTTGTTACACTTTTCTTCAAATGGCTTTATGTCAGGTTCAATTCCTGAGAAGTCCAACCTCTACAAAACAGTAGTATGAATAATTTTTTAAAAGGATGGGTTTCATATAAATATAGACTGATATGGATTCAGATTAAATAGCAAAAGTGGCATAATCCAACAATTCTTTATTTGAATCTTTAAATTTTTTTTCACTCAACAAGACTATGTGAAGGTCTTACACTAAAGTTCAAATACTGATGGAGAAATCCTAGAGGGACATGATGAGATTCTCATCTAAGGCAATGAACAAGTCTCCTCTCACACTTCTGACATACTCTCCTATCATTTTGTACTCCACACTTTTCTTAATCACATTGACCTCCTTGGTTATTTTTCCAGAACACCAAGCTCACTCATAACCAGGGCCTTTGCATTGTTCTTCTGTAAGGAACCTTCTCCCCGAAGAGAGCTGCATGGCTTATTCCCTCATGTCTTCCAAGTCTCCAATCAATTGACACTTCCAGAGAGCTTCCCTAATGCCCTACAGAAAATTGCACACTCCCTCAAAGTCTATGCTCTCTTTCTCTGATTTATCTAATATTATTTTTTATTTATATAGTTGTTAATTCACCTTCTCCATATGTGTTCTAGGATGGTAGAAATTTTCTTTCTTTTATGAGCTCAGCAGGAGGCAAAAATTATAGGAATGGATATGGGAGGCAATAAGAATAATATAATGCTGGCTGATTGAAGGTGGTGGGGATTAGGTAGAGATAGATGTTATGAACTTTGTTGTGAAATACAAATCAAAGGCAGACTTTGGGGGAAGGTGACTGGATACTGATGAGTTCTATTGGGGATATATTAGGTTTGAGGTGAAATTAGTAGGTGGCTAGAAAACTAAGAAAGGTCTGGGTTGAAAGTCTGGATTTGAGAGTTAGTGGCATGTAGGGTGAGAAGCAGACAAGGCTGGAACCCCAAAGACCACCTATGTTCAAATGATTAACAGTGAGAGAGGCGTCTGCTTAGGAAAATGATAAACACTGAGCTCAGCTTCTAACAGAGCTGGGAGATATACCCTGGCTTGCCAAACTGAAATATTTTTTAATTATTGGTATTTCAAAATACACACAAGTTTAAAATAAAAGATATCAGGAGTCAAGGATCTTCTCTCAGTAGGGGAGGAATCTGTCCCTCCTTAAAGAAACTCCTAGAAACCTCTCAGCTCTTAAGGCTCAGTCAATCTAAGTTCATCTGTCCATTCTGAAGGAACTGATTTATATCTTATTCACAAATGGGAAAAAAGGTACAGATTGTGGAATAATTTACTATACTTTCAGTAAGGCTATAGATATGGTAGGCAGGAAATGACTGCGTGAATTTGAGCAGGGTATGTTGCCAGTACAAAAAACCTCAAGCCAAGAAACATACGAATTTTTCTCAATTACTCAAGTAATCCAAGCCAAAATGGGCATTATGCCTAAAGAATCTTGGATAATTATAACTATTCTAACCTAACTTGGATCACCATCAAAATCCACCTTAAAAGGCCTAATATATAATGTTTATACCTGAAAGCGTGATTTTTTTTTCCTCCTGGGCCTATTTATCTACAAAAGGAATACAAATGTGTGGGACTAGACAGCTCCCTCTTGAAACTTATCTGTGAAACCAGCAGAGGCAAGTCATTGCCATGGAGATCAATTCTAATTTCCGCCCATTTATCTGCTCTCCTTTCTGTCTTACTCACACAGTGGAATATGAGGAGAAACTGGACCAAAGTGTCCCAGCCCCCAAATCCTTTCCTTTCTGAGGCCTGTGACTGCAAATGTTGAGACATATGGCCTTCCCTGATAGTTCAAAGTTTGAGCCACCACCTTCAATCAGCCAGCATTTCTTGATTCTCTAAGATTACTAGTTAAAAAAAAATGTGTCTCTCCATGCTGAATTATGGCTAAGAGAGAAGGCTGAAATTATGGGATGGCACTTCACTTAGAAAAGGTACTTGACACATACAACCACATGGGTTACTCTGTGGCAAGACTGCCTTCTATAATCAACATTAAATTCAATTTTTTTTTGCTTGAAGCGCCATCATAATTGTGAATGTTTCTCTCACTGTGGCTCACTGATAAACAACCAAAACATAAAATCAGTTTGGTTTCATGACCACAAAAACACTACACCACAAATTTTCAAAGATACAAGATTTAGTTTCAACCACAGTCAATTGCCTCCTTTGTATACAAAGACAGAGCCTGACATGTCCAATTAGAGCCCAATCATTGAGGAGAAATCAAAGGCTCAGATATTCTTAGGACAAGTACATTTCTGAATGAATATCTTAGAAATGACATTCCTAAGCCCTGGTATACTCTTACTTTCAAAAAACTAGGTAATTAACACTAAAGCAATATAATAGGTGGAAAAGGGAAAATAAAATATTTTTAAAAAAAAACAATTTAACTTTTTCATGTAGTATTTTTATTAAAGAAAACTCTTTGCTTTATTTATAAACTAAACATTTTCCCATTTCATACCTAATAAAAAGACTTTAATTAGAAAACTATATGAAGCAACAATAATATCATTTTTCCCCAAACTGTTTTATATTTTCATGTTATATTTTCACTGAGAAAAACATTAATGCTTATATACTACTTTTCTATTTCAAACAAAATTGAACTAATTAAAAATATCCTATAGAAAACTACAAAAGAGGGGCTGGGGCTGTAGCTCATTGGTAGAGTGCCTGCCTCACATCTGAGAGGCACTGGGTTCGATCCTCAGCATCACATAAAAATAAATAAAAATATTGTGTCAAACTACAACTAAAGAAATATTAAAAAAAAGAAAAGAGGGGCTGGAGTTATAGCTCAGTGGTAAAGCATCTGCCTCGACACTGGGTTCGATCCTCAGCACTGCATAAAAATAAAGATATTGTGTGTTCATCTACAATTAAAAAATATTTTTAAAAAAAGAAAAAGAAAAGTACAAAAGAAAACCAAGAACATTCACCCCAAATAATTTCATATTCTCATGAAATATTTTTTACTACAAACACCATTCATAATACTTATATAATGTAGACTTTGTCCATTTAAACAAATCAAAGATTTAATTTAAAAATATCATGTAATTAAATATTTATATCTGATGAATATAAATATTTTAATATATTTTTTAGTTGTAGGTGGACACGATGCCTTTATTTTATTTATTTTATTTTTATGTAGTGCTGAGGATCAACCCAGTGCTTCACATGTGCTAGGCAAGTGCTCTGCCACTGAGCTACAATCTCAGGCCGAATATAAATATCTTACTCCAAAAATTTCCTAATTCTAATAAATGAGATTAAAATACACATAACCTGCACTGTCATGCTTCACCGACTACTTAAAATTCGATTAAGCCAGACATGAAAATACCCCCATTTAATGTGTCCACATCAAATGTGAAAATCAATTGTCATTTGATTTGGTATTCTCTATACTGTAGGTATTCACTGTCACAAAATCACAATTCTACTTAATGAGTTAAAAGAGCTCTGAAATAATCTTTTAAGGGTTATTAATTTATCCATGTTAAGGAATAAGGTGATGTGAAAAGAATTTGGAAATTGAGAAATATATATACATTTGCAATATATGACAGTCCTCTTGAGCTAGGAGTCAATTTTAAGCTACATGTTCAAAGGGAACAAGACAAATATAAAACAATCTATAGTCACCACTGGCGAAAAAAAAAAGGCAATGATTTAACCATTTTACAGATGTTATTTATAAGCAACAATTCTGGGAATCAAGAAATATATCAATAATACCTGAACCTCCGAATCAAAAGAAAAGAGATTCTGTCTTCCATCTCCTCTACTGAGTTTGTTTAGCTGTTCTGTTTCTCTTCCATACTAAAATTTAAAAATATGCATGTAATATTAGTTCATTAATGTCCTTCAAAATAGTACTGATACAGCTCAAAAATATTCCATTCTTACTTTCCATTTAATTAATATGAATAAAGTATGATTGCTTAGCTAGGAGAGATGTATCACCATCACTATGACCCACACTTAGCTACAGATCTGCTTCTTTTACTTTCTATGAGCTTCTCCATAATACCAATAATATGGTTCATTCCATAATTCACATAAAAAGAAATCCAAGAGACTTTGAATGCATAAGAGAAACAAATGAGAAATCACAATATTTTACATATCCACAATGTTAGCTATGAAATATTATATACAATTCTGATTGCATCACGTTAGCAAACATAATGGGCTGTACAGACTCGAGAAAGGACACAATTATAATCTACAGAACCACAGAAAGCTAAGGTCAAGGGATCCTGAGTATACTGCTAGACTTTTGAGAAACAGTTTTGAAGTTTAAGAGTAGATTTAAATTGCCAAAAAAGAAACTTCTGAAATTGTTTGAATCAGCAATTGAGGAAGAGGAATGAGTACAAAATACACATAGGGTTGACAAGCATTTAAATGTATAAATGAGTCCTAGCTTTCTTACTTTCTTCTTTTTTCATTATTTATTATTATTATTATTATTGTTGTTGTTGTTGTTGTTATTATTAATAATATTAATGATACTAGGTGGTGAACATAAGGGTGCTTTACCCTGAGCTACATCCTCAGCCCTTTGTTTTTTCTTTTGTGTGTGTGTGTGTTTTCTTGTTTTGTTTTTTATTTTTATTTTGAGAAAGGTTCTCTAAATTGCCCAGGCTGGTCTTGATCAAGTGATCCTCCGATTACAGGTGTGTGCCACCAAGCACAACCTAACTTTCTGTTGTATTATATAGAAAGTCCACAGAGAAAAGTGTGTATATGCGTGTGTGTGTGTGTGTGTATGTGTGTATGAAATGTGTGAGAGTGTGTGTTTGTATGTATGATAATCAACTCTATAATTTAAAACTAGTCCATTTCAAATTCCCAAAGGGAGAAAAAAATTAAAAATTAATAACATGATGTGTTAAGCTAGGCACAGTGGCACATGCCAAAATCCCAGCAACTCAGGAGATTGAGGTAGGAGGATCACAAGTTCCAGGCCAGACTCAGCATTTAGCAAGGTCCTAAGCAACTTAGTGAGACCCTGTCTCAAAACAAAAAAATAAAAAGGGGCTAGGGATGAGGTTCAGTGGTTAAGCACCCCTGGGTTCAATCCCAGATAACCCCCCAAAAAAAGATGTTAACAAAGTCTTTATCTGATGAAATTATTCATAGACATACATATTTACTTATAAAGAATATATAATTTTCACATGAAATGAATACATATAATTTATCAGATTAAATATCATGTGTATGATGTACATCATTAACCCCTTGAAAGAAGAATATTTTAGGAATGATATATAGTAATGGAATTGAATGTATCACACAGAGTACCACACAGTATATAAAATGATTGAAGGGGGTTGGAGTTGTGACTCAGTGGTAGAGTGCTCACTTAGCATGTGCGAGGCACTGGGTTCGATCCTCAGCACCACATAAAAATAAATAAGTAAAATAAAGGTATTGGGTCCAACTACATCTAAAAAATAAAAATATTTAAAAATAAGATATTCTTAAAAGAAACTTGGAAAATGTTCTTAAAAAATTAGTAGAGTCACAAAAAGCTGGAACTCCTTCCTGATGTCTAGAAAAAAAAATAAGATTTTCCAAACTGTCCACTTGACACTTATAAGGCCATCTTTAGCAATATAACTTTCTTTGACAATTGCTACCTGTTTCACCAATTTGCTGTGGTTTTTAACTTGGAAATGACATTGCCAAATGGAATCCAGTTTAAAACTTTAATAGCTAATCCTGTATTGTCTCAGTTGAAGGCAAGTTGCCATAAGGAAGATATACCTTCATCAGTTCCGGATGCATGCTTCTTTCCAAACTGGCCATGATGTTCTCAGCTTTTCCTTGGCTGCTAGTTTCATCATCTGCAAATTCATTAAAAGCAGATGTTCTAAACCATATAGACCATTACTAATCACTTAAGAGAAATATCCTCTCTCCTACCCCATCCTCTCCTACTAGATTTATTGCAAAGAATTTTGATTATAAAAGCATAGGGAAAACTTTAATGGACTTTTGAAAATCTGCCATGAATTTCTTATCCTTTTTAGTCTGGTTATATTTCATGTGTCAGAGTCCATGCAACAACAACTCTTTAAAAAGTCTATCAACTTCTATAGTCACTTTTTTTTTTTTTAGTACCTTGGATTGAACTCAGGGGCGCTGGACGGACCACTGAGCTACATCCCCAGCCCTATTTTGTATTTTATCTTGAGACAGGGTCTCACTGAGTTGCTTAGTGACTCGCTTTTGCTGAGGCTGGCTTTGAACTCACAATCTTCCTGTCTCAGCCTCCTGAGCTGCTGGGATTACAGGCATGCATCATGGCACCCAGCTATAGTCACTTTTAATGAAGAAGCAGGTCATCCTTCAAGATTAAGAGTTCCATATTCACCCTACACAAAGGATATTCCCATGATTAAAGATAAGGGCTTTACCTCAGTAACGAAACATTTAAAAATTCTGACCTTGTGCTGTTTCTACTGTCTCCTTTTTTTCTTGCACTAAACTGTCAGTATTGATCTGAATAATCTTTTTCAAAGTTATCAACCATTCCTCCATTTCCTGCTCAGTTTCAGCAGCCAGATAATGGCTGTACTTATCTAACATCTTGAGTTCAAAAGCATGACGGCGCATTTTGGGACACTAGAGGGGGAGAAAAAGAAGATATGCATTCAGTTAGCTTAGCTGTCCTTTTAATATTAGATCTCATTTTTATTTCTTTTTATACAAATGCATCAATAATTTCATGAAATAATTGCTTCTTTCAGCAAGGATTAGATACTCCCAGACAATGAATGACTGTATCATACATTATCTGTTTTGTTCCCCCAGGGACTAAACACAGTGGTATATGCACAAATTATTTAACTTATGCCAACTTGAATAAATATTATCACTTAAAGCCTTTTGGCATCCTTCACATTTAGAAAGTTAAACTACGACCACAAAAACAAGCAAACATTTTACTAGTTCTACCCTGCTTAAAGTTTTTCTTGCATATTTATAATTTTCAAAATTAGCTCTTAAAAGTTAAACCTTAAATGTGACCTGAAATAAACACAATACTTATTTTAGATCACACCATAAAGTGTGTGATCTAAAATGAGACACTTAATACAGACATACAGACACTTAACACATAAACACAGACACTTAATTCATTTGAGCATGCATGATGTCAAATAATAGCACAAAAGAAGACCACAGTTAGCTCAAATCAAATTATGACTCTCAGTAAAATACATGGAAGGGGCCTATGCTGAATACTAGTATACAAGGAAAATAAAAGCCACCTCCTTTACTCAATATTCAACATGCTCTTTTACTTTACCACCTTTCCTGTTATGACAAAAGAAATGACATACTCCCTCCACCCAAATGCCTCAGTACTCAAGAAAGGTTTATTAATAAATAATTTTGCACAGCATGGTCAGTATTCAAGAAGAAACCAATAAAGTTCCTCCTCCTCATCTTCAAAGCATAGGAAAAACAAGTCATAAAGACTTATATATTTCAAACTCTTTTGAAGAAAGAATCACAAATAGTTGATTGTAGAAGGACTACAAAAAAAGGTTAATTCAGACTAGGATCAATTGAGGAAATCCAGAAATTGTGCATTCTTTTTTCAGTTAAATAATAAAGCTTTAATTATATGTTTAAGAAGCACCTTTGGGTTGAGAATGTATAGCTCAGTAGTAGAGCACTGGCTTAGTGTGGTCAAAGGCAGCCCTGGGTTCCATCCCCAATGCCACACACAAAAAACAAAAACAAATAAACACCTTCTATTTAACAAAGATGTTTATACTTTTTAAAAGTGCTTTGAATTTTTATTTTATTTTTATAGTTGCTGATGGACCTTTATTTTGTTTGTTTATATGTGGTGCTGAGGATCAAACCCAATACCTCACACACGCCAGGCAAGCGCTCTACCACTGAGCCCCAGCCCCATCCCCCATTTTAGTTTTAAAAATTAAGGTTCTGGTAAACCAAGGACACTAACCTGACATCTCTTGCCTCCTAATCAGCTCAGTGCTCCTTATAGTCCACTGTGCCACCCTGGCTCTGTTATAATGGCTCCTCTCAGTCAGTTGAACTTCCTATTTGAGTAATCTCTCTCCCTCTTTTCCCACCCTGTCTTTGTCTATGCCTCCTTAGTAATTCAAATCAACAAACATTTGTTAAGTCCTTCTGGTGTGCATGGCCCTATTAATTATTACAGGAGATAGAGAAGCAAATAAGACATGGTCCTTGTAATACAAAAAGGAACGTTCAGAATGAATCTCAAATTAAGAGTGGGATTCATTTAAACAACAGAGGAAAAACCAAAGTGGTAGCATGAGGGAGGTGGAGCTTAGTTTTGTTTGGTGGGCATAAGAGTGAGGAAGGAAATATAAAACATTTCACAGTAGAAGTGGCATTTAAGCTAAGCTTCAAAAGATAAAAAAGTTGAAACTAGAACAGAAGGGGACTGTATATAGCAAGAAGAAAAAAAATGTAAGGAAAACCACATATACATGCCACTCCATGGAGTGCACAGCCTGGTGTGACCAGAACCCAGACTCTCTAAGAGGGTGCAGGGAAGATGAGGCTAGGAAAGAGGGTAGGGACAAGTCACTGTGGACCTTGAATGTCATGTGAAGAGCTTCAGATCTCCCTTTGTAAGGCAGTAAATCAAGAGCCAAAAGTTTTTGAGAAGACATGTCAAGGACCATATCTATGTCTCAGAAGATGGGGCCAGAGCAGGACAACAAAACAGGAGGCAAGAAAGCAGGACTCTATTCCAGAGGATACAAGGGAGAACCATACAAAGGGCAGTGCAAACTGAAAAAAGAAATTCAAGAGGCACTTTTGAGACAGATACAAAAGAACTTCATCAACTTTGAAATGAGCAAGACTAGGGCACTGAAGAGGATTCTCAGGTTTCTAGCATGGAGGTACTATTAACCAAGAGGGGAAAATGCAGAGGTTTTTAATAGATAACACACTTTAAAAAAGAAAATTACCTTGTTAGCCTTACCTGAACAACATCAATGCAGGCATCCAGGTAGATACAACCTTTAGATTCTTTTGAATTTTTCTCATCTTTATAGGAATTGAGAATATATGAACCATCAGGAAGTTGAGTCAAGTAAAAATACCTTCTCTTGAATACCTATATGGGAAAAAAAAACAGGAATGAGGGGCTAAGGTTGTGGCTCAGTGATAGAGTGCTTACCTCACACTGTGAAGCACTGAGTTTGATCTCTAGCACCACATAAAAATAAATAAATAAACAAAATAAAAGTATTGTGTCCATTTACAACTAAAAAAATATTTAAAAAGAAAACCAGCAATGATACCCTCGTCCTCATACACATTGCATTTGGCCAGGTTCTTTGAACTAAAACCCTTAAAGGGCTTCCTAGGCATTGTATTTGGACAATCAAACAACCATGAGAGCTTGTTAAGAATTACATTTTTTTTTTAAACTGGGTATTGAACCCAGAGGTACTTTACCATTGAGCTATATCCCCAGCCCTTTTGTTATTATTATTATTTTTAATTTTGAGGCAGGGTCTCTCCGGGTTTCCAAGGTTGGCCTCAAATTTGTGATCCTCCTCCCTCAGCCTTCCAAGTCTCTGGGATAACAGGCATGTGCCACCATACTAAAACTTCATTCTTTTCTTTCTTTAAGATGGAGAGTGTCGATTCAAGTAATTTGCTCTCAGATAACCAAACATCTAGAGAAGAATTATCAATATTTAATACTTAGCTGGGCTTGATGGCACATACCTGTAATCCCAATGGACTGGGAGGCGAAGGCAGGAGGATTGCAATTTCAAAGTGAGCCTCAACAAAAGTGAGGGATTAAACAACTCCAATGAGACCCTATCTCTAAGTAAAATACAAAATAGTGCTGGGGACGTTGCTCAGTGGTGGAGTGCCCCTGAGTTCAATCCTCAGTACCACCCCAACCAGGAAAAAAAAATTTATAAAGCATCTGAATCACTGACCCTTTCACTATGGTATATTTTCCCCCATTTAATTGGAAACCATGATTGGATCCTTTTAATTTGTTTTATTCACCACAAATCTAAGTTTATACACATACACACTTCATATTTACATTTTATTTGTATATCTTACTGCACTCATCTATGTTGTTCCAAGGCCCCCACTGCTCAAAGTCTAGCTTCTAGTGCACAGAGATATCCATTGCCTACCACTTGCTGTTGAATGCCCTGAATGCTGAGATTTGAATCAGCAGGCCCAATGGGACCTTGCAATTTGTTTGGAATTAGGAATTCTGAACAGTTAAAGAGTAATCTGCTACTACAACTCACAGAAAAGCCCATAGGAATGAGGAAAGGGAGGAAGACTGATTCCTTCCTTCTATCTGTCTACTCTCCCCTAAAAACAGAGTCCTGGAAGCTGATTAATGGGGTGAGAAAAGGAATTAGGAGCTTTCTGGTGAATCTAGAAGTAACAAACTACAGACTGTGGTAAGCATTTATCATAGTGAAAGGTAGAACTGATTCCAGTTTCAATTCCCCAGGATAATGGACCTAAAATCACTTCAGGATGGGAGTAGAAACAAAGACTGAAAAATTGACTCCTGGTGAATATGGGGGATATGCTTTCCTGTACATCTTGTCTTACTCACAAAACTTGGCTGGAAGATTTAAGCTTGCCATTTTTCAATCAGCCATTTGATTTTCCAGTATGATCCCTGACTATTTTAAAGACTTTAATAATGAAAAGACTATTATTTGGCAAGGTCATTTCTGCAAACTACTTAACTTCTGGCAAAGTATTTGAAGCATCAACAACTTGTTTCTCTATAATATGAGCAAGCAAAATATATATTAAGGGACATTTCCTTTTAGATAAACCAGTTTAAAAAGAAAATGTTTGTGCCTACTACTTTGACTAGTTTAAATATCATTGATTTTTTTTAAATAAATGGCAAAAACACATCAGTGTATAAGGAACACCAACAGGTTACAGACAGGTAAATGCTATAGCTTCTATTTGTGGGATTAGCCATGTGGCCTAAATGGTTATCAATAGAAAGGAGATTGAGCAAAAAAATATGAACTTGCATTTCTAATTAAGTAAATATTACTGTATTAAGATACAAACGAGGGGCTGGGGATATAGTTCAGCTGGTAGAGTGCTTGCGTCACATGAATATGGCCCTGGATTCAATCCCCAGCACCACAAAAAAAAAGGATCTGGGCAGAGTGGCACACACCTGTAATCCCAGCAGCTCAGGAGGCTGAGGCAGAAGGATCCCAAGTTCAAAGCCAGCCTCAGTAAAAGTGAGGCATTAAGCAACTCAGTGAGACCCTGTCTCTAAATAAAATACAAAATAGGGCTAGGGATGTGGCTCAGTGGCTGAGTGCCCCTAAATTCAATCCCCCGGACCTTCCCCATCCCCCCCAAAAGATCCAAAGGGCTGGGGATATAGCTCAGTTGGTACAGTGCTTGCTTCACATGCACAAGGCCCTGGGTTCAATCCCCAGCACACCACCAAGAAAAGAAAAGAAAAAAAGAAATGCCTCTTTATGGGGAATGGGGTTGTGGCTCAGAGTTGGAGTGCTCGCCTACCATGCATGAGGCACTGGGTTCAATCCTCAGCACCACATAAATGTAAAATAAAGATATTGTGTCCACTTATAACTAAAAAAACAAATATTAAAAAAAGATCCAAAGGATCAAACATATGTTTGGTGTATGTTTCTATCTTTCATGTATTTATAGACAACTTGAGTATGCTTTATATAAAATATTTTGGACCAAAGTGTTTCATATCCTGGAGTACTTTTATAAATGAGTTTAACACTTGAATACCCCTAATCCAAAAATCAAAAACCCATTGGGTTTAGGATCAGGAGTGCTCAATATGTGTCTCATATAGATGTGAGAATACATACATATGTTCTCATATTTAATTAATCTTTGTTTTAGTTTATTATAAGAAATCTACATTCATACATAAGGCAAATGTTAGTCATAATGGTGATTATATACGTTTTCTTATTTTCATGACAATGGTAGAAGCAGAAGACCCAAAATTACATATTGAGCTCATTTTCTTTCATGCCAAGCTCATTTCACCTGAATAAATTCATTGAGCATTTATTCTGTGCAAAACATTGCTTTGTAAAAGTTACCACAATAATTATGTTTGACAAAAACTTAGATATATTTTTCAGGCAAAAATTAATATTAAAAAATATAACCCAATTAGAATTTGAATTATGATCAAATCTGAAACTCAAAGTCCATAACCTTCAGTGATACAACTGGAAGAACCACTTGTAGAATCCATAGCCAATAACAAAGAGGGGGCAAAAGAAGTTAAAATACAGAGCAAAACATTTGTGGCCCAGAGTCAAATTACAGTTTGTGAATTTTTTTGTCATGTACAGCTGCCTCACCAAGCAAAGAAGTTTCTCAGCAGTTGCCTCTTCCAATATTAGCAAAGCACATCATTATGATAGAGATGCAAAGAGATGTAAAATTACAGTAAATCACTTCCTGTATCATTCCAATTACATTTGTTTATTGACCTTTTTTTTTTTTTTTGCAGTACTAGGGACTGAATGTGTGGTCTCACACATGCTAGGTAAGCACTCTACCACTGAACCACCTCCCCAGCCCCACAATTAGGTTTGAATATGACACTGAGGTAGGTAGCTCATGAATCTAAGGATACAGCATAATGCCTGAAAGGCCACTTGGAAAGAGAAGAGGCCTGAAATTCTTATGATCTTGATTCTCAGCCAGGGTGCCCTATTAATCAGCAGTGAAACTGTCCTCCAAGCTCGCTTCTCTCAAGTATCCTCATTTGTAAAATGATGAGATCATTTTTTTTCATGATCAAAAATTATTTCACTGAACTTGAACAAATAACATAGCAGCCTTCCTAGACTGGGAGACACCCACCCTAAATGATTGCTCATGCACCAGAAGCACATGGTTTTCACAGTAAGGAATAGTTGCTTATTTGTTATGTTTTAAGTACTAGGGATTGAACTCAGGGCAGCTCTATCATTAAGCTATACTCTGTTTTGATTTTTTTGAGACAGGGTCTCAGCTTTGTTATCCAGGCTAGCCTTGAACTTCTGGATTCAAGTAATCGTCCTGCCTCAGCCTCCCAAGTACCTGAAACTATAGGAATGTGTCACTATACCTGGCTTAGGAATTATTTTTTAAGACATCTCTATGTAGATGGCAGAAAGATCAATAGAGGGAAGGGAGCAGTGGGTGGGGAAAGAGAAGGGGAAGAAAAAGTACTGGGGGGGGGCTGGAGTTGTGGCTCAGCATGTGTGAGGCCCTGGGTTCAATCCTCAGCACCATATAAAGATGAACAAATACAATAAAGGTATTGTGTTCAATTACAATGAAAAAATAAATATAAAGAAGTACTAGGGTCAGAATTAGAATGAGATGTATTCCATGCTTGTAGAACTATGTCAAAGTGGATTCTATGGTCATGAATAACTAAAAAGGATCAATAAATTTAATTTAATTTAATTAAAAAAGAATTCTCCATGTAGAAATCAGACTCTGCCCCAACAACAGATTGGAAGGACTCTTAAAATGTCTTCTTATTCCCAAATTCTATGATAAATGTTGGCTTTCAACTTTTGGGAAGCTTGAAAAGGTGCCCTTTTCAAAGAGAGGGGTATCCTAAATCTCTCATATGGAACTTAAAGGGAAATTGGACACATAATTTCCTGATGTGTATTTTTTTGAATTTCTAAGATACAGCTATTTAGAATACAGTTCTACATTATTTTTACATTTTAGAAAGAAGACAGGTATTAAAAATGATTGCTATGGAGACTAGTGGTAATTATTCTGTAGCATACCTTTCATCCTTAGGTCTCAAGTACTTTGTAACCAATAACTATTCTTTTAACCTTACTTGTGGATAAGTATCATTAACCATATTTTACCTAACAGCAAACTGAAGACCAAGAGCACATTTAAGTTCACACAGCCAAGTCACTGATAGAACTGGAATCAGAATCATATGACAGCCACAAACAGAGAATCTTGCTTCAACCCCCCAATGGCATGGTCAGAATGAGATCTAAAATGTGGAGAGTAGAGAAGAAAGGAAGGGGAGAGGTGGATCAATGGTTAAATATAAGTAATAAGTTTAGGCATGCTATTTCAAAATAAGGTGACTAAAAGTAACAGCAATGTACTGTAAATTTCCAAAAGCTAAAAGAAAGAATTTTGAAAGTTTTTACCCAAAAGTAATGGTAAATGTTTGAAGAGGTAGATGTGTTTAACTGATTTAAACATCACACATCGTAGACACATATAGAAACATCACATTACCCCATTACTATGTACATTTTTTAAACATTTTTAGTTGTATGTGGAAACAATAACCCTTTATTTTATTTTTATGTGATGCTGAGGATTGAACCCAGTACCTCATGCATGCTAGGTGAGCACTCTACCACTACTCCACAACTCCAGCCCACTATGTATATTTTTATGTACTAGTTAAAAATTTTAAATAAAATCTTCACCATAACCTGCCTTTGTGCACTGTACATGATCTGGTCTCAGCTTACTTCTTAAGAGTTTATTTCTAATCATACTGCTCCAGCTATACTGGCTTATCTGCTGTGCCTCAAACATCCCAAGCAAGCTCCTTTGGGCCTTTTTACTTCCTGTTCCCTTGGCCTGGGATCCTCTTCCCTGGTATCTCCACATGGTTCACTCTTACTTCTTTCAGGTCTTTGCTTAAAACTCCTCTACTGAGATGCCTTCTATGAGCACCTGGTTTCACTACAGCATTCTGTTTTTTCATATTGTGATCTCTAACCAAATACTCCTTATTCATCTCTTTTTTAAATTTACTACTTTTTTCTAGACCAGAAAGGTCCATATTTCATCCACGGCTGTGAGTCCACAGCAATGCCTGAACTCAATGAGATTTTGCAAAATGAAATAAATAATGAGTAATTCATCCTACAGCAGATTCTCCAGGGGTTTCATCCAAGAGAATGGTATTTCTCCATAGCACCCATATTCTTCTTTCTTCTCCTTCATGCTTTTATTATTTCATAGACAGTGAACACAGCTGATAGCTGACAATTCCTCACCCTTACTCAGTGAGGAACATGAATCTTGAAAAGTGGCCCACTCAGATCACCAGAAGAATAAAATAGGGAGGAAGCCAAAGGAGAATATTTTCTGGGATTAGGTGCTGCCAAATCTCCCAAAGGCCCTGATCTGTTTGGATAACAACCTCTTGAACCCTGTCTGGAATAGGAACAAAAAGACCTCTTGTTGGGGCTGGGATTATGGCTCAGTGGTAGAGAGCTTGCCTAGCATGGTGTGAGGCACTGGGTTTGATCCTCAGCACCACATAAAAATAAATAAATAAAGGTATTTTTTTTTAAAGACCTCTTTTTCAGCTGCATCAAAGATGGAAGAAAGGCATGAAGTTAGAGTACCAACTATCCTCAGAGTAGAAAAATCTTTTTATCATCTTACATAACAAATCTCAAGAGAGTTTACCTGTGTTGTGTTACCTAGAGAGTGACTACGAATTGCTAAATTATGTGAACCAGAAACCCTAAGAAAGGATGCTTCAAAGGTGAAGAGGCAGAGTAGGTGAACCAGGAGCCATGTGGAAATGGGACAGGGAAAGCTACTTGACTAATGTCTTAGAACAGAATGGCAGGGATAGCAAGGAAAAGGAGAAAGCAAGAGAGCAACAAACATGCTGGGTCTCACATTGTTCCAAGCAAAGATGAAAGAAACAGTGGGAAGAAAATCCCAAGACTTACAACAACTGAGCTGCAGTTAATTATACCCGAATGTCAGGAACTTTGTTCTGCAGAAGAACCCCTACCACTAGGTTGGCAAGCTAATACATCATTCATCTCTCTCCATCATATCATTTTACATTCTTACCAAGTTTTAATATATTATGTAGTTCCACCCTATGGGAAATGGGGTAAAAAATGAAATAGCTTTAATAATTTTACCATATCTGGGCATTAGAGACTTTTAAAACCATGTAATCTAGCCCAATGCTTAGTAAAAAGGGTCTAACAATCATCCTTCTCATTGAGAAGACATTATTTTTTCAGATTTTTAAAAAGATATTTATTTTTTAGTTTTAGGTGGACATAATATCTTTATTTTACATTTATGTGGTACTGAGGCTCAAATCCAGTGCCTCATGCATGGTAGGCGAACACTCTACCACTGAGCCACAATCCCAGCCCCCAGATTTTTTTTTAACATTAATTTTTTAGAAGTAGTTAGACACAATACCTTTATTTTATTTATATTTTTATGTGGTACCAAGGATGGAACGAACCTAGGGCCTCACATGTGGTAGACGAGCGCTCTACCGCTAAGCCATAATCCCAGCCCCCTCAGATTTATTTCAGAACGTTATCACTCTGCTCAAATTTTCAATGATATCAATTCCTCACATGATGCAGGTTCACATGTCAGATCTGGGCATTCAAGGCCCTGCTGCAATACTGCTAATAATATAAAATAACAATTGCTAACATGTACTGAGTCTTTGTCTTAGTCTCTGGCTAAGTGTTTTTCTCATATCATTTAATCCTCATAATAATTTTGTGGTTGTTACTATTATCACCTCCATTTTAGGAAGAGAAACTGAAGCAAAGGAAGATACCAAAGGATCAAACAAATTTTATCTCCCATGGCTACCCATCTTCACATAACCCAACTGCCCTCTATATGATGCCTCCACATCCACCTTCTCCTTTCCTTTATTTTGTTATTTTATTTAGAGATAGGGTCTCGCTAAATTGCCTAGGGCTTCACTACGTTGCTGAGGCTGGCTTTGAACTCTCGATCCTCCTTCCTCAGCCTCCTGAGCCTCTGGCATTACAAGCTTGTGCCACCATGCTCAGTAATCATCTTCTCTGATCTGATTCCATTCCTTCAAGCCCTCTCCTTCCTTAGAAAGCCTTTCCTGACCCCAGATCACAGTAGTCTGAACTTCTATAGCACATGGTCTCTGTACCACCTTTAAACAATTAATTAGTTTTATTGTGTGTCTCACCTTCCCCAAAAGGTCTTAAGATTTATACATGATACTTCTATTTTCCACAATACCAACACCTTGGACTAAAAAGGCATTTGATATCCATTTGGTGATGAACTTGTTGATTCTTTTTTTAAATTATATATTTATTGTGATTTGTTATATACGATGGCAGAATGTAATTCATTTCATATTACACATATAGAGCACAATGATTGTACACAAAGTATTTTCACACCATTCGTGTCTTCATATATGTACTTAGGGTAATTATGTCCAACTCATTCCACCATTATTCCTACCCCCTGCCCCCTCTCTTCCCCTCCCTCTCCTTTGCCCTATCTAAAGTTCCTCCCATGCTCCACCCCCCATCACCATTATGAGTCAGCATGCTCATATCAAAGAAAACATTGGCCTTTGGTTTTTACGGGATTGGCTTGCTTAACTTAGCTTTATCTTCTCCAACTCCATCCATTTACCTGCAAATGCCATGGTTTTATTCTCTTTTAATGCTGAGTAATGTTCTATTGTGTATATATGCCACAGTTTCTTTATCCATTCATCTACTGAAAGGCATCTAGGTTGGTTCCACAGTTTAGCTATTGTGAATTGTGCTGCTATAAACATTGATGTGGCTGTGTCTCTGTAGTATGCTGTTTTTAAGTCCTTTGGGTGTAAACAGAGGAGTGGGATAACTGGGTCAAATGGTGGTTCCATTCCAAATTTTCCATTCTTAATAGGAAAAAGCTCATAGGGAACCATCTGATAAATGGTTTTTGAACAGTGATCAATGAATGAGGGAAAGCAAAACATAAAAAAACTAATTAGTGAGAAATCCCTTACCTGTAGTAAATGATAAATAAACTGTTTTGTTATCTCTAAGGGTTTGATATGACCTATCAAAAGTAAAAGAATTTTCTCTCCCTTTTTTTCTAATACACATAGTGATGTTGACTTCTCAACAATTATGCTAATATTGTATGTGCTTTCTTAGGTAAAATCCTGTTTTGATTTGTTACTCTCCCACTGCAGAGGAGAACAACCCTCCTTTAACAGTCAAAGAGTAATTAAGAACTTTTGGACTCTGGATATATAACAAATGGCTCTCTTTTATGAAAATAAAAGAAAGGGCACCAGAAGTGAGTCATACATCAAGCAGTTGAACTTGCAACCCTGATAACATACCAACAAGGCACTTCAACATTTAATTGCTGAGAATGGGGAGGAGGGAACTAGAGGAATGTGATCAAGTTGAGCCAAGAAGATGCATAAAGGTGGGTGTCCCAGGGGTTAGCCAAGAATGTGCAACAATTTTTTAAAAATGAAAATGAAAAACCAATCTCAAGATCAAATTCTTCCTTATTCCATATATCATTATATCCCTAAGGGAAAAACATAGTTCTAAATACCAGAGGAAGGTCATTTCCAATATCATAGCTATTTAGTCCTCATTAAATTATTTCACTGATATGGAAAGTTGAATAAAGCACAGATGACTCTAGCAGCTACTTGGGAAAGAGAATATAAATGAAAAGGTTTCTCTTAAGACTGGAGTTTCTGCCTAAGTGATCATCTGTTCTCTATATATCTTACACTTTCTCTCCAATGTTTATCCAGGAATTGAAGTGGGGCAGTGGGGTGCATTGCCATTAACTTGAAACTACAAATTGGGAAAATTAATCACTATGATAAGACTTATCCTGTTGTAACATGAATAACACACAAAAAGGGCAATTTGCAAGGGCTGAATAAAATAAGACACTGCACCCGGAGCTTTTCCAAGAGCTGCATTAGGCCAGCATCCTTTTCCGTGAAAGAAAGTGTTCAGGCACCAAGCATTCTGACTTGTGGAGGGAGGCCTAGTGTTAGCAGCTCTCTTGTAGTCTGGCTTTTACAGTGCTCATTTCTCAGTCAATAAATGGGGTTACTCAGCAAGAACTTTTGGGAAAAGAAGGACAATGGTGCTCAGTATAGCTGAATAATTGACCAGACCTGAGAAAAAGGTATATTTGAAAAAAATGCCATTATTTTTTTTTTACAGGTCAGTCCCCTGATACCCCCCACACACTTTCTCCTGGAGCCCATAACCATCAACTTGAAAGTTTTTGTAACACTCTGTGGCAGGTACCTTAAGGAGGTTCAACTTTCTAAAGCAGCCCATATACAAATACTTTGCCTACATTATTTATATTGCATTATAGGCCACGTGTTTGCTTTCTCAACAGATTTAAAGTGGGAGTTTTTTGATTCCTTTTAATCAACTTTACTTTGCTGAGTCACTTCAGATCCTCATTTTTTCATTTTATTTTTGCACCTTCTCTCCTGATTCTATTTGTCTCTTTCATGCCATTACATTCCCTTAATTCTGACAGTTAAAATGTCCAGGAACTTTGAATTTGTTTATAAAAACAGTTTGAGATTGGTCCTATATAATTTTGGGGGGTGGGGGACAGAAAAGGGCTCCTCATATTGCTAAGAATGGCCTCAAGCTAACAATCCTCCTGCTCTAGCCTCCTGAGTAGCTGGATAGCATCATGCCCCAGCTTACATGTTTTGAAATTCAGAATTTGGTGGGGGGAATTAAACACACTGAGTCACATCCTGAGCCCTACTTACCTATCTATTTTTGGTAGGGGATTGAACCCAGGGGTGCTTAATCACTGAGACAGTCCCAGCCCTTTTTATATTTTTAGAGACAGGGTCTTTCTGAGTTGGTTAGGGCCTTGCTAAGTTCCTGAGGCTGGCTTTGAACTCCTGATCCTCCTGCCTCAGCCTTTCTGGCCGCAGGGATTATAGGTCTGTACCACCTGGCCCAACTAGAAATTTTTAAATGAATAAGGAAACTAAAATATACAGCTCACTCTAAGAGGGACCAAGCTGCCTTGCTTTCATTCCCTTTCAACCTCAAAGGCATAGAACCACAGTGCATTAAGGAGACTCAGATAAAATACAAAAGAAGAAATATGGCTTCCTTGGGCTGTTACATGCCTATGAGTCATGATTAACATCCAGGTCCTACTGCAGCAACTTACTGTTAGTCTGCTGTGAATTTGTAGGAACTCTCAAAGCTTGGATTTTCCAGTAAGAAAACGTTCTTCACTCTCAACTCTGCCAGCGTTGGTCCTGTTGTGCTGGTTTCTAAAGCTTCTCACCAGTTTGAGGTGAAGGTCCCAGCAGGTAGGAGACTCTGGCTACACCAAGGATAAACCTGCTTCCAGCATCAGGAAAATTACTCAGATAATAGCACACCTGAGTCATCTTCCCATTTGCTTATGAGAGTTGTTAATATTCTTCTTTCAAAGATTGTCATGGTAGAAATTTCCTTTTGGCATGTCTCAAACTTTGTGTGCCCTTTGCTTCCATTCTGCCTCTGCTTGCCCAACAGTCAAAGAGCTGGGTCAGTGGCTCACCCACTAGTATGTTTAACTTCTCTACTATGCCTAAACCAATCTAGTCTTGAAGCAGGAAGAACTAATATGACTCCTCACCCTGCTCCAGGGTATGTGTGGGTACAAACTTTAGTCCCTTAGTATTCCTTGTCAGGATTCCAAGTTAAATTCTGACAATTGTAAAATTGTTACTCATTTCTAATACTTTGCCACATATCCTCCCTTATCTTCTATTTATACAGAAATAAAAAGTGGTAAAATTAGGAAAGTAAATACTTCAAATTCTAATTCAGATAATTTTGAACTCAGAACTCAATTCCTATAGGAAAAAGCAACGTTGGCAAAACTCCCTCAGAAGGTTGGGCTGGATCTTCCCCTCATGCCCATTCTACCTGTGACAAACCTGAAATATAATACTACTGCTTTGGCTTAGAGGGTGAAAGGATCTCTGTTTATCTCCCAGAAATCCAAATGAAGATCTATAATACATATGGAAAAGGGTAGAGATAAATGAGATCCATAACCAGAGATGATTCCCAAAACTTATTATGACCTTCTTATTGCAAAATATACCCTATTATTTTTGTTCAAAGCTGTGTTGCCTCTGTGACCAAATTGGTTGATTCTCCTTTTCTTTCCTTTGCCTATTATTTTATCATAAACAAGTGTTTTATGATAAATTCAATGTGTTTATGAGTTATATCTTGTACACACACAAAAAGAAATAACTGGCTAAGGCCAAGTGTGGTGGTGCACAACTATAATCCCAAGTCGGGAGGCTGAGGAAGCAGGATGACCACAAGTTCAAAGCCAGCCTTAGGAATTTAGTGAGGTCCTAGGCAACTCAGTGAGACCCTGTCTCAAAATTAAAAAAAAAAAAAAATGGAGTGGATGAGGCTAAGTGATAAGGCATCCCTGGACTCAATCCCCATGCCAAAAAACAAAAAGAAAGAAGTGGTCAAAATATAAGCAGCTAGGGATAAAAAGAAGCAATGTAAAGAGCCCAGCTCTACAGTGAAAAAAAAAAAAACAATAATTAGCTAGAGACAAGTAGCAGTTGTCCACTTCAACTGGGCTAAGTGGTCACCAGGTTGCCTTAGCCACCGCCCACTCTATGAATTTATGGTTCCTGTGTGGTCCCTCTAAGTGCTACATTTTTCAGGCTTGGGGACAGATAGTGCAGAAGCTGAACAATCAGTCTTGGACTAACTGACTATATTAGATTTGTATTGCTATTATAACAATTACTACAAACTTGGTGGCTTAAAACAACTCAGATTTTTTTAAGGGGTGGGGTTACCAGGGATTAAACTCAGGGGCACTCGACCACTGAGCCACATCCCCAGCCCCATTTTGTATTTTATTTAGAGACAGGGTCTCACTGAGTTGCATTAGTGCCTCATTTTTGCTGACACAGGCTTTGAACTGCGATCCGCCTGTGTCAGCCGCCTGACCTGGTGGGATTACAGGTGTGCGCCACTGTGGCTGGCAAAACAACTCAGATTTTGTAGATTACGAGGCCAACAAGGATCTCACTGGGTTAAAATCAAGGTAAAGGAGAAACCATTTCCACTTCCTTGCCTTTTCTGGCTTATAGAGGCTACCTTACTTCTTGATCTGTGACTCCTTTCTCTATCTTCAAAGCCAACTACATAGCATCTCTCTTTCACCCTGTTTCTGTTCTTTTATCTCTTTCCCCTTATTTCCTTTCTTGCCTCCTTCTTCAGTGAACTGGTAATTTTAATTCTTTTTTTTTTTTTTTTTTTTTTTTTGGTGGTGGTGCTGGGGATTGAACCCAGGGACTTATGCATGCAAGGCAAGCACTGCACCAACTGAGCTATATCCCCAGCCCCTTAATTCACTTTTGGGAACACGTAACATGTAAGAGAACATTGACAGGGTCCGGGGATTGGGACATGGACATCTTTGGGGGTTCATCAGTCTCCTTCCAAATCATTCAATCAGTTATTTCCCCAAATTATGAAAGCAGATATAAAGCATGTACATATTTACAGGAAATTGGACTTTTGTTTAAAATACATGGACTTCTAAAAAAGCTGCGTGTAAAGCAAATTATAATTCAAAGTTATTAGAGAAATGATTTAAGGAATACTGTGGTGAATAATTTTGTAAGTATATTACTTTCCAAATGTCTTGTTTTATGAATCTAAATGCAGTATATTTACTTAGCATCGGGCTAAACCTTAAGTATGGGTAAAGTATTTGAATGTTTTAAGGCTGTTTGGGGGGAGTGGAGTCAAAAACTATAGAACTCAGAAATACAGTCAGATAGGAGGAATAATTTCTAACGTTCAATTGCATAGTAATTACAGTTCACAACAATTAATTGTATATTTCAAGATAGCCAGTAGAGATTTTGAATGTTTCTAACAAAAAAATGGTGATAGATGTGCAATTACACGACCCCTATGCATTGTATATGTGCACTGAAATGTCAATTGTATCCCATAAATATATACAATAATTATGTATCACTAATTTTTTTTAATTATACAACTATTTTCTGACAATCTTTACAGAATTATAATAACCTTCACACATGCATTTCTGAACCTGATAACTCTGGTAGAAGATATATGATAATGAAGACTTGGGGCTCACTCCACTAGTAAGCATGATAGTGTACTAGTTAAGAACAGAGGCTGGCATCCAGCAGCTAGCAACCATGGGCCATGGCCATTCCGGGGATAGCCTGGCTCCTGTGTATCACCTCCACTGCCCTGGGTGGCCCACGCCACCCACTGCTCCTCACCGAGAGCTGGCAGCCTGCTTCGGAACCCAGGCCAGGGCCTGGGCAGCAGTGTCGGCATTGAGCAGCTAAGAAGATAAGGTAAAAGTTCACTTTATAAACAGTGATGGTGTAACACTAACAACCAATGGAAAAATTGGTGATTCTCTGCTAGATGTCGTGGTTGAAAATAATCTAGATGTTGATGTAAAACCATCAGAGAGGGAACTTTGGCTTGCTCCACTTGTCACCTCATGGTTAAAGATCACATATGAGAGGTTAGACACAATCATTGATGACGAGAACTACATGCTAGATTTGTCTTATGAACTCACAGATCATAGTTGGGCTGCCAAATCTGTTTGACCAAATCTATGGATAATATGACTGTTCAAGTACCCGAGGCAGTGGCTGATGCCAGACAATCTATTGGTGTTGTCAGGAATTCCCAAACTACGATAACAAGAAATATTTTCATGAAATTTTACCTATTTTTATAATTCTTAATATAACTAAATGAGAACATGGCTGAATGGATTTATTATTATGTCTAGCTTTACCATTTTACTTCACTTTGTGTAACTACTGAATTTTATAGTATTAAATATATGCAATTTTTACTTTGGTTAAATTACAAAAGTATCAGTCAAATATTAGAAAATAGCTGATAATAATAAATATCTTATATATTTTGCCTTGTTTGTGATTAGTTACTTCAGCAAAATGTTACTACATAATCTTACGACTGCTTATTTAGAAGGCAGGTTAAGAAAAGGTAAGATTACCCCTGCTTAATGTGGGTGAAGGCAGAGATTTAAAATGGCTTCTCCAGGGTGTATAACCAACTAGAAAATTTGTACTAGAACCTGCATCTTATTATTTTAGGTTAGTTTTATGTTCAGATTGATACTGGAAAATTATGAACATCTTACTTTTAGCACTAATTAAATGGAAATGTGTGTGAAAAAATATTCACTGAACTGCTTAATTTCTAAGATAGCTATTAACTTTATAAATAAATATTTCAAAATCGATTCAGTGAGAATTGTTTAGTATGAACTTAGACATTATGACACTGTCAAGTTTGATGCCTGTTCTGACTAAACCAGGAGAACAAACTAAAATTAGACATCAAAAAATTTTAAAAAAGGGTAGAGGCTCGGGGACTGGGAAGGGGCCTGGGGGAGGGAGAAAAGAGAAGAGGGTTCAGAAGATAGATGATCGATACACAATATAAGCATGTATGGAAATGTCACAGTGATATGTAGTAATTTGTTCAATTCATATGTGTTAATAAAAACAAAGGGTAGAGGCTCTGGCATCAGATTACTTGATTCAAACCCCACCTCTAAAAATGTGGAACTGGGTGATCTTGGTTAAATTATTATATTTCCCTACACCTCACTCACCACTTGTAAACTAAAAATGATAATAGCATCTATTTGGTGGGGCCACCATGAGGTCAAAACACTCAGTATGGATTCCTGACACACCACACGTAAGTCCTCAATAAACAGGTCCTTTCTCGCTCTCCCCATTTATACTGGAGATTGAACCCAGGAGTGCTCTACCACTGAGCTATATTCCTAGCCCTTTTTTATTTTGAGATAGGATCTCACTAAGTTGCTAAGGCTGGTCTCAAACTTGCCATTCTCCTGCCTCTGCCTCCAGAATTGCTGAAATTACAGGCGAGCACTAAGGACTTTGCTTAGGGGAAGAAGATATACAGGAAGCATCATACAATTTGGATTCATTATCTTCAGGGCTTGAAAATGAAAGTGAGAACTGGACATGACTACTAAAAGAAAAGCAGCAGGAAAAATAGTAAATTAAGTTAAAATTTGAGTCTTCCCTTGATAGACACCCATGGTTTTTGCTTGCAGGCTATTTGAAAGATAGAATGACCTTTAATACTTAATGGAAGTGTGAATCATCCTCAACAAACCACATGATCTTACATTGAATATCTGAAAGAACAGTTATATTTGGTATCAGGCAATAATTTGTTTTTCTGTTCAGAACCTTCAAGAAGCTTGTTAGTTTTCCCTTTGGATTTTAATGGCTCTTCACAGCCTCCTGAACAAAAGCCAACCTCACATCCAAGGAATTCAAGCCTCTGTGTAATTTTTCCCTCTTCAATGTTTCCACTTTTGTCTCATACAAACCTCTTCCACAACTCAATATTCTAGCCAAAATACAAAACTTTCTAGTTAGGCTATTCTGACCACCTTAAAGTACTATACTATATAAGAGTTAATTTGGTATATTTCTTACCCAATCTGTAGGCCACTGGAGACCAGAAACACCCATCTTAGATATTCATGTATTTTCACACAGTGACAGGAATTTAATAAGCGCCTACTTAATATTGCTAAACAAATGGATTACCGTATCCTTCCACTCATTAAATTCATTGCTATATGTAAATCTCTGATATGCCTTTTTTGCAAAGCTATTTTCTTCAATCAACTGATAGTCTCCTTCTTAAACTTTCTGATTCAGAAGATAATGATATTATACTTCTTTTTTTCCATGGCAGGGAGATGTACTGGGGATTGAACCCAGGAGCACTCTACCACTGTGCTACATCCCCAGTCTTTTCTATTTTATTATTTTGAGATAGGGTCTCACTGAGTTTCTGAGGGTCTTACTAAGATGATGAGGTTGGCCTCAAATTTGCTGTCCTCCTGCCTCAGTCTCCCAAGTCACTGCAATTATAGGCATGTGCCACTGTGTCCAGCTTTAAAAAGTTACACTTCTGAGGTTTATCCTGAAGTTTTGGATTTCTAAAACTCCATACATCTATGAGAATTCTCTCACTAAAGTTTTTTGCAGGGCTAGGGCTCACTGTAAAATAAACACTTTCCAGACACAATACTTATGCCAATATCCTTAGTAAAGTGGAATAATATAATAAGTACTTCCTACCTTCATGGTAACTGTGATGGTGCTATTTACATTTGCTTTATGCAACCAGCCTTGTTTTATCACACCACCCTTCTGAGAGCATAAGGAAGATGAGTCCTGAAATAGAGCAAAAGCCATCAGTAAAACAGCAGCCGGTCAGCCAACACTGGGGAGTGGGCACAAAGCTAGGCCCTATCCCCATTTCCTAATTAAAGCAAAGCCCTTCCCTCCCCTGTAAATATTTAAGAGTTGTGACTATAAAATGAAAGACCCTGTACTGTGCACACAGGAGGCAATCAATAATTACTGCATGGTACCAGACCCTCTTCTATGAAAGCCTTCTGAGTTATGCAAACGGTCAAATTGTACCTCAAAATGTCAGACATCCAAGCCATCTGTCCCAAGAGAGATATATTAGGCAGGAGAGTCCAGATGAATCACCATACCACATGCCCAACACAAGAACAATTCCATGATTATCCCACAGGTGGGGGAAACATGTCTGTATACAAATCACAGCCCATTTCACATGAATTTTTTTCTCCTCAGCCCATTTGGAAATATAACATTATTTTTTAAATTAAAGACATTAATTAGTTTGAAAGCTAGCCACAGAGAATTCAAAAATCAACTCCTTCCAGCATCTTTTCTCAATTCCCTTTGGAATCCTTTTCAGCAGCAATGACTTTAAAGAAATCAGTACAGTTACCCTCATCATTACCTCATCTTTTTCACAGTCCTCATCAATTTCAAATACATGATTAGGAATCTTTTCTGGTCTCAGAGATTTGCTGAAAATTCAAGAGAATTATCTTAGACACTGAATAGAATAGAGCAAAATCAACAATAGATGAATAGGGGGCTGTGGCTGTGGCTCAGTGGTAGAACAGTCGCCTAGCATGTGCAAGGCACTGGGTTCGATCTTCAGCACCACATAAAAATAAACAAATAAAGGTGTTGTGTTCAATTATATATATATATATATA
>NW_026000283.1:11380683-11392247 GCF_001458135.2 Marmota marmota marmota
ATTTACTTTTAAAAAATTATTAACACATGTTAATTGTACAATTAATGAGTATCTTCAGACAACTGCATTACTTTTTTACCCAGGGCACTTTCCCAAGGAGTTACATTCCCAGTCTTTATTGGTTTTTTATTTTGAGACTGGGTCTCACTAAGTTGCTGAGGCTGGCCTCAAACTTGCAATCCTCCAGCCTCAGTCTCTGAAGTCACTGGGATTATAGTCATGTGCCACCATGCCTGGCCTGCATTAATTTTTATATAATAACCCCACTTGTGCAGCCAGCAGCAAAGATTTAACTAATACCAGATACTTAGGGAAGGCAAAAGTTGCTAAAAGTAATGTATGCCAGAGCTCTTAGCAATGAAAGGACCAAATCTTTCCCCAAGTCAAAAAGCAACAACATAGTATAATTCTGGCTTTTCCATTAGTTTGCTTTGTGAACATGGACCCATGATTTTAGTATTGTTTTTTTTTTTTCTAGGAAAGTTCTTGAAAATTGAAAAAAAGCTACATAAATGTCTTTTTTCTCCTTTTGTTTCTAAAACATTTTCTATATGAAATCTTATGAGGTTAGTAGTAGTACAAATGACAAAATGAAAGAAAAGGGAGTGTTCAAACAGGTTGAGTGACTGGTCCAAGGTTACCTAGCTCACAAATGGTACTTTATGGTTTGAACTATGACAGTCTGGGCTCCTAGAAAAGTAAACTCATGCCATTCCTTCAACTGACTTGACAAAGTCAAGGAGCTCATCAAATTGAGCCAATATCTTCTAGCTTTTTCACTGATATCACTGGAAAATGCTCACATCATCCAGTATCAACCAAAGATTATCTTATGATCAATACAGACACACCAAAGCCAAAAAGTAAACTCATACATTTTGGAAAGAATTTCGATGAGGAAAGTTAGAACATATTGAATTAGTCAATACTCTATTTACCAAACATTCTAGTTGTTTGATGTTTTGCTTTATTATTATCACTCAGAAGTTTCAGAAATAGTTAAGAAAGGTAAAAAGTTTACAAATTCTCATGCTGGTTTTCCCTGAATTCCAAACTTACCATGGCAACATTCGAAAGTCCCCAGAAAAGTCTTCATATTTGTAGTTTACCACATGCCAATCTGTGCTATAAGTTTTAATGCACTAAAAGAAAATGGAAATCTTTATAATATCGGAAAACTGCAATATATCTACTTTTTAAAAATCTGATAATATACCAATAGACTTTTCAAACCACTTGGTACAGATTGGTATTGGAATCTTCCCACAGGGATCAACCATATTTCTCTAACTCAATCAGTTAATAACAAATCCCAATTCATATGGGTCTTTTCAATACTCTGACTCCAAGTCCAGGGAGCACTCAAATCCAAAAGAAAAAAAAATACTGGGAATGTGTGCTTCTTGTGAAAACATTTAAACCATATTCTCTGTATTATATCATACAGATTTATGATGTAGTCAATTAAGTTTAGACATTTTATTTACATTGAAAGAAAAATATCTAACATATTTTATGTAAATAAAGTTCAATTTTGAAAAAATAAATGTTCTTCTGTGGCCATTAAGCACCTTACCTCTTTGACAAATAAACTTTGGGCTCTCTTTTCAGCATCTTCTGGTACAGTAGACTGAACTGTTCTGCGCTGACGACCTATCACTGAGATCTGGAAGACAAAGAACATTCTTGCTGTAAGAACTGGCTTGGATACTGTAGTTTTTGTTCTTTAAAAAAAGTATTTGTGAACTCACAGATATATCTTCCATTGGGAACATAAGCAGGTCTCTGAGGGGATCACTGTAAATCTGGGTTTTCCTTTGAGTGATAACATTCTCATAGTCCAGGGGCTCTACAACTTTGGCCTTTTCCTTTATGAGAGACAAAAATAAAGTTATTGTGGGCAAACTCATCTCTATGTACTAAAGATACATACATTATTTTACAAAAGAAGAAAGTATTAATAATATTATTTAAAAGAGATATTTTCACAAGATGCATAGTCTCCATGACTACACATACATACACCAAACACATGCAAAGAGAGTCTCCATTGCTAAACACAAGAGTTCTGGAGCAATAGCACCTTACTATGCTTCATCTCTATGCCTTACAAAATATTTTTAAACTTTTTTTAAAAAATGTTTTAGTTGCAGATGGGCACAATAAGTTTATTTCTTATTTCTTTTTATACTGAGGATCAAACCAAATGCCTCACACTTTCTAGGCAAGCACTCTACCACTGAGCTACACACCCAGCCCATGAACTTTAATAAAATAAAATTAAAAATGGTAAGATTTGGAAGCCTGTGAGTTGACATTTACTGAGTATACAGTATATTCGCTGTATACTATTACTATTACTATTCGCTGAGTAACTAAAGAGGAGAAACTGTCAACATTCACATGCCTTCTCTGTACCAGGTACACGTCCAAAGACTGTACCAAGTTCCAGTATAGCTGGGGCAAACATGAGTATTGGAGATGCTTAATCCTATGAGCAGGGCATTAAGGGTGAGGTTCAGGTGGCTCAGTCAAGGAGTTCCTGGTGGACTTCTAGATGAGCTGGTCATTGACAGCAAGGCTCCAGCATTAGGTTAATGTTAAAAGAAACAGAGTCAGTGAAGCTGAGAAATCCAGCTTTTATTAGCCGTTTCTACATGTTAGGCACTGTGCTAAGTGCTTTCTGAACATTTTTGCATCTAATACTCATAATAACCCTATGAAAAAGGTTTAATCATTATCCCTATCTTACAGATAAGGAAGTTCTTAACTCAGGTTAAGTAACTTGCCCCCCGCTCTTTCAGAGCTGGAATTCAAATCCAGATCTGGCTGCAAAGGAGCTAGTCTTTCTCCTCCACATGGCCATTCCTCCATTCAGAAATACAAAAAGATATTAATGTACAAGGTACTGAACTTGGAATAGGAGCCCACTACTTAACCCTCCTATCATTTTCTCATTCATGGAAGATACCATGATCTAACGTCTATTTTGACCTCTCTGCTTATTTGAGGGCAGGGACCTTCCTGTACTTGTTCACTGCTGTAACCACAGCACCTAGAATAATACTTGGCACTTGGTGGGCACCCAATCATTAATTGTAGAATGGACTTTGAAATATTCAGATTCAATAGGAATACATCTTCATATGTTATTCTAAACCAATCTGGGCATCTATTAGTGATTTCTACTAATGATGTTTTATTTAAATGAAATTACTAAAATTTCCTAAGAAAAACTGCATTAAGAAAATTCAAGGGCTTATAGCTCAGTGGTAGAGCACTTACCTAGCACATGTGAGCACTATGTTTGATCTTTAGCACCAAATAAAAATAAATAAATAAAATAAATGTGTTGTGCCCATCTACAACTAAATTTTTTTTTAAATATTAAGTCTTTTTAAAAAATATTTATTTTTTAGGTGTAGATGGACACAACACAATGCCTTTATTTTTATGTGGTGCTGAGGATTGAACCCAGGTCCCTCCTGTGCTAGGTGAGTGCTCTACTGCTGGGCCACAATCCCAGCCCTAAAAATATTTTTAAAAAAAGGAAAAGAAGAGCTGGGATTGTGGCTCAGTGGTAGAGCACTTACCTAGCACATGTGAGCACTATGTTTGATCTTTAGCACCAAATAAAAATAAATAAATAAAANAAGTGTTCTGTGAACTAAAGAATAATATAAGAGAGAAAATACAGGGCTGGGGTTGTGCCTAGCATGTGTGAGGCCCTGGTTTCAATCCTCAGCACCATATATAAATAAAGAAACAAAAATAAAGGTATTGTGTCCAAATACAAGTAAAAAATAAATATTTTTTTTTAAAAAAAAGAAAACTCAAGCTTAAGATATACTGAAACTTCACCAGAGAAATGATAAATGTTTGAAGAGATAAATATATTTAAGCTGATGTAGACATTAAGCAATGTATACATGTACCAAATATTTCACGGTACTGTTATAACATGAATAAATTCTACTTTTTTGTTTATCAGCTAAAATTTTAATTTTTAATAATATATATTAAAACAATATAATGGAACAGGGTTAAATTTGTATTTGTGTACAGTGTTTGAGGTAGTGTCCGACATACTCCATCCATATAATCCTTTGAGAATGGTTTGTATACATGGTTCACAACTGGTCACAGCCATAATCCAAGTTCCATATCTGAAAGACATCTCAGAGTTTTCCTTATGAAATTACTTAGAAATATTAACCATACATAGCTTTCCTAGGTTCATATATAATTACATGAACAGTGAAACCCCACATCATGAACAACCACAAGAATGGGATTCTAATTAGAATAAGTTACACTCAATGTATGTGTAATATATCAAATATACTCTACTGTCATGTATATCTAAAAAGAACAAATAAAAAGAGAAAAAAGATTACTTAGAAAGATTAAACTACTCTAACCAATGAGAATCAGGGTTCAAATATCTAAAATATTCTAACAAAGACAAACTTTTTTCAAATCTTAATTTTCATACATGTGATGAAAACAAGCCAATCATCCCTAGGATGTCTGTGAGTACTAATGTAAAATGAGTTGAAATAAAAGGGAAAAAATCATATTTACAAAACTTTGAGTTTTTCCTAAAGGAAAACCTGAAACCCTTGGGCTGTACCTACCATGGATCCAAACAAAAGGAAACTGATGGCATCTCCAAGTCTAACCCTTGGAGTTCATGATCAATTTCTCAGAGAAGTTGAATGAATAAAGCCCTATCTAAGAAAGCAAGCTTTAGGTACTGAAAATAATTTTAAAGTCTTGCTATTGGTGCCAACTGTCTTCCCAATACTGACTGCCAAAACAGTTCTCAAATTCAATGTTTAACCTGTTGAATTGGCATCTGTTAACCTCTCTGTACAATAATTTCACAAGGTCTACGGCCATACCACCCTGAACGCGCCCGATCTCGTCTGTACAATAATTTCACAAGTATCTGTTTTAAGTAACTTTGAAAAACAAAAACAAAAAATCCTCTTTCAGTTTTCTAATGTAGCTGTCAAATTGATATGGAAAAGCATATTTCAAAATGAATCATTTATTTACATGTACAGTATAAGTCTTCTAAAAATTAAACATACTAGCTCCCCATGTATTTTGATGGTCATATATTCATGTTATTTAAAACGAGGTTTCACTTTTCATTTAAAGTGAATTAAACTTCCCCTTTTAGAAGACCTAGGCCTGTGAATCTGGCTTCACCTCTATGAGAAGGAAAAGAAAAATGGACTGAAGCCCTATATTTTTCTTCCAGTAAGATTCAGATATAAACTTCTAATAGCAGAGACAAGAAAAACCTTTGACTTGTAGAATTATAATGGTTTAATAGTGGCTATTCCTTTTTTAACTTTTCTATTCAGCTTTACCATTCTATTATTAGACTAATACAGTTACCCGAAATAAAGTTTCTACCACACTTAGAAAAGATTTTTCTCTCAGATTTGTGATGCAGCCTTTCTCCCAGTTTGTGCAATGATTGTCCTGCAAAGGTCTAGAAAGGTCCAGAAAACTGTGTTATAATAAGTGGGCCTTTACAATCATTCAAATAGCAAGGTCCCACTATATACTTCCACACAGTTCTGTAGCAATGTTAAGTAAAAGGCAAAAGTGTTTATACAATCTGGAGAGAAGTGAGCATATGTTTCAGTCTTTTCTTCCCAAGTAGTGACAGGAAACCCATCAACCTAAATTTGGAACCTACTCAGTTTTCACCATGGGGAAAACAAAACAAAACAAAACGATCTGCCTTTGAAAGTTCTCATTCGCTGAGTGAATAACTTGCTAGTAATAGTATTAGTATCTTCTGTTAATTAAAAAAAAAAATCACTCTGTAGTCCTAAGAAAACACTTTCATATACATTCTGCCTGTTTCTTAACAAAAAATATGTCAAGTACACAAGGAAATTACCACCATTTCAACTTTGTACATGAGGAAACTAGCTCAGAGGCTTAAGTTCATCTCCCTACATTAGTAACAGCAGAATTGGGATTCAAACTCAGATCTTTTCTTAAAATTTTGAATTTGTCTCTTTTTGCACTGCCAGAGCTAGAACCCAGAGCCTTATACATGTTAAGCAATCACTCTATCACTGAGCCACATCCCTGGCCCCAAACCCAGATTTTCTAACTTATGATTCTTTTTTTAGTGTTTCACAACTGGATTTATTTGTATGCAATCCTCAGATTTTTGCCACACCTTCCGTGGTATCACTTACTTAGTATTTTTCTTCAAATCAAGTGTCTTCATTGAAATACATTGATGGAAAAAAGAAAGCCTTCTATAACTGCCATAAAGGCATTTTCCTAAGCGCTAGTAAAATAAAATTTTAAAATACTATTTTTTGGACCCTAGTTTAGGACACAGTGCACTCTCCTGTGTTTACTCCAACCATTAAGGTCCAAATGTCCATGGACTCCCATGTATAAAACCTTAGAACTGGGAAGAAATGTACAATCCCACAAACTGAGAAAACTTTTTGAATCGTAGCATGGGGGAAAGGACAGACATCAAAAAAAGACACTCATCAGTACAGATTTAGTTGGAGCTTGCTTCTTGGTTCAAAGATAGAAAACAAAGTCCGTAACAGCATCACAACTTTGATTTTACCATTTTGTGGTGGTTCCTGTACTTCCACTGTACAAGATGACAAAAATAAATACATAAATATGAACATGGGTGTGCAAAGTCAATGACACAACCACTTGTGTATTCAAAAACACATGGAATTAGTAAGCCTATTCATACCATCACTAGAAATGTAACCATATAATTTCAATTTCATTTAAAACACAATAATAATCCCATATTTCTCGGTAAACAAAGCAAAATCAGCCTGGTTATTTCTGCTTCGGTATTACAACAAAGGTCATTAGTTTACCAGTAAATCTTTTACTTTAGAAACTAGTTCCCCTTAAGAATTCAAAGAATGTCTCTTCTGCAAGTCTAAAGTGAACACTGGCTTCATAGAATCCCTCCTTTATCACACTGGGAGGAAGACCAGAAAGTTTACCAGTGGAGCACAGGGCCAATTCCGAAACATCCTTGCCCTGCCACCCCTACCACCATCCTATCCTCCAAATTAAGAAGGGGCATGGCAACAACTGGTTTAAGAAAATGATTTTGCCCAAAATTCAGATGTTCATTTTTGCAGTATTGTGATCAGTTTCAATAGCATCTGAACATTTTCCTTTGGAAAATCAGTCTTAGGCAAGAAATAGCATGCTCAAAAAGAGGTGAGTCTCTCCTTCCCATCATTCCTCCACTCTGCTCACTTGGGACTTTCTTCAGATCCCCTAGTCATTCAACTTGCCTTTCATTTCAGACATCTGTAGCAGAGTTTAGAGTGCTTTCTTCAGAGAATATCTCAAAATAACACTTCACACTCAAAAAGGCCACTGGGGGCATGTCATTTCTGGCAGCACAGAAAACAAAGCGAGTTCAGTGCATGACACATTTATTGAGTACCTACTAAGGTGAAGGCCCTGTACCAGCCCCAGATGATACAGAAATGAAAAGAACCAGATCTTGCCCTTGAGAAGCTCAAAGCCTAGTGGGGAAGGCAGATAAACCTGAGACATTTGAGTTGATCACAGGAGCTGTCATAAATTAAAGTGCCACATGGTTTCCCACACATCCAACAGCTCTCCAACAGCCATGTATTCTTCCAGCAAGGAAACTGTACAGTCTTTTTGTATGCTAAAGTGTATGAATCCATGATTCCCATTTATGTTGAGTAGAAGAATTTCACTGTATGGGCATATGTGGTCACAGATCATGTCATCTTTTCTTCCACTTTCATTCATCAATTTTGTAAGTTCAGACACTAGGAAATTGACTTGTGTGAAGATGAGGAGCAGCAAAAGTTGTTCTGGGATTGACAGAAGTGAAAGATGCCATCATCACAACCTAGACACTTCTAGAGGGGGATTCTCCACAGCATTGCAACCAAGGAACATAACTATAAGGAACGGTTTCATAGGTTCAAATAAAGAGTACTTGATTTTGTTATGACCCTGTCTTTTCAAATATTACTACTTCTTACAGCTAATTTCTGTCTCTTTTCCCCAATAGGAACTCCAAGTACTGAAGGAGCTTTGAATTACTATAATCTAATGATGATACATGGGAAGGGCATTCTGTCTTTTCAATTTAGTACAACACAACTTGGCAAAATCGACATGAACATATTTTTATAAAGGTTGTTTTTCAAGGCAAATCTTGGCATAAGAACACAAATACAAATTGCATTCAAGACACTGACCTTTCGTAAAGCAAATAGCTAAGGAAGAATATTACTTTTCATAAGACCACTGGATCATGCTCCTTCCTATCCACACCATGACTCACATTATTCTTGAGCTATTCCTCCCACTTCTCTCACCTATAGTGCCTTATTGCCTTTGCTATTCACTGGCATTTACTCATATATAACCTTGTTTTGTCACTTGACTGCTTTGTGGGTGGTTTATTCATTCTCCTCAACAGGATCTTAAACACCCAATGGGGAGGGAAAACTTTGATTTGCCTTTTTGGTAACATTAAGCACCACTGTATACCAAATTAAAAGTATATACCTATTATCTCATTTAATTCTCTCAAAACCCTTACGAGATGGAGGGGTATAGTGGTGCATGCCTGTAATCCCACCAATATGGGAGGCTGAGGCAGGAGGATCACAAGTATGAGGCCAGCTGCAACAACTTAGTAAGACCCTGTCTCAAAAGAAAAATTAAAAAGGGCTAGGCGTAGTAGCATACACCTGTAATCCTAGTGGCATGGGGAGCTGAGGCAGGAAGATCGCAAGTTTAAAGCCAGTCTCAGCAACTTAGTGAGGCACTTACCAACTCAGCAAGACCCTGTCTCTAAATAAAACATTTTTAAAAGGGGATCTGGCTCAGTGATTAAATGCCCCTGTATTTGTTTCCTGGTACCAAAAAAAAAAAAGTAAAAAGGGCTGGAGGATGTGGTAGAGAACCCCTGGGTTCCAACCCCAGTACCCAAAACAACAACCACCAAAAAAAAAAAAGAAAGAAAGAAAAAAAAAACCCTGAAGTGGTGGTTCTTTTATTATACTTAATTTATAGATTTAGAAATGAGGAAATTGAGGCTTAAGCAAATCCAGTATCACACATTCCTAGAGATGGGATTCAAATCTATATCCTAGAGATGGGATTCAATCTATATCTGGTGGACCGCCAGAACACTTGGCCACATTACACATGCACCTATCTGTATTGAATTTAACAAAAACAAAATATTTCCTCACCCTCGCTCCTACCATGTTTTATTTCTTTGGATGGACTTTGCACTTTAGGATTTTCTAAAACTTAAACTATGCTATTATCTTATCATCTTGCCTTCCCATTCCCCTGATGATGCTGAATGTAGCTGGCTTGGAGAGCTTGTAATGTAATTGGATCAGGAGCTTTGCATTTCTAAGCTGTTGCTTCCAATCTACCATTTGCCATCAATGGGTAGGGATCAGCACCTTAGGTCTTTTACTTTGGGGAAAGGAGTTAGCAGATTCAACTTCAAGTGGGTAGGAATCAAATTACAAAAAAACAATAGTAAGATATTGTCAAGGGACCATGTCTAATTCATTTCAATATCCTCCACAGAACCTAGCAGAAAGCCGTGAGAACTACAAAGCAGGAAGCTTTTGTGGTTCCTAGGGATAACCAGCTGAATAATACAGAGATTGATCTTACACATTCGCCTTCCAAGCCAAAATGGCAGCACACAGAGAAGGGCAAGTCATTGCTAAGGCTTTCAGAATTAATTTTCAGTTTCCAGCTTTAATTTAGGAATGACAACGTGCTGTTCTAAGAATCAGCAAAATGAGATTTCAAAGGTATTTGAGGAAAATAAATTGAAGACTAAGACCCATTTTTTGTCCTTTATTGGAATCTTAGCATAAGGAAGAAATTATTTTAAGTGCCAAACTTTTTCCTTTTCCAAGTCTCCTTAGCTATTTACATAAACTTTAGAACTCTTTTTTAAAACTGACAAAGAATTTATTTTTTAATCAAGAAATAAACAAGACTATATACTAGCTATGATTAGTTCACACTTGGTTAATGAAAGTTTTTTTCCTTACAGGCAACCCAAATATTACGCAAATCATCTAGACTATTTACAACAGTAAATACAATTTTGATGGACTCCCTAACCCCAACTTCAATTTAGCCAATAATTATAACTTGGGCTGGGGATGTGGCTGTCCACCGAAAACTAAAAAATAAATATTTAAAATTAAAAAAAATAATAATAATTATAACTTTACTCAACATGCTAGCTGACGGATAGAAAAACTGATTTGAATTCAATTCCTCTTGGCTTTGTGTTCATTTTCTGCTAATAGCATTTAAATGACTCAAGCAAAAAAGAGGTGAAAAAAAATAAAAGGAAGGGTTTGAATAAATTGAGAGAATGAAACAGTACCATTTTGAACTTGGAAGAATACTGTTTCTATTCTTTAGCACATCATTATTGACAGAAAGAAAAAAAATACACTTTGGTTATACATAATGACTTCTGAGTAAATCAGAGAACTTAACAAATTCTCAGACATAAACAATTATTACAAATAATTAATTTATGCAAGGAGAAATTAGATTGTACCTGTTCTGTGCCTATCAATCAATTTTTAATCTGCCTTGAATGTCTGTGCTCACCATAAACTTACAACAACAAAAATCTTATTTGAAGCCAGGCATGGTAGACCACACTTACAATCCCAGCTACCTGGGAGGCTGAGGCAGGAAGATTAGTAGTTCAAGGCCAGCCTCAGCAACTTAGCAAGGCTCTAATCAACTTAGCAAGACTCTGTCTCAAAATTAAAAATAAAAAAGGACTGGGGATGTAGCTCAGTGGTAGAGCACCCCAGAGTTCAATCCCCAGTACCAAAACATAACAATAATAATAACAAAATTTCACTGGGTGCCATGGCATACACCTCTGTGGCTCCAGCAACTCAGGAGGCTGAGGTGGAAGGATTGCTTGAGTTCAAGAGCTCAAGACCAGCCTGGCAACCCAGTGCAATTCTGTCTCAAAAAAAAAAAAAAAAGTCTCACTTTTCCCTAAAGTTTATAAACAGAACTATAACATACTTAACATTCTTAAACAGAAAAAAAAATGTAAAGAAATGTAGAGTGCACAGATGCCCTATAAGTATGTAGATTTAGCCAGCTAAATTACATTCAATGAAAACAAACACCTAAAGGTCCTATTTGAGTCGCTTGAACATTGCAGCATAAACTTACTCAAGTACAAAAGCTCAGTGATCTACAAAACAGTCACACATCATTTTCCACACTGGATTTGACATTGGTCTACCCATCTCATCAATTTGCTCCCAACAATGAAGTAAAGTGAAATACCCCATTTTGAAAATTAACCTTGACAAGGGAAAATGCACTTTTCCATTTTGGTTTTCCATAATTAGTCATATTGGCTCTCCCCACTAACTGAAATTATCTTTACATTTTTTGAATCCACCAGTGATGTAACCTTCTACCACTATATATTTAATATATATATATATATATAT
>NW_026000283.1:11393364-11407546 GCF_001458135.2 Marmota marmota marmota
TATATATATATATTCTAGAGGTATTTAAGGTAGATAATTTTAAAGAATATGTTAGGAGCTGGGCACTATGGTGCACGCCTGTAATCCTAGCAACTCAGGAGACTAAGGCAGGAGGATTGAAAGTTCAAGGCCAGCCTCAGCAACTTAGCAAGACTCTGTCTCAAAATAAAAATAAAAAAGGACTTGGAAGAGGCTGGGGATGTGGCTCAAGTGGTAGCGCGCTCGCCTAGCATGCATGAGGCACTGGGTTTGATTCTCAGCACCACATAAAAATAAAATGAAGATATTGTGTCCATCTAAAACTAAAAAATAAATACTAAAAAAATGGACTTGGGGCCAGGTGTGGTGGCACATGCCTATAATCCCAGTGGCTCAGTAGGCTGAGGCAGGAGGATTGGGAGTTTAAAGCCAGCCTCAGCAAAAGCAAGGCACTAAGCAACTCAGCATAAAATAAAATACTAAAAAAAAAGGACTGTGGTTGTGGCTCAGTGGTTAATCCATGTATATTCTATCTATTCCACTTGTAACTCAATAGGTGCACCTGCTTCAGCTTACTTCCATTTTCTGAAGTGAGGCAGGAATCTAGAGATGGCTACTAAAGCCCTTCCTGATCATGCCCTGCAATTTACTGTCCTATTGGCCCAAACACACCCTGGGCTGATGGTCCTCAGTGACCAACCTGTAATCACTCCCATGTTGCTTTATCTGGTTTAATTAAGCTCAGGGCTTACTCTCCTACTAATAAGTTTGATTTGTTTCCCCAATTCTTGTCCATCTAGAAACTTTCTTGTCTGCATTACATAACCTATAAGAGGACTCACTGCTCCTATTGTTTAGCCTGTGTCTGCCCTTAGGAAGTGTGTTAAATCAGACAAGCACCCCTTAGGTACTATCCGTTGGGTATTCAGCTTTTTTATTTATCTTTCTCTGAAACAAAAAAGCTTGCTTTATCTGTAACATTTGCTTCCTTCCTTAAACCAATGCCCTCCCCTGTGACAAATGCCCTATCCCTAGTTACACCAGTCTTAGGGACTGACCCCTGTGAAAGGTTTTTTGACTATCTTAAATAAATAATCTTTAGGCATGAAATATTCTAAAATTGATTGTGGTGATGATTGCATCTTCCTGTGAATATACTAAAAACCACTGAAAGCCTCACTTCAGATAAGTGAGTTGTATGGTATGTAAACTGTATCCCAATAAACCTGTTAAGAAAACTAAAACCAAAAAAAAAAAAAAAAACATAAGCTACCCAGTTTCACTTCCTTAAACATACAAGAAAGAAAAACACCTCCAGTATTTAGTAAGAGATGGGTTCCCAGTACAGAAACCCTGTTGCTTTTCATTAGAATGCTTTGGTTTCAATGTCTGATGATCCTACCCTGCAGCCAGAGATTTCATTGACCAGCTGGCTACAAAAGTGAAGTTCACTGTTCTGTCATTATCTGAGGGCACATAAAAAGTTCATAACCCACTTGAATCAAAGTGTGAAATATGATATATCAAGAACTATGTAATGTTTTGAACAACCAACAATAAAAAAATTTTTAAAAAAAAGAAAGAAATACAAAGCATATAACTTAAGTTCTGTACATTCACTAAGCATCGGTCATGTGCTAGGAGTGGGTTGCCAAGCTGGGAAAAGAAACATAGGCAAGATGCCCCCCCCTACCCACAGCTTTTTTTTTGGCGGGGGGTACTAGGGATTAAACCCAGTGGCTCTTAACCACTACATCCTCAGCCCTTTTTTATTTAGAGACAGGGCCTCACTAAATTGCTCAGAGCTTTGCTTAATTGCTGAGGTTGGCTTTGAACTCCCGATCCTCCTGCCTCAGCCTCCGGAGACACTATGATTACTGGTGTAATCATAGTGATCATGGGTCCTGCTCTGAATGAACTCATGTTCTAGAGGGAAAGACAGTCTCTTACACCGAGAATTACAAAGTGTTAGGCAGGAGTTCAGAGAGTGCTATGTGAACACAGGTAATGGAGTGATTCATTCCAATGGTCAAGGAGGCTCCAAAACAAGTAGCATTTAAACTGAGCCTTGACAAATGACATAATTTGCATGACAGGCAAGAGGAATAAAGGTAGTACAGGCAAAGGAAAGAACAGAGTAGCATGAAGGACTAAAGGTCTGTGTTCAATGAGTCTGGGGATGTAATACAAAGGGAAAAAAATGGCTAAGATGAGCTAGAAAAAAATGGCTAAGATGGAGGGCCATGTATGCCAAGGCAATGAATTTGGACTGTTTCCTAGTGTAGGCAATGGGGGGGCCAGCAGAGGTTTTTAAGCCAGGCAATGACTTGAACAGATGTTTTACTCATATTTATGCACCGAAAGCCAGAAGGTCAGCACTAATGGAAATTAATCCATAAAATGACAACATAGGCTGAAAATTTGTCCCTTTGTCTATATTTTCCAGAAGCAATAAACTGAATTATGGAAAACTACTCATTAGAATTGCATGCAAAACAATTGAGGAAAAGAACATGAGAACTGTTTGTATGAAGAGTTTTTCTTTAAAAGAGGAAGACTGCTTGCATCTCCCCTGTGACAGAGATTAAATTAACCTGAACATTTCGTTTTGAAAAGATCAACTGTCAATCTGTACTTAATTTATTCCTAACACCTTTTCAATGGCTAATTTGATCCAAAATGGTTAACTTGATGAGAAGTAAGTAGATCACAATATTCCTTTGTTTAAATCCCTTCAATGGTTCACCAGAGCCTGCAGAATAAAGCCCAAACTGTTCAGTAAGGCTTCTAAGACCCCTTGTGATCTGGCCTCCACCCTCCAGCCTCCAGCCCATGCCCTCCAACCATGGTGGGGCAGAATACTTAATAGGTCACATTATCCCACCTTTGCCAATGCCTGATTCCTGTCTGGTCCTCTCCCCAAAACCAACTTGAGACCCTCAAAAGCTGCCTGATCTACTCAATTACAAGTGGCCACTCTCCCCTATCCAGTTCTACTCACCTTCTCAAATCCACAGCTAGTATTTTGCTTCCTTCCCCATGCAAGTCCATATCTGAAGTGCCCAGATGCAGTCAATGCTTGTTTGTTTCCTTTTCTTGGACCCCTACCCCCAGCAGAAAGAAGGTTCTGTGATTGCAGAGATGGTCTTATTCACTGCTCTGTTCCTGGCTCCCCCCTGTTATGTCATAAATGACTGAATGAGCAAACTAAAGGTCCAGTTTTCATAATCTTAACCATGAGCACTGAGTCTTTTTGTCTCTTAGTTAGGTGTAGTGGGACACCCCCTATAATCCCAGCAGTTTGGGAGGCTGAGGCAGGAGGGTTACAAGTTCAAAGCCAGCCTCAGCAATTTAGTGAGGCCCTACGCAACTTAGCAAGTCCCTGTCTCAAAAAATAAGAAGGGCTAGGAATGTGGCTCAGTGGGAAAGCACACTGAGTTCAATCACTGGTACCCCGCCCCCCAAAAAGATGTACATCCTTACCCAAGCATCCTCGATTTGCAATGCTGACCCCCAGCCCCTGCAAATGCTACTCTGAGAGCTCAGACTAAGAGAAACCCGGGCTCTACCTATTATAGCACTTGGCTGAACCATTGCCATGACATAATGATAAAACAATGGCTTTCCTAGAAAAGAATTTCTGCACATTTCCCCCAGTACATTCTTCAGCTAGACCAGCATAACCCTTGCCATTTTCTCAATGTGACAGGGCATTTCTGTCCTGCTTTCATTTTCAGTTCAACTGGGACTAAAGGCTAACAGCGCTCTTTTCTAACCCTTGTCATTTTGAACCACATCCACTGTCACTCTTTGACCCTGGATCAAACCCCCAGTTTTTTCTGCTGCTGTCCCAAGAGGCTTCCAGTCTTGCTGCTGCTGGAGAAAATTCCAACTGGGCGTTTCCTGGCTTCATTTGTATACAGATACAAGCCCTAGGCTCAGCTAAGCTCTCGGCCCCACCCTCAAGGCAGCCCCCAGCACCAAGGCCCCAGGAAGAACAGGACAGTGAGGTTTCACAAGTGAAAAAACTCATTTACACTGGCTACTTGTCTAATTTGCATAGCCTGATTCAAGTGCTGTGCTTTGAATCAGATGTCTCTTAATGATATCAACAGCATGCATATAAGTCAACATCCTTTCACACCTATTTGGCAGTCAACCTCTTTTTGGGGTGCCACTTTATCTACTTCCTAGAGTAGTAGCCCCCAGTCCAGGGTTTTAAGTGTTCCTTGGATGGGTTACATGATATCTGTGAAACTCTGAAATCATATGGAAAATCCTGCAAGTGTATCTTTCTGGGAAAAATGTTCAGAGCTTCCCAGAATCTCAAAGAAATATGTGACCCAAGAAAGGTTAAGTTCGACTGCCTAACTAACTTCATATAAAAAGTTGTATTTTTAAACAAGATTTTTCAGTTTTGTACAACTACAAAATCAATACATGTTCATTGAATAATTATTTTTGTAATGCCCTTATTTATTTATTTTTTAATGTAGTGCTAAGGATGGAACCCAGTGCCTCTCTCATACTAGACAAGTGTCCTGCCACTGAGCTACAGCCCCAGCCTCACTGAACAATTCTTAATCCAAAAATAGAATCAAGAAAATGAAAGTTACTTGGAAACCCATCAAACATAGATGACCATTGTTAACATTTGATGTTCTACCATCTCTTTTCCAAATTGGATTCATACTATTGATTAAGCTGATGTCTGATAGTTACAGTGTTCCAAATAATGTAAGAGACACTTCAGAATATAAGGAAATGGAGACAAGTTTTCAAAAATCTGATTTTCATGACACATCTACCAGCAAATATTTACTGAGCACCTGCTATGTGCATGAACAATGTTCCAAAATAAAAGATGTAAATTACCTTTTCTAAGTTCTTGCAAAAGGCATTTAAAATTTCTAGGGATTTCATTAGGCAATGTCAATCCCCAGCCTAATAAAGAAAATCTTTTCACTTAAAATGACTGGACTTATATCAACTTGGGGGGAAAAACAAAGGCAGATGGCATCAATGATGTCATTATAGACTTGGAGAAATGCAATTAAACCATTAGAAGTCAGTTTTCAAAAATGATAATTTTCCTTTACTAATGAAACACAGACACTTGATAAAAATATATACAGGAAATGAAATGTGACTATATAGTAAGGGCTCTAGTTATCTCACATAACTCAATCTTATTCAATTTGAGAGCAGCTGCATTCAAGTTTTAAGAAAAGTGGTCATCCCACCAATAGACAAAGGCATTAGTAAAGTTTTCTCATGTTTCTCTTACTTAGGGATCCTAAGTGTTTTGAGCAATGATTCAATACTAATAACATTATGGAGTGATCATGTGGCCTCCTATGGTAAGTGACTATTCAGAGAAATCACTTCTTTGCATGTAAAATCCAATTGTGTTCAAGGTGAAATATGGTGGGTATAGTGGCCTATGCCTATGATCCCAGTAAATTGGGAGACTGAGGAGGATCACAAGTTTGAGGTCAACCTGAACAACTTAGCAAGGCCCTCAGCAAAATAAAAAATAAATAAAAAGGGATAGTGGGGGAGGCTGTGATTGTCACTCAGTGGTAGAGCACTTGCCTAGCACATGTGAGGCACTGGGTTCAATCCTCAATACCACATTTTTAAAAATAAAATAAAATAAAGGTATTGTGTCCATCTATAACTAAAAATATTCTTTTTAAAAAAAGGGTTGGGGATTGTGGGAGACCAACCTTGCATGTGACTGAGTCACACTCCCTGGCTGGGTGCTGAGGCGTAGGGCAACAATCTGCTAGCTAGAGTTTCCCCACCCTTCTTGAGTTCAAGGGATGGTGTCTCCTGCATGGATGTGTCTTGCTACAGCCCCATGGGTGAAGCTATGCTCACCTGTTCCTTTGTAATATAACCCCTTGCCCTGTTTAGGATAGAATGTTCCATGGAAGTGGCTTGTGTGTGTGTCCCCTTCTCTTACTGTGCCTTTGGGTGTGGCCTACCCAGGTGTCAGTCAACCTGCTGACAGTGGACATCATGAAGATAGACTCAGCCCCCTGAAACCTGACCCCTTGCCTCATTTGAATAGCTTGTCCTCAATAAAAAGGGTCAGAGTATGCTCTCTCATGTTCTCTCGCTCTCTCTTCCTGTGGACCTTTAAGATCACAGGAGCCTTAACAGCGACCCCAAAGAAAAAGGTATTTGTGTCTCTTGTGTGGTTATTTTGCGCAGCCCAATTAGCCCAGTTCAACAGGAGTGACCCCTGAGCCTTTTAGCCGCAAACAGGAAACTCGGCAGGGGATGTAACACAGTGGTAAAGGGCACCTGGGTTCAATTCCCAGTACAATAAAAATAATAACAGTAATAATAATTCTGGAAAAACAGGATTTTTGCTTCTCTTGGACCAACTGAAGGACTTCTTGCCATTTGAGTCTATTCTCCCCAATATAATTTGCATCCTGCATGTAAATAATAATAAAAATTGAAATAATGTTTCCCCTTTTTTTGGAGGGGTGGTTGCTAGTATCAAACCCAAGGCATTATGCATTCTAGTCAAGTGCTGTACCACTGAGAAATACCCCCAGCCCAATAATATCCCATTTTCAAATAGGAAAGCAAATAGATCTCTTTCTATAAGTCAACACAGAGCCCACTGAATTGCCTGAACAGCTTTCTGTAACAGTTACCCGATACTTGCATTGAGCCTTTACGTTTTCCTCTGACACTCAAGAGTTTCCCAGAACCCAGAAACACACTGGCAACTGCTGTTGAAGCTGAAGCCTCTGACAAGGTCAGGGGATTGTCCCTCTTTTCTTATAAACTCCACAATTTGAGAGCAGCTGCATGCAATTTTTAAGCAAAGTGGTCATCCCACCAATAGGCAAAGGCATTAGTAAAGTTCTCCCATGTTTCTCTTAATTAGGAATCCTAGTTCCAGAGTTCCTTCTGGAAGGTCTTAGGTGGGCAGCTAATGGGCAGAACAGCTAAGAGTGGATACAACAGATTAAGAGCCCTCACCATCTCTCTTAAACTAAGAGCCACACTCAGGATAAAGAAGACTTGAATCACCAGCTAAATGTGAAGCTGTTCCAGGGCTCAGTGTGTAGCATGAAAATGACCAAAGACTTCAAATTCCTGTCACATACATTTCATACAATTGTAACTGAACAGCAGACCTGCTGATGCCAGGTCTCTGGGCTCTTCCCTGAAGCCTCTCCCAGAATGCCTGTCACACCAGCTATGTTTGTCACTATTCAGAGACCTTTTTTATTTCTTTATGAGAGTGGAGTAAGACACTGAAATCGCCAGGTGTGGTGGCACACGCCTATAATCCCAGCAACTCAGAAAGCTGAGGCAGGAGGATCGCAAGTTCAAAGCCAGTCTCAACAAATTAATGAGGCCCTAAGCAGCATAGTAAGACCCTGTCTCTAAATAAAAAAATAAAAAGGACTGGGGAGTTCCCCAGCACCACATACAAATAAGCAAATAAAATAAAGGTACTATGTCCATCTACAACTAAAATGATTTTTTTTATTTAAAACATTAAAAACAACCCCCCCAAAAAGGGCTGGGGATGTGGCTCAGTGGTTAAGGGCCCCAGAGTTCAATCCCTGGTACCAAAAAAAAAAAAAAAAAGGAAAGAAATACACTGAAATTTCAACAGGAAATAAATAGGTGCCACTATACCACTTACACAGGAAGTGGAAGAATGTGACCATCATCTTAACTGAAAAGGGCAAGGTAGCCATAAGTAAATGTGGTCAAATTAAAACATTAAAAGTTTCAGTATTCGGCATGGTGAAAACTAGAAGTAGAATTGCTAGATTATATGGTAATTCTATACTTAACTCTTTGAGGAACCACCAAATGGTTTTCCACAGCAGTTGTACCACTGTCCATTCACACCAGCAATGTACTCAGGTTCCAGCTTCTCTCCCACAGCACTTGTTATAGTTTTTTGGATGATGAACATCCTAATAGGTGTGAGGTAGTATCTCCCTTTATTTGGGGAGGGTACCAGGGATTAAATTCAGGGACACTCAATCATGGAGCCACATCCCATCCTATTTTACATTTTATTTATAGACAGGGTCTTGCAAAATTGCTGAGGCTGGCTTTGAATTCCCAATCCTCCTGTCTCAGCCTCCTGACCTCTGGGATTATAGGCCTGCATATGCATGTGCCACCACACCTGGCTCTCATTGTGATTTTGATTTCCATTTCCCTGATGACTAAAGATAGACATCTTTTCATGTGCTTATTGGCCACTTATTTATCTTCTTAGAAGAAATGTCTATTTAACTCCTTGGCCTGATTTTAAATCATGTTTCTTTGCTGTTGAGTTGTAGGAGCTCTTTATATATTCTAGATAGGTAATCCCTTATCAGATATATGGTTTGCAAATATTTTCACACTGTTGTTGAACACCGCCTTGTTCAACTCTCTTGATAGTGACCTCTGATGTGAGCATTGTTTTTAAATCAACTTAATTTGTTTACTTATTTACTTATTTATTTGGTACTGGGGATTGAACTCAGGAGCTCTCAACCACTGAGCCCCATCCCCAACCCTTTTTATTATCATTTTGAGATAGTATCTCACTAAGTTGCTCAGAGCCTTACAAAGTTGCTGAGGCTGGGTGTGAAATTGCAATTCTCCTGACTCAGCCTCCCAAACCACTGGGATTACAGGCATGTACCACCACACCTGGTTGACTTTATTTTTAAAAGAAGGTATGAATAGGGATGGGGATATAGCTCAGTTCGTAGAGTGCTTGCCTCACATGCACAAGCCCTGGGTTCAGTCCCCAGCACCACAACTACCCTCAAAAAAAGGGCGGGGGGGAGAACGTATGAGTAAAAATTTTAGGGAGCAGGCAGACAACCTATGGACATCAATTTCCATTATTTTCAGGGTATACAAGGGAAGCCTGTATATCTCCTTTTCACCCTTCTGTAGGTAAAGGAAAAAGAACCGAGGTCTTTTCAATGAGGTCACAAACTCATGACTCCTCCCCCAGCAGCTTCCTGAGGAAGCTGATATTGTAGGACACTTGTGCACTAGTGAGAGTCACAGAAAGGGAACCCATACTGGGTGTGGCAGTGAACCCAGAGGGGGCCAGCAGAGTGGTGGAGACATAAAATCTTACAAGTTTCCCCAGCTCCACCAGCTCCTTTTTCTAGCTGGTTCTTAAATATATGAACTTTGAAAATTCTCACATGGAAGGTAAACATACAAGTTTTTCACCACTAAAGAGTGAAAAGCTTAATTATTGTGACAAGTTATACCCAAGTTTATTTCCACCATGATGAGTCAAACTCACACAGCATGGAGACACATGCCTGTAATCCCACCTGCTAGGGAGGCTGAGGCAGGAGGATCAGAACTTCAAAACCAGCTTCTGCAACTTAGGGAGACACCCATTTCTAAATAAAAAAATAAAAAGGGCTGGGGATGTTGCTCAGTGGTTAAGCATCCCTGGGTTCTATCATCGCAGGTACTAAAAAACAAAGGGGGTGCAAACTCTCCAGAAACGATTCCCCATTTTTAAACTGAAGAATTGAAGACATTCCATTTTTGTCTTTCTGCCTTGTCTCTTTTCTCCACCCTCCTCAATATTTCCACCTGCAAAATGGAACTTCTAAATAAATATTTGTCATATAGGAGTTTATTTTCTTTTTTAAAAATATTTTTATTTAGTTGTAGATGAACACAATATCCTTTTTTATTTATTTATTTATTTGTTTTTATGTGGTGCTGAGGATCGAACCCAGGGCCTCATGCATGCAAGGCAGGTGCTCTACCACTGAGCCACAGCCCCAGCCTATGAGCTACAACCCCAGCCCAAATTTATTTTCTAAGTGTCATAGAAACATAATCATGATGAGAAGGAGCAACTTATACTCATTTTCCTCTAAAAATGACCCCGAAATGGCTTTGTCTCAGTAGTTTATGTGAAAAAATTGAGTTGAAATAGTAAGACTGCTGTGTAGTTGAACTGTTGAATATCCTTAGGTTGAAGGCTGGAAACCCATGCAGTATTTGTAAATTGATATTTCTTATTCTACAGAGTACTGGTTACTTAGTCAAAGCTACTGTCAATTAGTTACCTACCAAACTGTTTTTGAATAAGTAGCTAATATCTGAAACATTTCCTTTACCTTGGAGACACACCTACCTCCAATCTCAGATCAGGGGAGATCATGAACCAAGTTCTTCTATACATGAATTCATTTAGCAAAGAATCAAATCAGAAAGATATATCTAGAAAGGCTTTCACCTAGTTATCCTCAAACATAATAATTTGTATGAATAGGGAATTCTCTTTTTTAAAAATATATTTATTTTTATGTGGTGCTGAGGATCAAACCCAGTGCCTCACATGTGCAAGGCAAGTGCTCTACTGCTAAGCTATAACCTCAGTCCCGGGAATTATTTTTTTAATAATTTTTTAAATATATATAAGTTTTATTTGTCGATGGGCCTTTTATTTATTTATATGTGGTGCTGAGAATCAAATCCATTGCCTCACACATGCTAGGCAAGTGCTCTATCACTAAGCTACAACTCCAGCCTCCACTTTTTTTCTTAACTCTAGTCATTAAGAAAAAAAAAACAAAAACCTTAGCATGTGATTGCATGCTGGGCTCAGTGGAGCATGCCTGTAATCCCAGTGGTTCAGGAGACTGAGGCAGGAGGATCATGAGTTCAAAGCCAGCCTCAGCAACTAGCAAGGCCCTAAGCCACTTAGCAAGACCCTATCTCAAAATAAAAAAATAATAATAATAAGGGTTGGAGATGGAGTTGGAGTTGGAGATGAGATGCTGGGTTCAATCTTCAGCACCACATAAAAATAAATGGGGCTTGGACTGTAGCTCAGTGGTAAAGTGCTTGCCTCGCATGTGTGAGGCACTGGGTTTGATCTTCACTCAGCACCACATAAAAATAAATAAAGATACTGTGTGTTCATCTACAACCAAATAAATATTTTAAAAAATAAAAAATAAAATAAAGGTATTGTGTCCAACTACAACTAAAAAAATATTTACAAAAAAGGGGCTGGAGATATTTCTCAGTGGTTAAGCACCTCTGGGTTCCATCCCTGGTACATAAAAAAAGATAAAGTAGGAAGAAAGCAAGAAAACCAGCTCTTTTCTGCTATGATTCTAACATTTATTGAAAGCTAAGTACCAGGTGCTGTACTATATGCATTGCATATGTTATCCCCTGTAATTCTAGCAATACTATCATTGCTTGCATTTTGCAAGAAAACAGAGAGCATATAGGCAATTTGCTCAACTGAGTAGTAGTCAGCATAGTAGGAAGAATTCTAAAATGTCCCCTGCTTCCTGGTCTATCACTATGTTATGTAAGTGGGGCCTGTGACTATTATGAAATATCACCCTCCTGATCAGGTTACTAACCAATTCATCAAAAGGAAATTATTCCAGGTGGGCCTGATCTAATCAGGTGATTCCCTAGGAAAGGACTAGGCCTATCCTAAAGAGAGAGACTCACCTACTGGCTTTGACAAAGTAAACTGCCACGAGAAAAGAGACCCACCTGGCAAAGACCTAAGACGGTTCTCTAGGAGTTGACAGAACCTCCAACTGACAACCAACAAGGAAACGGGACCAGTTCTACAATCCAAAGGAACTAAATTGTGCCAACTTGAATGAGGTTGGCAAAGGTCCCTGAACCTCCAGATGAGAAAACAGTCCTGCCAACAACTGTGAACCAGCTAAATCCTGCCCATGGTTCTGACCCAAAGAAACTGTCAAATAATAAGTGTGTGTGTATTTCAAGCTGCTAAATTTGTGGTAATTTGCTATGCAACAATGGAAAACTAACATGGTCAGGATTCAAAGCCAGGGCTGTTTAACTCTGGAGTACAGGCTCTTAACCACTACAGAAATCTCTGCAACAGTTTAATGAATTTCTAAGCATTTTTAATTCTTCATAAAGAATGGAAGGTCTGGGGATGTAGCTCAGCAGTCTAAGCACTTTACTAGCATATATGAGGCCCTGGGGTTCTACCCCCAACACTACAAAAAAAAGGTAGATGATAAATTTCCATGGAATAATAATAGTTATCATCTTTTCCTCTTCTGATGCAGTTTTTCAAGTTTTAGAATTTTTTGACGATATTCTAGCATGGAAACACACTTCTTAGCCAGGCATGGTGGTGCACACTGGTAATCCCAGTGACTCAGGAGGCTGAGGCAGGACAATCACAGGTTCAAAAACCAGCCTCAGCAGCTTAGAAAGGTCCTAAGCCTTTTAGAAATAGCATGTCTCCAAATTAAAAGGTTGGGGATATGGCTCAGTGGTTAAGTGCCCCTGGGTTCAATCCCAGGTACTAAAAAAAAAAGAAAAAGGAAAAGGAGAGGGGGGGGAAGAGAAGGAGAGAGAGAGAAAAGGAGAGAGAGAAGGACAGAGAGAGAGGGGGAGAGGAAGGGAAGGAGAGGGAGGGAGGAGAGGGAGGGAAAGAGGGAGGGAGAATGAAAGAAAGAAGGAAGGAAAGAGAGAAAGGAAGAAAGAAAAAGAAACACTTCTTGATGTTATATTTGAGATTTGGAAGGAGAATACACATTCAGTAGGAAACTACTCAAATACAACTTGATAATAGGTAATAGGTAAATCACAAAGAATAAATAGTACAGAAAACATAAGATTTTGTTTACCAAAAATACCTTATTAGAGAAGACTTGGCTTTTGTTAGAACTCTAGGCTATGCTACTTACAAATACTTTTCTTCTGACTAGTGCATGAACTACAAAATCTGTCATCTGGTACTTCCAAGGAAATGACAACACAGTACCTCTTTTAATAAGGCTCAACTGAAAACTCACTGAATATGAAGAGCCAGTGAATTTTCCGCTGGAGAGAAGTACTGCAAACTTAGAATTCCAAACATCAAACACTGTGATTGCTTCTTGGACAGCTTCAGTCTACAACTCACATCTCATGTTATTCCTTCACATACAAACCACAGAGGCAAATTAGATGAATAACAATAGCTAACATCCTAGATCAAGTTTTTACCAGAAATCATCTCCTTTAGGCTAACTTTTCTTTTCCAGTACTGAGGATCTAATCCAGGGGCACTTTACCCTTGAGCTACATCCCCAGCCCTTTTTATTGAGTCAGGGTTTTGCTCATTTGCTGAGGTTGCCCTTAAATTTGCCATCCTCCTGCCTCAGCCTCCCAAGTCATTGGGATTTAAGTGTGCACCACCACGCCTGGTGTAGAATAACTTTCTTAAGTAACATAGTTCCCATCTTGTAAACAAAGGAACTGAGACTTAAAATGGCAAAGCAACATTTCAACACTGACCTGAACATGGAAGCTCCCACCTCAGTTGCTTTACTATATTATCTATTATCCTGCTTTCAAACTGGGTATTTCTTCCATCCATCACAGTACCTAGCAAGGTGCCTTCACATAAGAATGCTCAATAAATGTTTGCTGTTGATAAGGAATGAGGCCAGAGACTGAGGGAGTAGGTAAAGCTTCCAGATCATTCATCACTGTGGGAAGATGGGAGACGTGAAAAGGGCAGGTGGTGATATGGGATAAGGGGGGCAGGTTGGAGGCAGCACCATACTTACGTGGATGCCAATCATATTACTTAGAACTCCAAAAATATGTTGACTAACCACGTATAAGATTTGATTCTGGCTCTAACATCATTTGAAAAAAGGGGGAGGAAAACTAACTCAGTTTTCCAGAGTGTTATTTCTTCCTTTTGGAAAAGTTTCTGCTACACATCTGGAAGTGATTTTCTAACATACTAATTCCAATGAGTCATCTAAAATATTAAGCAATGACTCCATAGGGTGAACCCTGATCATATTTTTCCATTAAGTGGCATCCACTGAGGTCAACAAAAGGCAAAAGCTGGCCCAGACCTGGAGAACCTCCCACTCCATAGTCCCATTTCATAATGCCAAGAACAAGTGTTTTGAAGTACAGAAATGCCGGGCTGGGGGGGCTGGGGCTATGGCTCAGCGGTAGTGCACTTGCCTGGCATGTGTGAGGCACTGGGTTCAATTCTCAGCACCATATAAATAAATAAATAAAAATAAAGATCTATCAACAATTTAAAAAAATGCCGGGCTGGGGATTTAGCTCAGTTGGTAGAGTGCTTGCCTTGCAGCCTTGCATGCACACGGTCCTAGGTTCAATCCCCAGCACCACAAAAAAAAAAAAGATT
>NW_026000283.1:11407813-11425175 GCF_001458135.2 Marmota marmota marmota
AAAAAAAAAAAAAAAAAAAAAAAAAAAAAAAAAATCCCAGCATTAATGCAAGATGTCTCTTAATACCCTTAGTTTCCTTTCAATGATCATACACAGAAGTTGGATCCAAAAGCTGCTTAAGGAGAGAGCATCTATAAATAAGGCTAGCAGAAGAAACACTCTATGGAGCCATGTATAAACATACAGCACTCAAAAATACAGGGGATGATGATGGGGTGGGCTCCCTAGACAAAAAAATAATAATTATAATAAAAAAAGAGAAAACCAGGCTGGGGCTGCAGCTCAGTGAAAGAGCACTTGCCTTGCACTTGTGAAGCACTGGGTTTGATCCTTAGCACCACATAAAAGTAAATGAATAAAGACACTGTGTCCATCTACAACTAAAAAAATTATGAGAGGGAGGGAGAGAAACCTATGATACACAGTCTAGCCAGACCTCAAGGCTACTGGCAAGAATTTCTCCAAGGAAAATTCTAGAAAGGACTGCCACTCCACCCCTTGCCCTTTCAGCCATAACTTAATATAGTGACTCCATCCATCAACTTTTATTTATTTATTTATTTATTTATTTATTTATTTATTTTAGTATTTTTTTTTTCGGCAGACACAACATCTTTGTTTGTATGTGGTGCTGAGGATCGAACCCAGGCCGCACGCATGCCAGGCGAGCGCGCTACCGCTTGAGCCGCATCCCCAGCCCCCATCCATCAACTTTTAACCCACATAATATTGGTTTCCAAAAATTTGAGACTTCTAGAACTGATGTTTAAAAGCATAATTTAAGTTCATTTCTTGATTTCTTCTGATAGATTTCTTTCAGGTTACATTTATGACTGAGGAGGCACTTAAAAAGGCTATTTTAAATCTTTCAGGTGATAAGGACATTACTTAGTTCCCAGAAACACTAATGGACTTTAAATGGCTTCTACAGGTCTGAAGGAGTTAAAACAACTTTCCAGAGTGATTCTTCTCTCCAAGGCACTGGAATAATCTGATTTTAAATAGGACAGGAGAGTCCCTTTGTTAAAAGAATTTATCTAAAAAAGATATAAATTAGTGGGTGGTCATTTGTATTACAAAAGGACTCTTTGGTTTGCCAAAGGATTCCAAAAAACTTTATTCAAAAATCAGATTCCCAGGTTTGGGATACAGTTCTGTGGTAAAGTGCCCCTGGGTCCAATCCCCAGTACCACAAAAAATAAATAAATAAATTTTAAAAATCAGATTCTCCTGGTGTATGCTAAATGATTTGATTTGTCAAGATTTGATTTATACACGGGCTGCATTGAGCAGACACAGCTGTACAAAAGTCTAAATTTGATTAGCAAGTACCTTAACACCATCCTTGGGTGGCTCACATACCCACTTCTTGGGTGCATTACCTCCAGGGCCACACAGTGAAGAGTAGACCTTAAAATTTCTGACTCATATCCCTTAACTCTAACAATAAAATTGCCTGCTTTTACCCAGCACCTTTCATCCAAAGCCTTCAAAGAGTTCCATATACATTCTCTAGCTAGTCTTCCTAATTATACCAAACAAGTCAGCGAGACTGGGAACACAACCTTCCAAACTACCAGCAATAGGACAAAAAAATTATGTAATTATTAACACCATTAACAGCAGAAAAATTAAAAGGGCCACATAAACATAAAAGCACTACATTTTGTTTTACAAAGAGGATAAAAATTTCATGCACCTTACTTTTTTCAATAGATTATTTTTAGAGCAATTACAGGTTCACAGCAAAACTGAGCAGAAAGCAGAGTGCAGTTCCCATGTACTGCACAGTCGCCCTCCATTATCAATATCTGGCACCAAAGTTCAACATTCAAACCGGGCATAGTGGCGCATACCTGTAATCCCAGCGGCTTGGGAGGCTGAGGCAGGAGGATCACAAGTTCAAAGGCAGCCTCAGCAACTTAGTGGGACCCTGAACAACTCAGCAAGACCCTGTCTCTAAACAAAATATAAAAAAGGGTTGGGGATGTGCCTCAGTGGTTAAGCAACCATAGATTCAATCCCCAGTAGAAAAAAAAAAAAAGTACAACATTCATTACAATTGATAAACTCACAGTGATAGTGCTGGGGTTGTGGCTAAGTGGTAGAGTGCTCGCCTAGCATGCATGAGGCACTGGATTCAATCCTCAGCACCACATAAAAACAAAGTAAACATATTATGTCCACCTAAAACTAAAGAATAAATACTAAAAAAAAATCACACTGATATATCGTAACACCCAAAGTTCACAGTGTACATTAAGGATCCTTCTTGGTGGTTCACACACTATGGGTTTGGATAAATGTACAATGACATGTATCTACCATTAGCATCATTAAAAAAGCCTCTCTATTCTACCTATTCATCTCTCCCATACCCTCAACTTTTTAAGCTTTGAGAACAGCTTAGATACAAAAGATCATTTCACATGTCAATTTTATATTATGATCAGAGTGGTGATTAAAAAGAAAAAGAGATGATGCGGTGGGGAGAAGACAGGAGAACAGAAGTGAGATAAAAGGAATTCAAGGGGCCTGGGGGTGTAGTTTAGTGGTAGAACACTTCACTTGCCTAGCACATGTGGGGTCCTGGGTTCAATCCTTGGCACCACCAAAAAAAAAAAGAGAGAGAAAGAAGAATGAACTCAAGGATGTGTTTGCTGATAGGGAAAAAAAAAGTACGCAGTGCAGAGGAGGAAAGAGATCCTGCTCACCAAGATTATTCACCATAATCTAATTGCCTTAAATGTCAGAGGCAAGACCTTCCATTTCAAAGCTCCAAATTTGTCAGTATTTCACCCATCCCTCTGTTTTTAAATTGACAAGAAGTCTAAAGATTATTTTAAATTGAAAAAAGATACAACACGTTCAAAATCAGGATATTATGACCATAATAAATTCTTGCAATAATCATACATACAGCCTATTAATTAGTTTTACTTGAAATCTAAGTCTCTCTAGTGATTAATTTTCCTAATAGCAGTTAAGGTGATTCTAGTTATCTACAACCTGAAACACACCCACACACAAGAAAGATGGGAGGGCTGGGGTTGTGGCTCAGAGGTAGCGTGCTCCCCTACCATGCGTGAGGCACCGGGTTTGATCCTCAGCACCACATAAAAATAAAATAAAGATATTGTGTCCACCTGTAACTAAAAAATAAATATTAAAAAAAGAAAGATGGGAGCTATTTTATCTTTCAGAAAACTCAGGTGTTTCTACCTCTCAAAAATTATAAAGGGGGGCTGGGGTTGTGGCTCAGTGGTAGAGCACTTGCATCTCATGCATAGAGCACTGGGTTGGATCCTCAACACTACATAAATAAATAAAATAAAGGCACTGTGTCCGTCTACAACTAAAAAAAAAATTAAAAATTATGAAGGGGCTGGTGATGTAGCTCTGCGGCAGACTATTTGCCTAGCATGCACTAAGCCCTGGGTTCAAGCCCTAGTATTGAAAAAAAATATAAAGATAATAGAAAACAGTATGTAAATATACGTAAATTTGCAGGGATATTATACACACACATATAGTGGGGGAATGTGTTTGTGAGTGTATATACATATACTTATATCCTTTAAAACTTCACTTTATAAAAAACACATTAAAGCCAAAATTCATGGGCTGGGTTGGAGCTCAGTGGTAGAGCACTTGCCTAGCATATGTGACACACTGGGCTCGATCCTCAGCATCACATAAAAATAAATAAAATAAAGGTCTTAAAAAATACAATAACACTATAAAAAAAGACCAAAGTGTAGGGAATATTTAATCATATTGAAATGAAATGGACATAGGAACTGAAGTCTAATTTGATTTAACAGACAGAATTTGAGCTGTACAAAGCAATGGGTAAGGAGTTTCAGAATTATAGTAGAAATTATCTTAATAATAACAGCTAAACACTATACAGATAGTATTTGTCCTGTGTGTGCTTTATAAATATAGCAACCCTGAAAGGTTAAGTATGTTTTACTTTTTCAGCTTCTAAAAATAATTATATTCAATGTAAAATAATGTTTTTAAAACAGAAAATACAAAGTAAGAATAAAGTGTATTAATAACCTCACCATCCAAAGGCATGCAATCTTAATATTATATACATACACACATATGCATTATGAAAACATATACCATACTCCCTTTGAGACTGTTTTCTCTGCTAAAATAGTAATGCTAATAGCTGTACGTATTCAGGCTTCTTCTATCCCAGGCATTGTTTTAAGTGCTTTAATGCTTGATTTTATTCAATCCTTACAACCCTGTGAGGTCATTACTATCATTATCTTAATTTTACAGAAGAAGAAACTAACACATGGAGTGATTAGGTAACTAAATTCACATAGATCACATATGCATTATTCTACAAAACAGGTTCATACTTTGTATACTGTTTCATAACCTGAACTTTTCCCCATATCAATAATATATAGAGAGGTCATATTAATGACTGCATGGTTTTCTGGTATATGGATACATATTTATTTGCCCAGCCTCTCATTTTGTAATATATATCTAGCTGTCAATGGACCTTCATTTTATTTATATGTATGCAGTGTTGAGAATGGAACCTAGTGCCTCACACATGCTAGGCAATTGCTCTACCACTAAGCCACAACCCCAGCCCAGCCCCTCCCTTTTCAACAATTAGATTAAGTTTTTTTTTTTCTTTTACTATTATAAACAACTCTGCAAGCCTGTGTGGTGAGGCACACCTGTAATCCCAGCAGGTCAGGAGGCTGAAGCAAGAGGATGACAAGTTCAAAGCCAGCCTCAGCAACTTAGCAAGGCCCTAAGCAACTTGGTGAAACCCTGCCTCTAAAAAATTATTTTAAAAAGTCTGGGGAAGTGACTCAATGGTTAAGACCCCCTGTGTTCAATCCTCAGTACCAATAAATAAATAAATAAATAGGAGTATGGATGTGACTCAGAGGTTAAGTGCCCCTGCGTTCAATGCCTTGTACTAAAAAAATAAATAAAAATTAAACAAGTCTGCAAGGTCAATCAAAGGCAGTGTTGTTATTTTCCTATTGCAAATAAGCATAAGGATGTCCCTAAAACTTAAACAGCCTGCCCAAGGTAACACAAATTGTCAGTGGAATTGGTAGGCCCTTCTGACACTCTGACTACTAAGCAATAGGTTTCCTGCCAGCCCTTTAAGGCATTCACATTCTAATGAAAGAGAGAAGCTGTCAACACTACAACTATGAGTCAGAATGAAATCAATTCTCTCTAAAACCAAAGAACTAGCAAGATCGACTGAAAAATGCTCCCATAGCCCACCCTGCCCCACCCCACCCCCACCAAAGATATATCCCTATCCTAATGTCTGGAACCTGAAAATATTACCTTATGGCAAAAGGGTCTTTATAGCAGTGATTCAGAAACATGAAATAAGGAGATCATCCTAGATTATCAGTGTGGGCCCTAAATGCTCTTACAAGTGTCCTTCTGATTATAAGAAAGAAGTAGAGGAAGATTTGAAACAGGTCAAAGAGAAGACAACGTGACTCAATAGATACAGACTGAAGTGTCACCATCACAAGCCAAGGAATGCTTTGGAAGAGCTACCAAAGCTGAGAGAGTCAAGGAATGGATCCTAAGGAAATGTGGCCCAGTGATTCTGATTTGTGGCTTCTAGTCTCTGGAATTATGAGAGAATAAATTTGTTGTTTTAAGTTACCCACTTTATGGCAATATGTGAGGGCAGTTTCGGGAAATCAATATGACAAGTAGTAGATTATAAGCCTGAAGAAGCAGCAATTCACCCCAAATGAGTTGGTTATGGGAAAAATGGCCATTTGACCTAAGCCCTACAGGACAGAGAGGACTGCCTTTAACAGGTATTAGGTTTGGGATATGAGTTATCCCCCCAAAACCTCTACTAATGCAGGAATAGTCAAAAGACCTGCTTGAGTTGCTCTAAAACTTATCTGAACTCTGCCAAATATTAACCCCAACAAAGTGAAATCCTCAATTAAATTGAGCTTCAGGAACTTCTTTTGTTCCTCATATAAAAGGTTTCACTTTTGGAAGGTCTACTAAGCCAAAGGCCACTCTTTCCCTTTTAAATCCAGCAGAAAAATAACAAAGCGATATAAAATGGCTCTGTAGTTATATCTTTTCTTAAACTCTTCTTTCTGACTCTGGAATTCCACAGATAGAACCTCCTCCTCTTTCAGTTGGAATTAGATCCAAAGTCAGAACATCTTAAGGAACAGCCCTGGCAGATGTGCAGTTCCATGATATTCCCTTGCCACTCAGTCCACTGGATTTCCAGAAAAGGCACCCAGCCACACTAACTCAGGCCTTTGGAATTTTCCATCCTTGGCTAAAGTAAAGGTTAAAAAAAATAAACACAGTGATGGCTCTGTCCCATGGTGAACAGTTTTTAGTCAAATAGAAGAAAGAGGGAAAGAAGAGGTGAGAAAAAGTTGACAAGGGATGATGTTTCCTGTGCATGGTGGAAAGGAGAAGCAGAGGAGCTGGCAATGGAAACCAGACACACAGAAGATTTGCCTAGAAGGTGGCAGTACAGAGAGGTTAACACCAGGAACATGAGTTGAGGAAAATCAGAATGAGGCAAGAGGGCTGGGGGTGTAGCTCCAGGGTAGAACACCTACCCAGTAGGCAAAGTCCCTGGCATCACAAAAACAAGAAGGGGGAAAAGCAGTTATGGTAGTAGAAAATAGAAAGGGGGAGAAAGTGGGTTAAAAGGGAGAATTAATAAAAGGAGGCCAGCCCCAGTGGGGGTTCACAAATGATCAGAGAGGCAGCCTCCATTTGCTACTATTCCCGTCAAGCAGGCTTTGCTGCTTTGAGAAATACAGGTCTGGAATAGGCATGAGATGCTGCCCCCATCTTCCACCCTGACAGTGGTTAGGATGGAGGAAAGGAGGGCAGGCAGGCCTGGAACCCTAGTCCCTCCATCCTTGGTTCCCAAAAGAAATCTGTCCTCTATAAGCATCTAGTGGTCACACGTCTCTGACCTCTAACTCATTTAAGCTGGAGAATTTGGTCCAAACTATCATATTACAGTAGAGAACTGTATACAATTGCTTTCTAAATTCCTTACCTGACTGATCTGGGTTCTTGAATTATGTAGGTTGACAGCATGCACTGCCTCCAGGCCTGAATAAAGGTCTACTCAACCCTTTGCTACTGGGCAAAACCATTCTACTTACCTAGAACAATGGCTGAAAGGTTTCATTTCTTCCTGTCTGAGTCTAAAAATATACTGCTACCCTTATTAAATATTGTTAATATTTTAATCTGTTGTCTCGGTCTATTGTCATCAAGAAAAAAAAATCCTTCAGTTCTCTCAGATTAAACCCTTGTTTTACCTTCTCTCAATACCCCCACCACCTTGTCCTAAGTAGATTTAATCCATTAAAAAGAAACCAGTGGAAATAGATTCTCTGTTTCTGTTCAATTCCAGCAACAGCTCTCAAAGCATTTCCCTTGGGATTTTAGCACAAACCCAAATGAAAGTGTCTATCGTTTTCCTCAGCCAAGGCAGCCATCTTTCACAGCTCAGCATACCTTTCTCTTTCTCTCTGTCCAACACATCACTGTCTAGTTCCCTGTGTTATACACCATAGTCCCAGAAGTTCCAGAGGCTTCTAAGGAATCATTATATCAGTGAGCTGATAAATGAGCTTCATCATTTATCATTTGTGATAAAGCTAACTGATATAATGATACAACCATGGAATTCAGTTGAGGGCCAGTAAAAAGGGAGAAAATCAAAATCATCAAAGCAAAATAATATAAGTCAGGTTGAAGGGAAAGAACTCATAATTTTAAGAAAATGAACATCCATTTCTAAAGATGATTTCAATAGGACTACAGTTAGTACCCGTTCATGTTTAAAAATTAGTAATTACTCTAATCTACATGGGTTAGAAAAAAACAATGTAATCCACTGAAAATATCTGAATTTTTAACTTGAATTAGCTTATAAGGAGAATTAGAACTATTAACCTACTGAGGGGGGAGGGGGAATAGAATATGAGAAAGTGAAAATAGTTAATGTATATTTTGTCTCTACAGATTTTGAAACAATATCTAAGAGTTTCCCCAACCTCTTATATTAATGATTTTCAATGCATTACAGCCAGGTCTGTTACCCAAGGGCCTGTAACAAGATAGGTTAGGCCCAGGAGAAATACAGTCATAGCCAATTAGAATTTATATAAAAATAGAAAATGCAATCCACATCTATGATCGAGTGTTTCTTCAAAGCAGTAAGGCTCTGTGCCATCAGAGCATCATGGATATTATACTGGCCAGCAATGAGGAGGGCTGGTGCAAATGTGATCAGTCAGGAAGCTTTTGTGGCATGCCTCTCTAGGATGGCAGGGACTAGATTTAGTGAAGAAAGGAAATTTCCATTTATCTCTCAATTGAAATTACCATGAAGCCCAAAGAAACTTGGAAAGATTTTCAGGTCTTTCCTTCTGTTTTCTCCATCAATGTGTTTTAGAAACCTATCTCTGGGAAAAGGTCCTGTGATTACCTTGAAAATGCAGTGCCCCATCTAACTTGACCTTCAGGCAGGATAAAGATTCTCTTACTTAGGACACATGAGAGGCATCTTAAGACTTTTCAGCCAGAGTTATTGTCTGCGATGTGAAACCATCCCTTCTCTTTTAACACCCCACCCTCCATATGCACATCACCCCTACCTCTTTATTTTGTTCTTTAGCTGAGGATGGAAAATTCCATAGGCCTGAACTGGCTAGGTGCCTGCTAAGTGTCTGGCCAGCTTATATCCTGAAACACCTCAAGTCTGAGAGCAGTGCCCACTACCAGAACTCCAGATGGAGGGAGTCCTCTGTGGGGAAAAAATTTAATTACGAATAATTTAAGAAAACATCTGAATTGAAATTGCAGACTACAAACCTGTATTGCTTTCTTTCAGCCCAAATTCTCAAAAGGGATTGTACTTCCTCATTGGAATTTTGTGAAGACTTCTGCACCTGGCTCACAGTTGGCCGTTCTGTTAGATCTCTGCTCCTCCTCCATCATAAGGTCAGAAACCCAGCTGGGAATCCATCTGACCCCAGAATCCCATCACTCCTCAACTTCTAGCAATGACTCATTTGGTATGCAGAACACTGATTCCCCCAAATTGGCCACATATCAATCCCTGGAATCAGGGAGTATGTCACTTCACATGGCAAAGGGGACTTCACATATGTGATTAAATTAAGGATTTGGGGATGGGGAGATTATTCTAAATTATCTCATAAGTGGCTGGGAATGTAACTCTATGGTAGACCACTTGCCTAGCATGCATGAGACCCTGGATTCTATTCCTAGCACTGAAAATAAAATGATGTCTAGTTTGGGCTGGGGCTATAACTCAGTGGTAGAGTACTTGCCTAGCATATATGAGGCCCTGCATTCAATCCTCAGCACTGCAAACAAAATAAAACAAAGAAAATCAAATAATAAAATAACAAAATGAAACAAGTGTTCTCACAAGTGAACAAAGGAGGCATTACAGTCAGAGACTAAAGAGAAGGTGTGAAGATGGAAGCAGAGTCAGATTGAAATGATGTGAGAAAGAGTGAAGCAGCTATTGCTAGCTTGAGGATGGAAGAAGGGGCTGTGACGCAGGAAGCCTCTACAAAGTAGAAAAGGAGGCAAGGTAAAGAATTTTCTTCTACAGCTCCTGGAGGGAATGCAACCTTGCAAAACCTTGACTGTAGCCCAGTGAAACCCATTTCAGATTTCTGACCTCTGGAACTATGAAAAAATATATAAATAAATCTGTGTTCTTTTAAGACACTAAATTTGTGGCAATTTGCTATAGCAGCCATGGGAAACTGATACAATACAGTCCAACCCTCAGCAGGGCCACTGACTGGGCCCCCTCTGAGTTCTTTAAGTATTCACTCCCTCAGTCTACAATTCCACTGGGCTTTAGCACAAGCTGTTATATCATCATGGTAAGGGTAGGGCACCCCTCCTCAGGAAGACCAGCAATAAAACCAGGACTTACATGTGGAGGAGCTGGGCAAGTAGCCAGAAAACCAAAAGATGGGTTTAACTATTGATAGACTAGGGGATCAAGACAGGTTTCTGGGGGTACAGCTCAGTAGTAGAGTGCCTGCTTAGTATGCTCAAGGCCCTAGGAGGAAGGGATGGGGGAAGAGATGGAGAAGGAGGAGGAGGACAGGGACATATGAAACAATGACACAAAGGGGACAATGAATAAGACCAAAATCCAGTGACTGGAAACAAATTTTAAAGATAGCGTATAACCAGCAACCAATACAATTTGAGGCCAAGAACCTGGGCTGCAAATGTGAGAAGCCCCTGATGTCTCTGAGCCCAAGGCAGAGCTGAGCAGGCAGTGGATGGAGTGACTCCAGCTACAAGTAGAGAGGAGGGAGGCAGGGAGAGAGAGAATGAGACTGCTGGGCTTGTTATTACAGAATTGAAGTGTGAAGCCTCATAGAATTCTTCTCTGGCTCTCCTGGAGAGAATTCTGCCAGGTTGTTTGGAAGGGACAGACAGAGGCCAATTTCCTCTGCAAGCAGTCATGCCGGTCACTAGTAGTGAAGCAGCAAGTCTCCCCAGGGTCAAGTTAGCAGGGAGAACCTTCTTTGCTTCACAAGCAATAGAGCATGTCATAAACACTCTATGGGGCACAAATGACAACTACTGGTCCCTGTGAGCTTTTAAATAATGATTTAGTTCAATTTATGCAACAGTTTTCTTAAGAGAATTCTTGAACTTAAGTTATTTCTTGGTGGTAAGGTAGGCACCTTAGAAGGTAACATGCCCTTCTAGAGGTCTCTAGGAAACCATTTAATGCACTGAAGCATTAGGAACTTGTTAACCTATGAAAATAAACTGGTTGTGCCAATAGCACTCTTCCATTCACACCGTGAACACTGTGAGAACAAGCGCTGCAAGGCACAAAGATGGCCACTTCTCAAGTGGGAAACTAAACTATAATACAAATGCACAGAAAGAAACATATATGGTGTTATTTTTGGACCACGCTAACCCACTTGAAAAAAAAAAACAGTTCCATGAAAATGATCCCAGGTACCTCTGCACAGCCAGTGTTGTGGAGGGTTTTTTTTTTCCATATAGTTATTCAAATAGCAAATAAAGAAAGAATGGTCAATTGCTAGCAGTTTTCAAAATCCTTAGGCTTGCTTTGGGAAGGAAAATTCTTACAACAATTTTGCCCACATTTCTCAGAAACAGCCCCACCCCTCTTTCGTTTTGGTCCTACTTTCTATTTTCCCACTAAAGAGACCTAAGTTTGTTTAGAAATAAACATTATTTCCCATACAACATCACTGAAACCACACAAGAGGTGCTTCCCCCGCCTGATTCCTTATGGAACCTGGCTTACACACTAGTACTTCTTACTCTGAAGGAATAGAGAAACCTGGAGTTCATTACCTGTTCTGTCATTTAGCAAATACAGAAGACTTATGGCCTGCCTCACTAAAAACCAGGCCTCTGTTTCCCCACTTAGAGAAGGAGGGTGATGACAATGTGGTATGTATTCAACAGAGACCTGTAGACATATGAGATCATAGACATCACAGCATTGTTAATGCTTCTTAAGATGGGGGCTATAAAAACACAAGGTCTTGTCATCATTTAAAAAACATCTCATAGAAATGAATTCCCCAGCCTTTGACACACTTCACCAAGACACTTCAAATAAAGATATTCTGTCTTAGAGAGTTGGAAGAACACTTGACTTCTTAGTTAAATCTCACACAGTAAAATACTTCTAGTCATTAGGGAAAGCCGTGTGATGGGAAAGCTGAATATCAGAATATCTTCAAACACTTCTTGGCAGCTTGAAACATAGACATAAGCTGTCAAGAAAGGCAAAAACATGGGCTGGGCGGATAGCTCAGTGGTAGAGCACTTGCCTAGCATGTGTGAGGTCCTGGGTGCAATACCCAGCACTAGAAGAAAAAAAAAAAAAGGCAAGAACACATAACTTCCCATGAAAAACTCCATAGGCAATAAAAATAAAGTGGAGAAAAATTGGAGGAAATCATTAATAGCAAATTTGCGCATGATTATGCAAAGTTGTGCATAGACAATAGAGAAACCATGTGTAGATGGAACAGTTGGCATGTTTTCCACAGCAGTGACTCTGCCAGGAACCTGTACACGATTCTTAACAGAACTTATCCTGCTATCACAAAACCATAATAGCTGAATATAAAAGGACATTAAGGGGTGAAGTCCAGTGATAGGGGATGTGCTTGGCATATATGAGTTCCTGGGTTCAATCCTTGGTTCCACAAATAAATAAATATATAAAAAGATATTCATTTCTTAGGAGTCCTTTAAGCTTTCAATTTTTTCACTAAAATACATTATTTCCAAAATAGGGTTTGCTTTTTTGTTGTTGTTGTTTTGTTTTGTTTTTTGTGGTCCTGGGGATTGAACCCAGGGACACTCAACCACTGAGCCACATCCCCAGCCTTTTTTTGTATTTTATTTAGATACAAGGTCTCACTGAGTTGTTTAGGGCCTTGCTAAGTTGTTGAGGCTGGCTCTGAACTTGCAATCCTCCTGCCTCAGCCTCCCAAGTCGCTGGCATTACAGTCATGAGCCACCACACCCAGCTCCAAAATAGATTTTTAAAGGCATTTGAATTTCAATATCCGTTTGATTTTAAAAGTGAGGATAAATGAGTGAAAGGGATATCAGTTAAGTTTGAAAGGGAAAGGAAAGATTGGCAAATCTGTTTTTTCACATGGAGCCCAATTCTCTTCTATTCATTCCTTCACATACACCACAGACAGAAAGGTGAATGCTTCTGCCAAAGAGTACACATATAGGTTCCCCAGGCTGGATAACCTTCCCCAAAGTATAGCAGGGAATGCTCTCCCCACTCAGTCCTGCCAGTCACTCATCAGACTGGTCTGGAGGTAGAGCCCTAGCTCACACCTGCAACACTTTTGAATATGAGTAAATCAGATTAGAAATGAATATTACCAAGAACCTAATGAAGAGGGGTCTGCCAGTTAATTCTTCCAGGAAGGGTCCAAGTCTTGGCTTAGCCATGTAGTTCACCCCTTTGAAGCATGATTTGGAGCAAGGAAATAAGGAAGCAAGGGTTCCTTCTCCCTTGTTCCAGTTTACTTTTGTAAAATGACTTGAAACACAGAAGGCTTCCCCTGCCCACCATAAAGCCTAGGTATGGTAATGCTTACCATTGTGCCAAACCCTACCCTAAGTGCTTCTAAATGCAAGGACTCTTTTAGGTCTTTCAATAAGGCCAGGAGGAGGTTACCAAGAAGGTTAAATATCTGACCCAGTATCACCCAGCTGGTAAGTGGTTGAGTTGAACTTTGAACCTGGGCAGCATGCTTCTGAAACACATGCTTTTAACCACTCTGCCCTAAGAAGCATGAGCTGACAGGCAACAGCAGCTGAGACTGTTCATTTCCCCCTCTCCAGTTACTGCTCTGGGAGCCTCCAGGGTGAGTCCCTACAAGGAATCAAAAGGCATCTGGTTCTAGGCTGATATAAATGACAGACTGATGTTACCCACAAACTCCTCTGTACTCCTGACAAAAGTTAAGACAAATCAAGAGATCTAAATGCCAAGGAAAAATGTATCCTAAAAGTACCCTTAAGATTCACAGAATGGCTGGGGATGTGGCTCAAGCGGTAGTGCGCTCGCCTGGCATGCGTGCGGCCCGGGTTCGATCCTCAGCACCACATACAAAGATGTTGTGTCTGCCAATAACTAAAAAATAAATATTAAAAAAATTCTCTCCCTCTCTCTCTCACTCTCTCTTTAAAAAAAGTGATTTACAGAAAGAGAAACTGCTCAAGCTCCTTCTCCCTCACCATGGTTTCCCATGGTGGTGGTATTATTATTATTTTTTTTTTATATTGGTACCGGGGATTAAAACCAGGGGTGCTTAAGCACTGAGCCACATCTCCAGCCCTTTTTAAAAATATAAATAAATTTCAACATGCCTTTCCAACAATTTTATATTTAGGAGAAACCAAAATCAGGTAGGCAAATTATTCCTTTAAACTGCAACATTTTCTTAAGCGTTAAGTAACGGAATGCCATGGTGAGTTACACATGTACGCTCTGTATGACTATCTCAGCATGTCAGATGTTATCTTTAATTCTTCCCATTCCCATAGAGGGGGCAGGGGACTCTGTAGTCAAATCAATGTGGAAAACACCATAGAGGATAACAATTGTTCATTAATAAAGGCCTGCCTTGTTAAAATCAGGAAGGATCAAAGTCTTGAAAAATGTTAGGGATCAGAAAGAAAGAAAAGAAAGGAAGGAAGGAAGGGGGAAGAGAGGAGAAACAGAAAGAGAAAAGAGAAGAAAAAGGGGGAGAGAAAGAGAAGAGAGGAGAGAGATACACAAAGAAAGAAAGACAGAAAGGGTAAGCAGGGGTGGTGGGGGCAGCCATAGGGATGATGTAACAATCGAACAGAAGATAGAACCACTAGCATCCTATCTGGTTTCTATCTTGTCTATTTTAGTTATTTGCATGTATGTAATCTTCTTTTCTGGCTTGTGAGTCCCTTAAGGGCAGGAACTATTCTATTAGCCTCCCTGGGCACCTGGAGGAGGCTGGTCAGCCCCTCATCTCCATGCAATTGCTGCTCAGACCCAGGGAGCTGGATCTGCTCTGGTACGGTAAGGGTGTGGACTAACTTCCCATCACCATTCTAACTGGAAGTCTGGGGCTGGCTTCCAGATTATTCCTCCAGGCCCTGCCTCCCATTTCCTAATCACCCCCAAAGGTGCAAGCCTCTTCAATTGACTTATCTCTCCTGCAATCTCCTCTGGGTCTATGTAGCCCTGGCCCTTCCCTGGCTCTTCCACCCTTTCCTTATTCCACTTGGAACACTTTCTTCTTTGCCCTCAAGAACCCCAGCCTTATGCCAAAACACAACCCTACATGCTCAGCCTTCCCCTAGAATGTTCTCTCTGCTGCCTTGTTTAAGGAAAACCTGGCTTTTAACAACTCTCTTGAATAGACGTTGCTCATTTTCGTTCCCCCTCCCCTATCACCACACACATTTTTCCTCTTGTTCACCCAAGCTAAGAAACCTCAAAATCATCTTGACTCCACCTCCGCTTCCTCTGTCTTCATTCCCCTTTTTCTCCAGGTCTTCTCCTCCCCCTTCAAGAATCACCAAATTCTGTTGATTTTATCACTGAAATGTCTCTCACATTTTCTCCCTTATCTCCATTCTCAATGCCTCAATTAAAGCCTTTGTTATCTTTCTCCTGAACTATATGTTTAAGTAGTTTCCTGACCTCCAGGCTCTTCTCCCAACACTGAGAACATCCCACACATCGTTGCCCTGATTTTTCCCACAATACACATACTGAGTACCTACTATATTCTAGGCACCATGTGAAGCACTGAAATAGAGAATAGATAGCCCCTAACTTCCTGGCTTATATCCAAAATGGGTAAGAAACATTCTGTGGTAGGCCCTTCTAGAATACTGCAGTTTTTTTCACCAACTCTCTCACTCTTTTTACCCTTTACATTTACACATCAAACACTTTTCATATTACCTTCCCTATTCCTCACAAGAACTCAAGGGAGGTACTACCATATATGCCCGTTTCACAGATGAAGGAAAAATAAGGTTACTTGCCTCACTTCACAATGCAAGTAGGTGGCAGAGGTCAGATTCAACACCAGGCCCAACTCTTGAGCTGGTACTCTGCCTCTCACATTTGAAGTAGGACACAAAAAACTTGAAAAAGAGCCCAAACGGAATGATCATGATATGAAGAACCTTGAAACCAAGTCATGTGAGGAATGAAAATAAAGAGATGAAAGCTCTTTGGCTTTGGGAAGGGTTAATTTTTAAATGACATGGTGGCTGTCCCAAATATTTAAAGGGTTGTCATGTGAAAGAGGAAGCAAACATTCTATGTGTTTCCAAACAGCAGAGTTAGGCCCAGCCCGTAGTGGAACTTACAGAGAGTAAATTTTAGCTCATGAGCATTTTCAAACATAGCACTTTAACTGGCAGGAAGTGTTTAAGGAGAAGCTAAATAATCACCATCAGAGATATGTCTAGGGTACATTCCTGCCTTGAGAGGAAGAGTGGTCTATATCAGTGTTTCTGTGCACATTACAATACCTGGGTGGTTTTAAAGAATACAAATGCCTGGCCCCATCCCTGACTCAGCGAAACAGAATCTTGGGGCATGGGGACCTTTATTGCAATAATCAAGAACAAGGAAGTAAGTCTGTAAGATGGTTCACTTCAATCCTCAAAAGAAATAAGAATGGCCAATCAACATATGAAAAACTGTTTACCTTCAAGACTAGTCAAAGACATGCAAATTAAAAAACCAATATACTATTTATGTCCTATCTGAGTGCTAAGATATGGGCTGGGGATATAGTTCAGTGGCAAAGTGCTTGTCTAGCATGTGTGAGGCCCTGGGTTCAATCCCCTGCACTGCAGTAAAGGAAGGAAGGAAGAGGAAGGAAGGAATTACTAACCAGTGTTGGCAAAGGAGAGTGAAAATGAATACCCTCATATTCTGTCAGTAAAAGAGTAGTACACTGGAACAACTTTCTGGAGAGCAATTTAACAGTACATTTAAGAGTGTGTGAGTTTGTTTTGCTAGGAACAGAACTCAGGGCTTTGTGCATACATGCCAAGGCAGGTGCTCTACCACTGAGCTACATACATGCCCAGCCCTAAAAGGATTTTTTCTTCTTTTTTTTTTTGCGTAGTAGGGGTTGAATCCAGGGGCATTGAAACAGAGAGCTATATCCCCAGCCCTTTATACTTCTGAGACAGGGTCTTGCTGAGTTGCCCAGGCTGACCTCAAACTTGTACTCCTCCCGCCTCAGCCTCTCCTAAATCAATGGTGTTACAGGCATGTATCACTATACCTGGCCTGAAGAGAAAAAAATTTTTTTGAGAAATTTTTAATATCAGAAATTCATGCTGGGCATGGTGGTGCAAACCTGTAATCCCAATGGCTTGGGAGGCTGAAGCAGGTGGATTGGAAGTTCAAAACAGCCTCAGAAACTTAGCAAGACCTGGTCTCAAAACAAAAACACATAAATTAAAAACACTGGGTGTCGGGCTGGGGATGTGGCTCAAGCGGTAGCGCGCTCGCCTGGCATGCGTGCGGCCCGGGTTCGATCCTCAGCACCACATACAAAAAAAAACAAAGATGTTGTGTCCGCCGAAAGCTAAATAATAAATATTAAAAATTAAAAAAAAAAAAACACTGGGTATAGCACTCGCCTAGCACGTGTGAGGTGCTGGGTTCAATTCTCAGCACCACATAAAAATAAGTAAATAAAATAAAGGTATTGTGTCCACCTAAAAC
>NW_026000283.1:11425255-11429608 GCF_001458135.2 Marmota marmota marmota
CAGTGGTTAAGCCTCCTGAGTTCAATTCCTGGTACCAAAAAAAGAAAGAAAAAAAAATCATATAGTCTTTGAACAGGCAATTCCATTGATAGAAATTTATCCTAAGAAGACAATCTAGCAAGGTTTTTGTTTTTGTTTTTCTTGGCAGTGTTGGGGATTGAACCCAGGGTTTATGTGCATACAAGGCAAGCACTCTACCAACTGAGCTATACCTCCAGCCCAATCTAGTAAGTTTTAAATGCCTTCTTAAAGATGTTCACTCAGTGTTTAGAGCAGCACTGTACAAGAGAACGTTCTGCAATGATGGAAATGCTCCATACCTGCACTATCCAATATGGTAGCCACACATAGAGCACTTGGACTGCAGCAAGTATGATTTAGGAACTGATTTTAATTAATTTAAATTTAAATAATAGTCATATGTTTCCAATAGCTAAGGTATTGAACAGCTCACATTCAGCAAAAAATTAGAGACTATCAAAATATACAACAATAAAGGGTGACTGATCTATGGTATACCCATGATGGATTTCTTGACAGTGTTGCTAAACATTATTATGTAAATTTATATTTACTAACATGAAAAATGTTTATAAGATATTAATAGGCTGGGGCTGGGGTTGTGGCTCAGTAGTAGAGCGCTCGCCTACCATGCATGAGGCACTGGGTTTGATCCTCAGCACCACATAAATGTAAAATAAAGATATTGTGTCCACCTAAAACTAAAAAAAAAATTTTAAAAAGATATTAATAGGTGAAAAACTGATTTAAGTTTTGTACATTTGTTTCAGTTTATATATTTTCATATGTATACAGACTCATGAAATATATACACTAGAACATTAACAGTTCCTTCTGATTAATGAGATAGGGATGATTTAGTCTTTTGTTTTTTGAATTTTTCTAAAATAAATATGCATTTGGTATGTGAAAAAGCAATAAAAAATTTATGGGGTGGGGATGTGGCTCAAGTGGTAGTGCGCTCGCCTAGCCTGCATGAGGCACTGGGTTCGATTCTCAGCACCATATAAAAATAAAATAAAGATATTGTGTCCACCTAAAACTAAAAAATAAATATTTTTTAAAAAAATTTAAAGTTGTACTGGTGATAAAAATAGGAAAACACTCAATCCAAAGAATCTTTTCATATGCTAGTCTAAGAAAATAAATTCTTCTATTTGGTGTTTAAGTATAAAGGTTCAGCAAGAAGGCCCCTGAGCTGGGCGTGGTGGTGCATGCCTGTAATCCCAAGTGACTGGGGAGGCTAAGACAGTAGGATTGCAAGTTCAAAGCCAGCCCCAATTTAGCAAGGCCCTACCAACGAGGGAGATCCAGTCTTGAATTAAAACATTAAAAAGGGGCTGGGCATGTGGCTAAGTGGTTAAGCGCCCCTGGGTTCAATCCTCCATACCAAAAAAAAAAAAGTCTCATTTCACAGCAAACTGCACAGGTCCTTTGGACAGATCCTTCTGGCAGTGGCTAGCTCCAGGCCCTTCTAACCTAGAGAAGCCAACAAAAGGAGTAATGAGACAAAATGTTATGTTTGGTTGCCAACACTTAATTTTCCTCATAAGTCTCTGGACTGGAAAGGCTTGGTCAAGAAGCCCATGTTGATCTGGGGGTGTGGGGGGAGCTCAGCAGTAAAGCATGCACAGAAGGCTCTGGGTTCAATCACCAGCACTGCAAAAAAATTTAAAAACCGTCCAAGTTGAGACTGACTTTATTCCACAATATATGTTCTCACCACCTTACAAATGAGGCTGTGGGTTTTGTCCTATATTAAGTACTTTCCACAAATCCTCCTGGGAAGTGGGATCATGGGAGCTGCTGCATTTTCAATGCTTCCCGGAATTCAAAAATAACAAGCGTTCTGTGCAAGGTAGTTGTGAGTGGCGGGTGGGAGTCAGTCAACAGCTGCAGACCCTTTTCAGCCATTCTGTTCTGAAGAGCTTCTCTCAAGAATGAAATCTGGCTGATGCTGGTCAGGGACTGATGCTTACAGCTACCCTGCCTCAAGGGGCTACAACTGGTAACATCTAGCAATTCTTTCCTGATCCTTTGGTGCAGAAGGAATTGAGGGTAAACTGCCACAGCCACTATTTAAACACCTACTAGGTGACTTTCCCAGGCTGACAGGAGGCTCCTCTTAAAAGCATCTAGAATACAACAGGTTTATCAAATGTCTTTGTTCCCCTTGAGGCACAAACAACTATATCCTGAATTATAACAAGAGCACCATTACAACTCTGCATTTTAAACAGGTATACATGCAAACACTTCTCAATTAACACTTGCAGGTTATAATGTTCTTTCCCAAGCCCCTCGAGAAATGGCGATTCTGTAATTATCTCTTTCCCTGGATTAAAACTGACCTTCATAAAAATGCTGAATTTACAGGAAAATGAAGCAGCAAAACAGCCTCTCCTTTCTGTGTGCTTCATTATGTGGTTAATAGATTCGTGAAAGTACTAATAACTGAATGAGGGTTTGAATACACAACAACATGCTATATATAGCCTGGGCCTAGTCCTTATAAATTTTTCGAACAGTGAACAAAACTGAATGATGTTGGTTAGCAACATGCCAACAAGAGTGTAACTGTAAAAAAAAAAAAAAAATCTACACCGGAAATACTGTATATTTGTGCAGCTTGGTGGGTTTTCCAGTTCTAACAAGAGAGATACACCAGAGGAAAGCTTGACCTGCTGTGCTAATGACTCGGGACTCACATTGAAATTCTAACATTAGTATCTTGGGTTTATAGCAGCAAGTGTAAATCTTACCTCAGCTGTCCCTTAATAAACACTTGGGGCTTAAATCAGAAAAGAGCCAGAAGTTAGCAAGGCAGCTGCAACATGGTTGCCTTGCTCTCCAGCCACCCTTGCCTTTATGAACTTTGGTTAAGGCTCTTTGTGTCAGAAAAGCAGGGAGAGAGTTGGAGAAGGGACAGAGAGGAAGAGACAGAGTCATTTAGGAGTGTACACTCCATTTCAGGCTGTTTCCTTATTTTTCCTTAATTGACTGCACTGCTTTCAAATAGCATTCACAGTGGTGCTAGGAAGAACCTAAAATTGATTCTTGGGCATAATCTGTGTGTCTGCTTGACAAACACACACACCCCACATTGGAACTAATGAAGATAAATGAAGAAAATGCCATCCTCATTCCCTTGCAAATACAGGATATCTAGCTAGCATTGTGACTTGCACCTAGTAGGGGCTCAATGAATATTTACATTCATAGAATCTGTTCTCCCCACTCCCAAAATCGCACTGTGGGTCACATATAAAGTAATGCATAAATGTCATTCCTCTGTATGGTCTGGTATAAATGTTAAAAAAAAATCAGTGGACTTGGTCCCAAGTTAGCTAGGCTGATGAGGAAACATGGCCACTGGCAATAGCTTCAAGAAGAGTGTCCTCTCATTAACAGTTTTTCCAGTGGTTAAAAAGGAGCACAGCACCTGTGCTGCACAAAATTCTTTTTAAAAACTAAAAATCTGGGAAAGAATGTTAACTTTTTGCCGCTGAAGATGGCAGGTCAAACATTGGTCATTTCCCAGGGGAGGTTTGTGGTGTCCCATTTATCCTTTTGAGACCACAGTTGCCCACTCCACAGTTCCCTTCACATGATGTGGCTAGGCACCCCTGCTCAGAGAAGGTTTTCTTTCTTTCTGAATTTAGGAAAGCATTCCCTATGCTAGGCAGATTGAATCACTTGTTAATAATCACCAAAGATGAGAGCAATGGTATAAATGCCCTGCACACAGCTTGTCTTCTTCTCAAAACTGGCTGTGATGACAAGCTAGGTTTGGATCTGACCTCAACAGGTCCTCACTGCAAAATCTGAGTGAAGTACACAATAAGACAAATCCATTAAAACAACATTAAAGGTCTGGGTTTAGCTTCACTAAACAGCAGGATTAAACTTTCAAGGGTCCAGCCACGATAAAGAGATTTCTTTAAAGTCACTTGGCTTTGCACAGTTGTAGCTATTAGGGATCAGATTTTTATCTCAAAGGTACATATTTTGCCTTTGATCCTCCTCCAGAACTCCCACTAATGTCAACTTTCTCCACTGTTGGGATCAGGCCCCTGGCCTCCCTTTAATGTTGGTTTTATTGCTGATTCTACAAGATCAACAGAGAAATTACAAGGAAAAGCTGTGAAGTTCCCTTCCCGCGACAAGTTGTGTTAAAAAAAAAAAAAAAAACAAACAAACCTCTCCTAAATGGTGAAATTTAAACACAGCAAAGGACATACTAAGATTGAGAGATTAGAGACAAAAACAAGCAAACAAAAAACCCAAAATAACAAAAACAAAGTAACAAAACACAGGCTAATTAACCAGTCC
>NW_026000283.1:11429859-11439129 GCF_001458135.2 Marmota marmota marmota
ATTTGCTCACTTCGGCCATGGCGAGAGGCGGCGGGCAGTCTCCGCGGGCGTACTCACTGCCCCGGGCCGGGGCGGCCGCGGGGGCTGCTGCTCCCTGTGTTTACACGCCGGCCGGCCACCTCTTAGCTTGGTGGCAGCGCGGCTCCCTCAGCTCCTCCCTCCCACCCGCTGCTCCTCCCTCGTTCCCTCCTTCTCTTCTTTTCTCGCTCTCTTGGCTCTCTCACTGTCCTGCCCCGCGGCTGCGGCAGCTCCCTCCCCTCGAGAGCTTGGGCTCCGCTCGCCAGCAGCCTAAGAAGGAGGGGTGTGTCTGGCGGGGGAAGGGTGTGTGGAGGGGGAGGGAGTCCTAGAGGTGGGGGCGAGGGTCACGAGGGAAGAGGGGGGGAAGTGGCAACCACTCGGGCTCCGCCCGCAGCTGATGTTGCTGGTGCAGCCGCATCCGGGAGGCGAGATGAGACTGCTTCTTTTTTCGAGTGTGTGGGGCTAAAGGGAAGTCGGAGGGGGATGATGAACTGTCTCCCAGACTCGGACGTGCCCTACCCCTGGGCTCCCTCCCTTCCAGTGCCAACGGGAGGGCTGGAGGACCCTCACTTCCCCCACCCCGCAAGCCCCCAGGGCCCTTACGGCGAGGGGCTGGGAAACAACGTGGAGCAGCCGCCTATTGTGTGCTCCACTGGGGTAGGGTCGCGCAGATGTCGAAGGAGGGAGAGCGCGTTTTCTGGTCTGAGAAGTTCGCCTGGGTCCTTCTTCGCAACCACACCGTTTTCTTTCCCAGGCGTCCACCTTACTGGAGCAACCCCAGGGAAGGAAGCAGGCTTTGGGAAGTGTGACCCTGTGTGGTTGCACCCCCTCGCCCAGGCGGGAGAGAGTTGGGTTGTGGGGCCTGAGCTAGTGGCAGGTGGTGTAGTCCAGCAGTTACTGCTCCAGAAGCTGGGTACAGTGGCACTGGGAAGGCCAAGGCCTGGGCTTTTAATCGGCTAGAAGGATCTACCAATCTTGTAGAAGCTTTTGCTTGTGCATTGAAACAACCACTTTCCATTTCCTACTCCTTTCCTTATCCTCACCAGCTTCCAAGAAATTGTTTTTCCAAGAATCAAAGAACATCTGACTAGGTGTAAAACACACATGCTTAAGACAGAAATAAGGACTGGAATCTTGAAGTACTCCACAAAACTTCCCCGAGTGCCCCACTGATCTGGCGGTTTTCTATTTGGTTACTTCATTTGTTGAGTTTGAAAATGACTGCTAATATAGGGAGCCAAGCATCCCTCTGAGAGGATTCCTACTATTGCCCATATGGCACTTCACCCACTTTCCCCAACTTCAAAGAGCAAACAGTAGCACCTACATAGGGAACTTCGTTATGGAAACAAGAATATGCGTGATGCTTTCTGTGAACCCAAAAAATGCCGCCAAGTCTCTTAGCAGCAAGCCTGTTCAGCAGCCATCATGGTTAGTCCCAATAAAGCACAGATGGAAGAAGGGTCCTAGAGGACCTGAGACCTAGAAGTCCTCTAAAAGCAAAGGTATTGTGTCATAAATCATGGCATTGTACTGTGTGCAAGCACATGTAAAATTTAATTGTTGCATACAGGTAGATCAGCATAAATTCATGCTCTCTGTTCCAGGAATGCCTGTGTGGGTTGTACTTGGAGTGACCTCCACAACAGCCATAATACATATGAGCCCAAATTTAATGCTTCAGGTACAAGGCAGAGTCATGGGTTTTAGGGAACAGAGGCCCAGCTGCAGGTTCTATAAATCATGACTGGGAAAAAAAAGCGTGATATTCTCAGGCTCCTTTATTAGTGGGATAGCATGGACTTCCACTCAGTTTAGGCCAATGGGATATAAGATCAATGGTTGAAAGGAGGGATCCTGGAAAAATTTTTCTGCCTTGGTGAAAAGAGATGAGGAAGGAGAACTCTGTCTACCATTCTTCCCGAGACAGGTGTTTCCTTGTGGAGCCTGGGCCCTGGGCAGCCATATTGGAACCACAATGGAAGAACAAGACAATCGTAAAGAGATGCCAATCCAGAATCTGACAGTATTGAACCAACCCTAGTACTGCCTACCTCTGAATTCCTTTTCATGTGAGGAAAATAAATCCTTGTATTTTATACTGCTTTTAGTCAAATATTCTGTTACTTTCAGCCAAAAGCATTTTTAGATTCTATTGCAACCAAAGAAGTTAGGCATCATTTAGTAAGACAGCCAAGGTCCCTCCTCTCCTGGAGCTTATGTTCTCATGCAAACAAATGAGCATGTGCATTTCAGAAAGAGATAAATGTCACACAGAGAATTAAGGTGATATGACTGAGAGTAACTGGAGATGGGGACCTAATTTAGAAATGTAGTCAAGAAAAACTTCTTTGAGGAGGTGAAAATTGAGCTGTGTCTTGAAAAGAAGAAGTCACAGGTAGAGCACTGCAGGCAGCAGGAATGAATTGGGAACAAACTTGGTGTGTTCAAAGACCAGAAAAAAAAGGCCTATGGGGTGAGAGCATAGAAGGAAGAGGAATGGTACATATGAGATGAAGTTGAAGCAGTAGGCAATTTTCTGGAGAGTTTTGTGAGCCATGGGAAGCATATGTCACACTTATGGTGCACAAACACCATCTGGCCATTGTGTAGGCTCCACACTCATTCCCGACAGTGTAGGTTTTACTTTTTCTGCTTTAGGTCTTCTGTTTAATTACATCAACATTGAGCATGGTGTTCTGCACTGATGGAGAATGAATATGAATTAAAGACACCATCCATCCCCTTCAGGAAATAAATGGAAGTACACAAGGGAATGTATTTATAGCAGAGTATTGTGGCCCATGCCTATAATCTCAGTGACTCTGGAGGCTGAGGCAAGAGTATCCCTAGTTCAAGGCCAGCCTCAGCAATTTTAGTAATGTCCTGTCTCGAATTACAAAATAAAAAGTGCTGGAGGGATGGGTGTGTGGCTCAGCAGTAGAGCACTTGTCTAGCGTGTGTGAGGCCCTGGGTTCGATCCTCAGCACCACATAAAAATAAATAAACAAAATAAAGGTATTGTGTCCAACTACAACTAAAAAATAAATGTTTTTTTAAAAGGGGGCTGCAGATGTGGCTCAGTGGTTAAATGTCTCTGGGTTCAATCCCTGCTACGAAAGAGAGAGAGAGAGAGAAAGAGAGAGAGAGAGAGAATATATATGTGATACAAAATAGTATGTGATAAGGACAATACTCAAGGTAAAGAGAGAGGCAAGAGAGATCATATCCAATTAGAATTTTTGGAAGGCTTCCTGAAGGAGGGGACATTTCAGCTGGACATCAAGGAATGAGGATCTGAACATGACTACACTCATACAGCAAAGAGAAACTGTAGGGCAATTCTGTAGCCTCCAGGAGGACATTTTATTGAGTGATTTCTTGCCTATCTTTTTTTCTTCTTCCTTCCTTCCTTTTTTTCTTTCTTTTTCTTTCTTCTTCCTTTCTTTCTTCTTCCTTTCCCTATCTCTCTACCAGAGATTGAACCCAGCTCTATCACTGAGCTACATCCTCAGCCCTCTTTATTTTTGTTTTTTTATATTGTGACAGGATTTCCCTAAATTGTTGAGGCTGACCTCAAACTTGTGATCCTCTTGCCTCAACCACCCTAAGTTGCTGAGATTACAAGTGTGAATTACCACAATTGGCAACTATTGGCTTTTTGCTAATCTCGTTTCAACTGCTATCACAACATCCATTTCTTGCCATACATTTTTATTAAGCTGAAATTTGCACAACGAACAATTAACCATTTTAAAGTGTATAATTCCATTGCACCTAATGCATTCAAAAGGATATGCAACCACTACATCTCTCTAGTTTAAAAGCTTCTCAGGCTGGGGATATAGCTCAGTTGGCAAAGTGCTTGCCTTGCATGCACAAGGACCTGGGTTCAATCCCCAGCCCCACAAAGAAAAAAAAAGGTTTCTCATCCCCCCCAAAGAATACCTGTATCTAAAGTAATTTTTAAGAAATTACTCCCATTTTCCCATCTCCCCATGGCAACTACCAATCTGCTCTCTTTCTCTATAGATTTGCCTATACTGGATATTTCATATAAAAGAAATCACGTTTGATTTTTTTTTTCATGGTACTGGGGATTGAACCCAGGGCCACAGGCATGCTAGGTAAGTTATCACTGAATTACATCTCCAGCCCCATGTTTGATTTTTTGTGTGTGCCTGGCTTCTTTCATTTAACATGTTTTGGAGATTTATCTAAGTCACTGCATGTATCAGTAATGCATTCCTATTTATGGCTTTAGTGTCCCATCACATAGATATATCAACTTTATTTTTTTGTTTATCCACTGATGGACATCTGGGTCATTTCCACCTTTTGGCTAGTATGAATAATGCTACTATAAACATTCATATACAAGTTTCTGTGTGGACATATGTTTTCATTTGGATATGTACCTAGAAGTAGAATTGCTAGATCATATGGTAATTCTATACTTAACTTTCTGAGGAACTGCTAAACTGTTTTCTGCAGCAGCTGCACTATTTTATATTCCCACCAGCAATGTACAAAGGTTCCAATTCTTGTATATCTGGCCAACATTTGTCATTTTTCTGTTGCTTCTGTTTTATCTGTCTCATTCACATAATCATGACTACGTTCTCATTGGAAAAGCTTCACACAATTTGTATTGAGTGACCCTTTTGTGCTGGGCATTGTTTTAGGTCTTCCCTGTCCAACAGAACAAATCTGGCTATTGAGCACATGAAATGTGGTTCATGTAACTGGAGAACTAAATTTGTAATTTTGTTTAAAGTAACACATATGTAAATATAAAAACTGTTGTCATTTATGATGGCATGCACCTGTAGTCCCATTTAGATGATAAAATGTAAAAGTCCCTTTATATCCCACTTCCACTTCCCACCATGAGATCCCCACTATTAGTTCATATATAGGGATATACATGCACAGATATTTTTTCATAAGTTGAATTGTTCTGCAACTTATTTTTACCAATTGATATCTTTCAGAATTTTTTTCAATGTAAGTACGCACATATATACCTCATTTATCTTTTTTTTTAAAGAGAGAGAAAGAATTCTTTTAATATTCATTTTTCGGTGGACACAACATCTTTATTTTATTTTTATGTGGTGCTGAGGATCGAACCCAGCGCCCCGTGCTTGCCAGGCGAGCACACTACCGCTTAAGCCGCATCCCCAGCCCATACCTCATTTATCTTAATAGCAGAAGAGAATTCCTTAGCTGGAATGAATCATGTTGATTACTTTGTTTATTCATTCCCTGAACAAATATTTTTTAAGTACCTACTATGTGCCAGGCACTGGTCTAGAGACTTAGGATAAATCAGTCCCCTACAGATGGACATTTAGATTGTCTCTAATATTTTACTATTAGATACAGTGATGCAATAGTAATCCTTATATAGGTATCTCTGTTTACAGGTGAGAGGTTTTATTGGCATGGATTCATCAAGTGGAATTTCTAGGTCAAAGGGTTCAATGACATTTCTAATACTTGTATCTTGAGTTCAATTAGGATAGTGTTAATGTGGCAGGTAAATTTGTGATAAAAATCCAAGCTATTTAACAAATGTAGAAAAGAAATCACTTAGCATGGTGGTGTATACCTATAACTCCAGATTCTTGGGAGGCTGAGGCAGGAGGATCTCAAGGCCAGCCTGGGCAACTTAGTGAGACTTTGCCACAAAATAAAAAGTAAAAAGGGCTTGGGATGTTGCTCAGGGGTGACCACTCCTGAGTTCAATTCTATCACCCAAATATACAAAACTCAATAATTATTGCAGCTGGATGATCAGTACATGAGTATTAATTAAACTATACTTTCTCCTTGTATATATTGTACATAAAAAAATTTTGTGATGATGGGCCAGGAATGTGGTTCAGTGGTAGCTCACTTGCTTGGCATACATGAGGCTCTGGGTTCATGTCCAGAAGGCAAAAACAAACAAAAATTGTATAGTAAAAAGTAAAGAGAGGAGTTGTGCTTATAAAATGGTAATAATATGATCTATATGGTCCATATTCACAAATTTTCTTCCTCTGAAAGTCTTCAACTTAATCATGCCGTGACCAACTGTTTATGTATGCTGGTGTGGAGTGGATGGGATGGGGAAAGATTGCTAAGGAAGCCAGAAAGTGTTAAGGACAATGAGATCTAAGGGAACATTCTTATAGTTTTTATTTTGTAATAATCTGGCTTTTTAAATGGGGTGCTGTCTGTGCTCAATAAGTACTAGAACTTCACAAAAGATCACCAGGAGAATAAAAACATGATAATCAGGAAATTAATGCATAGCCAGCACTTACCAACTCAATGCCATACTGAAATATATTTTTCTCCTGTGACATTATTCAGAATTATGTAATCAACATACATACCACGTGGACTGCCACATTGAACAATTCTAGAGAACGGTAATTGCATCATAGACTATGTGAATGCCACCCCTCTGGAGCTGTGGAGCCATATACAAGTGGCCCTGTGCTATGGAAGCTCATTGTCTTTATTCTCCAGGGATATGTAGTTGAAAGAAAAGTCATCAGCAAACAAAACCTGGGTTTGTGAGACTCAAATCTAACAAAGACATGGAATAATTAAAAGCAAATGTAAATGATTAGAGCCTTTGATCTCTCAAAATTCAGGAGGTGAGTCATCTAGAATGAAATAATAATGATTTCTGAAACAAACAGCTGAATTAAAGAGTACCTAAATATTGTAAAAAAGGGTATTTGTGTTCCTCTCTTTGTTCCAATTAATTTGTTCAATGTGGTTTATATTAAGTTGCACTTAAAATACAGTGGGGTGAAGGTTAAATGCATATATAGAGAGAATGAGTGTGCTTTCTTGCTTACAATTATAGCTCAATAAAGTTGAGTGTATGAGAATGGTGTTTGTGTGTGTGTGTGTGTGTGTATCTTGTCAATGAGGCTTAATCTTTAGATATTTTCTTTAGCTACTCCTCTCATTTCCTTGGTGATCTTATCCAGTGTTTATGGCTTTATATACCACCTATGTCAGTGCAGTCTGATAGAAATAAGATGTGAGCTACATATGTATTTTAAATATTCTAGTAACCACATTCAAAAAGTAAAAAGAAATAATATTAATGTGATATTAATATTTTTTGATACCAGAGGTGCTTAACCACTAAGCCACATCCCCAGCCCTTTTTATTTTTTATTTAAAGACAGATCTAGCTGAATTGCTTAGGGACTTTCTAAGTTGCTGAGGCTGGCTTTGAACTCTCGATCCTCCTGCTTTGGCCTCCTGAACTGCTATTGATTTTAATAATATGTTTTCTTTAACCTAATATGTCCAAAATATTATAATTTTGACATACAATCAATAAAAAAATTAGTAATGAGACATTTCATTTTCTTTTTTTTTCCTGTATGAAGTATTTAAAATCAGGTGAGTATTTTACATTTACAGCATATCTCAATTCAGACTAACCATGCTTCAAGTGCTCAATAGAGACATGTGGCTGGCAGCTACTGTATCAAACAACACATGTCTATATGTTGACAACTTCCAAATTTATTCCTCCAGCCCAGATCTCTCCAATGAACTGCAGACTCATCCAATCTAACCATTTACTCAACTGCCCTACCCACTTTTAGTATAGGCATCTCAAACTGATAATGTTTGAAATAAAGTTGCTCATCTTCCCTAAGATCCCCTTCTAGAGGCTTCCACATCTCAGTTAATGGCCAGTCAATTTTTCCACTTGATTATGCCCCTATATTGGAGCCCCCATACTCTTTCACCTCCTGCATCCAAACCATCAACAAATCTTGGTGGCTCTCCCTTCAAAATACAAGACCACTTCTCACCACATCCACTAATACCAGGGACCAAAGCACCACCATTTTTTACTGAGAAGGTACCAGCCTCCTAATAGTCTCCTTATTTGCAAGCAGCCTTGCCCCTTTGATGTGTTTACAACAGAGCAGCCAGAGTGATCTCTTAAAATGAAGGATCATAACAATCTGCTCAAAACTCTCCACTGGCTCCCCATTTCAGTTGGTAAAAACTAAAGTTTGCTAGGTGCAGTGGCACACGCCTGTAACCCCAGCAGCTTGGGAGGCTGAGGCAGGAGGCTTACAAGTTCAAAGCCAGTCTCATCAACTCAGTGAGGCCTTAAGCAACTCAGCAAGACCCTGTCTTTAAATAAAATATAAAAAGATTGGGGATATGGCTCAGTGGTTAAGTGCCCCTGGGTTCAATCCCAGTACCAAAAAAAGCTAAAGTCCTTTCAATAGTTGCACCTCCAGTGGTCTCTGTGCCCTCCTCTCCTTCCCTCCAGCTTATTCACATCAAGCTTACCAGCTTCCTTGCTCTTTCTCAAATATGCCAGGCATGCTCCAGCCGCCAGGCATTTGCACTTGCTGTCCTCCCTGTCTGGAATGCTGTTACTCCAGAGAGCTATATGGCTCCTTCTCACCCCTCCTTTCGATCTTTGCTCAAATGCCACTTTCCATGAGTGAACATCCTATTTAAAATTGCAACCCATTTCCACATCCTAGAATCCCCGTTTCTACATCCTAGAATCCCCTTCCCTGTTGTATCTATTACCATAGCACTTATTATCTTTATATTTTGTTTAATGTTTGTCTCTTCCTAGTAGAGTATAAGCTCTGTGTGAACAGAGTTTTCTGTTTTGTTCATCACATATCTATAGCACCTAGCAAGTGCTTGGCACATAGTAGGTGCTCATTAGATCTTTGTTGAATGACTTTTGTAGTTGTAGATGGACAGCATGTTTTTATTTTATTTGTTTATTATTAGTATTATTTATGTGATGCTGAAGATCAAACCCAGTGACTCACACGTGCTACGGAAATGCTCTACCACTAAGCCACAATCCCAGCCCTGTTGAATAACTTTTATGATATGAAATTCATAATTGTTTATAATATTAAGAAAATATGTGGGGCTAGGTGAGTAGCTCAGTGGTAGAGTGCTTGCTTAGCATATGTGAGGCCCTAGGTTTGATCCCCAGCATGGAAAAAAATGTGTGTGCATGTGAGTGTGTGTGTGTGTGTGTGTGTGTGTGTGCTGAGAAGACACCAAAGCACTGTTTTCATTTTTAAACATTTTATTTTTTTGTGGAGGAGGGGTACTTGGGATGGAACCTAGTGGTGCTTTATCACTGAACCATCCCCTGTCCTATTTTCTTTTTTTTCTTTTTTCTTTTTCTTTTCTTTCTTTCTTTTTTTTTTTTTTTTTTTTTTTTTTTTTTTT
>NW_026000283.1:11441200-11452658 GCF_001458135.2 Marmota marmota marmota
GAAGTTTGGAGTACCTGGGGACAAGGAAGAAGTGACAGAGATGGAGAAAAATCTTAGCTGGAAAGATACAGATGAAATGTCTTCTTTGATATAAGGAGAGTAACTAAGAACAGAACAGGGAGGAAGAGCAGGAGGAAAAGATTAACATTAAACAGAGGCATGAGGTGGGAGGGAAAGGTAGAGAAAAGGGAAATTGCATGGAAATGGAAGGAGACCTCATTGTTATACAAAATTACATATAAGAGGTTATGAGGGGAATGGGAAAAAAAACAAGGAGAGAAATGAATTACAGTAGATTGGGTAGAGAGAGAAGATGGGAGGGGAGGGGAGGGGGGATAGTAGAGGATAGGAAAGGTAGTAGAATACAACAGTTACTAATATGGCATTATGTAAAAATGTGGATGTGTAACCGATGTGATTCTGCAATCTGTATTTGGGGTAAAAATGGGAGTTCATAACCCACTTGAATCTAATGTATGAAATATGATATGTCAAGAGTTTTGTAATGTTTTGAACAACCAATAAAAAAAAGAAAAAAAAATAATAATTTTAAACCACATGAATCTAATCATGATAGTTTTTTGGGGCAATTAGTTTGCTATTAAAACATTTTTGTTATTTAGTTGTCTATTTTAACTCAACTGAGCATTATATCTTGAGCTCCTGGTGGAATATTCCAGCCACACTAATTTTAAGAGTGTCCCTTCAGTAGATGGCGGTGGTGCACACCTGTAATTCCAGCGGTGCGGGAGACCAAGGCAGGAGAATCTCAAGTTCAAAGCCAGCCTCAGCAGTTCAGCTAGGCCCTAAGCAAATCTGTGAGACCCTAGGGCAAATCTGTGAGACCCTATCTCTAAATAAAATATAAAAAATGCGCTGGGGATGCGTCTCAATGGTGAAGCACCCCTGGGTTCAATTCCGGGTACAAAAATAAAGTGTCTTTTCAGGTCTGGGATATACCTTAGTGGTAGAACCTTCACTTAGCATCTGAGAAGGCCTAGGTTTGATTCTTGGCACCCCAATACAAAGTGGGAAGGGTGTCCTTTGGTCAAATACATGTGGGAAGTGCTGACTCTGTTATTTTGTGGAAAGTACTCCACCTCCTTGATCCTTAGTTGACTGGTCTTCAGCAGCTCAGGGCACCTCACGTAGCCATATGCTCTTCTCCTGATTTGTGAATGTGAGCCCAAATCTCTCCACATCATGTGCTTTGCCATTGTGTTGCTTTTTTGCTAGTAAGGGAGCAATTTTCAATTTTTCTCCTCTTAGAGGATTCTTTTTGTATCTAATTTTTAATGGCTATTGACCTTGGTTTCATATTTCTCTTGAAATGACTGAAAATCTCTGTCATTTTTTTTAAATTTCTTGTCCTACTCACAGTACTCCATGCAAAGAGCTTTCTGAGATTATCTTTTTCTTCAATCTTGAATGGTAGTTCATTTGAAAACTTGGGCCTTGGATCATCCTAAACGCTAAATGTTTTCCTCATACACTTTTTGCACAAGTTACAATTTTACACATATTATAATATATACACATATTATATATATAGTTACACATATATTAATATATACACATATTATATATAATGTGTGTAAATATATACACACATATGTGTATATATTAATGGATATTTGTGCATATATACTTATATATTTGTTCACTGTGAGAGTCTGAGGTTTGTCAATTAGTATTGTGAACCATTGAAATATGCTCCATTATGTACATGTACATAAATCTACACATATTTATATACACATATATATGTGAACACATATAAAGTCTAATATACTTTTCATTACTAGTTTTTGTACTTTTGCTGCATATATACTAATCTCTAAATAATATATAGCTGGGTGAGGTGGTAGAAGCCTGTCGTATAATCCAAGCAACTCAGGAAGCTGAGGGAGGAGGATGGCAAATCTGGACCCAGCCTCCGTAACTTAGACCTTGTCTCAGAAAATAAAACGGCTGAGGATGTAGCTCAGTGATATAGCACTTTGGGGTTCAATCCCCAGCAATGCCCCCAAACAAAAACAATATATAGTAGCTTCCTGCCCTTTCATTGCCCACCTTCTGAAATGATTGTTCTACCATGGCTTCCCTTCCTTACCACTTAATATTTGTTCCTGAGCTGCCTGCCATTTGGCCTCTCGTAGCTGTTGGACAAAATCCTATCATCATAGCTGGGCATCATGACACACACCTATAATCCCAGTGGCTCAGGAGGCTGAGGCAGGAGGATCAAAAGTTCAAAGTCAGCCTCAGCAACTTAGTGAGGCCCTAAGCAATTTAGTGAGACCCTGTGTCAAAATTTTAAAAAAGAGGGGTGGTGCTGAGAATGTGGCTCAGTGGTTAAGCGCACCTGAGTTCAATCCCTGGTACCAAAAAAATAAAAAAATAAAATAAATAATTCTTTATCATCTGAAAGTTATAACCATACTCAATAACCTTTCCTCAGTCCTCCTCACCTGACCTCTTCATTTTTCCCCATCCTCTTCTTCTTGAATCTCTTTTCCGTTATCACTTTTATATCCTGGCCCCTGGGACAGATGAAAGATTGGAGCTCAGAGCAAAATATCCTGCTTTTCAAGCCCTTCTTTGCCAGCTCCCTTGCTGCCCCAACCTCTAGCTCCACACATTCTCATGTGCATTTCTGGCTGGATATTCTGTCGTTTCCTGGAGATTACATCTGAAATATAGTTCATCGTCTTTCACGATGCCAATTCCATAGCTTCTCTTTTTGTGCCACTGACATTAGCAGCAGATACAAAACCTGAGTCATTTCTGACTCCTTTCCTGACTTCACACCCACATTCTATCAATCACCTACCCTTGTTGATTCTTTTTTAAAAAATGTTTTGAATTTATAAAATATTTCAAACACACAGTAAAGGTCAGAGAATACACTCCTATTTCACCACCATCAAGACTACCAAATTTTTGTATCTTATCATATGGGATTTAGAGTTTTTCAAGATATAAAACATTATTAATGCATTTGGAGTCTCTCCTGTACCTTTACTCAGTCCTATTCTCCATTCTATTAGAAGTAACCACTATCTAAAATCTCTATATATACTTTCTAAGCAAGTTTTTATACTTTTACTAGTATAAAAATCTAAGCAAGATTTTATGCTTTTACTAGTATGCACTTATCCATTAAATATAACATTGCTTGCTTTGTGTATTTAAGTTTTTATATATAAATGATTTATGTAAATTGCAACTTGTGATTGTAATTTAGCATAATGATTTTTTTGCATGTGTAGCTCTGCAATGGAACCCAGGACCCCAAAGATAGAGGAAAGAACTCTACCATTGAGCCACACCCCCAGCCACCATACTGATTTTGAGTGTTTTCTATATTAATACATATACATCTAGTTCATTCCTTTGAACTTCAGTACACTATATCACCACACCAATATACAACATTGACCCATTCTCCAAATGACTCCTAGGTTATTTTCAATTCTTTCCCATTATGGATGATACTTGGATGAACATTCCTACAAAGTTTCCTTGGGCAAATATGTAAGAGTTTCTTTGGGGCTGGTATAATGTGGTCCTTCTTACTTTTTCCATAAACTGCCAGCTTGTTCTTTGAAGTAGCAGTACACTCCTGTACAAGCAATTCAAAAAACTTTCCTATCTCCTAATCCTCCCCATCCTTATGAATACTTATTATCATGCTTTCTTCTGAAAGTATTGGTGTTCTGTTTTCATGGTATTTGGTTAACCAACAATAATGTGTGCACAGTGTATAATAGTGATCTCTTACTAATCTCCTTCAATTTAGAAAAACAGTTGTTATGGCACCATTTAATAAATACTCCTTCCTTTTGTCTCATATCTGTGAAGTCACCTCTGTCACATACTAAGTTTCCCTATGTTGGTGAGTGTGTTCTGGTTTTTCTGTTCCAGTCCACTGAAACTGTTATCTATCCCTGTCCCAATCCACAGTGTTTGCATTACTATATGTTTATAATAAGCAATATTTAGTAACGAAAATCCTCCCATATTATTCTTCTTCAAAATATATTGGTTATTGAAAATTTTCTCTTATATATTAATTGGAATATTCACTTATCAAATTTCACAAAAACACTACAGGGATTTTGATTGTATTGTATAGCATTTATTTTATTTTATTTTATTTTATTTTTAGTTGTGCATGGACACAGTATCTTTGTTGTATTTTATTTATTTTTTTATGTGGTGCTGAGGATTGAACCCAGTGCCTCATGCATGTGTGGCAAACGCTCAACCACTGAGCTACAAACACAGCCCTGCATAGAGTTTATAAGTCAATTGAGAAGAAATTGATCCTTTAATATTCTGAGGGAGACTTTGTCTTTTTTTGCTGTCTCTAGCACCTAGAACTGCACCTGGAACATAATGGTTGCTCAATAAATATTTGTGAATGAATTAATACATATGCAGGAAAAATAGTAAGGAAATGCACCCAAAATGGCAACTATCGTAATCATTAAGTGAAAGAATCAGATGTGATATATTTTGTTATTTATACTTGTCTCTATTTCCTAAAAATGTGTACAAAGAAAATGCATTATAACTAGAAAAATAGTAATTGCTATTAAAACTGTAGAAGATAAAGTAATAAATGCTATTAAAATGTAAAGACTGTTCCTTGGCAATCAACATAAAAGAAGTAGTAACAGACATTCAGTTAATTTTTCTTAAATTTTATTTTCCCTTGGTCAGTCTATTGCTAATAAATCTGAAATTTTAATTAAAAAATTCACAAATGTGTTTGATAGTATATTCTTCAACCAGGCCCAATGACACGTGCCTGTCATCCCAGTGATTCTTGAGCCTGTGAATTCAAGGCCGGCCTGGGCAAGATAGTAATAGAGCAAGACCCCATAAAGAAAAAAAAAGTTTGCGGGATTGGGTCTGTAGCTCAGTGGTAGAGTGCTTGCCTCACATGTGTGAAACACTGGGTTTGATCCTCGGCACCACATAAAAAATAAATAAATAAAGGTATTGTGTGTCCATCTACAACTAAAAAAATATTTAAAATTTTTTTGAAGTCTCCAAAAGAGAGATAACTTTGAGGAAATTATGCAAATTGGGATTTTATACTGGTCTGTATTTCAAGGAAAAGGATAAGTGGATTTGGTAGAGAAGAAATTTTTTTCATGATTGAAACAATCCAGGCACAGAAAGGCAGAGCCTGTGTATGAGAATAATACAACAGTGAGCTTTATTTCATCTATTTTGGGTAATGAAAGGGAAAAGATACAGACAGCTAACCTAATAGGGCATAAAAGAAAAAAAAAGTGATTCAAATGTTTTCTGAGACTAGTAGACAGTATTACAGATGAGGTTCTTTGGTGAAGAATATCCTAAACATCATGGGTGAAAAGAAGAGGGAATAGCAGCGTTAGATGAAGCTATGCTTGATGAGGCTTGAGATTGAATGAAGGAACTGCTGTACTATACTTAGGCATGTGTATTTCTTTAAATCTTGCTGCAAATTTTACACTGACTTTTTAAGTAGAGAGTAAATCATTATTAATAATATTTTATTATAATAAAGGCTATATCTATATATCTTTGGTACCAGGGATTAAACCCAAATGTGCTTAAACACTGATCCACATCTCCAGCCCTTTTTTCCCCCATATCTTTATTTATTTATTTTTGAGAGAGAGAGAGAGAGAGAGAGAGAGAGAGGGAGAGAGAGAGAGAGAGAATTTTTAATATTTATTTTTTAGTTTTCGGCGGACACGACATTTTTGTATGTGGTGCTGAGGATTGAACCCGGGCTGCACGCATGCCAGGCGAGAGCGCTACCGCTTGAGTCACATCCCCAGCCCTATTTATTTATTTTTATGTGGTGCTGAGGATCGAACCCAGTGCCTCACGCATGAAAGGCAAGTGCTCTATCACTGAGCCGCAATCCCCAGCCCCTTATATTTTATTTTGAGACAGGGTATCACTGAGTTGCTTAGAGCTTCATTAAATTGCTGAGGCTGGCTTTGAATTTCCAATCCTCCTACCTAAACCTCCAGAGCCCTTGGGATTATAGATGTGCACCACTGTGCTCAGCTATAAAGGCTATATTTTAGAGAGAAATCAAACTTGTGTGAGAAATCATTCATATTCTTTGACCCAATTGACTACATCTATATAGAGGTAGACCATCTGGCACCAAAGATATAATCCCATCATCATTCAAGTCGCTTGAGGTATGATTCTTAGGAGAATCATAGATTTTTTTTAATTGAATGTCTTTACTTACAAATCCAAATGTACCAAGTGAAATTCTTGTTACTATTGGTGTGTGTTGGTTTTAAATTGCAAGAATATGCTAAAAGAAGGAATTGAAAGGGCTCACTGATGTTAGGAAATGAAAGAGAGAAACTGACTACACTTACAGATACTTTGAAAAAAGAAACTCTTTGAATTGCTAAATGAATCCTACAAGGATAATTGGTTAACCACTTAGAAAAAGTTCTATTTCACCAACTCCCTATTCGAAGCATATATATTTTTTTAAATCAAACCTCAAGGGGCTGGGGATATAGCTCAGTTGGTACAGTGCTTGTCTCACAAGCCCAAGGCCCTGGGTTCAATCCCCAGCACCATAAAAAAATCAAACCTTAAAAATTAGTATAAAATATAAAGGAATATTTATCTGATCTCTAGGTGGGAAACTAGAGATCTAATATGGAGGTAAGTGAAACACTTGATTCAGTAAAATCTCTGTAAATAAATGGATCATGACTTGAAAGATAAATAATAAAGCAAAGGAATAAGGTGTTTATCAAGGGCAAAGCTAATGCTCTTTGACAGTGGACACAGAAAGGCCCAAGTAGACAAATGTTTGGCACTTAAATGATCTGTTCACAAAGGGGGAGATTATAAATAATGAAGGTTTGGAAAATTGTTCAGTCTCACAAAAAGTCAAAGAAAGATAAATTGAAATGAAAATTAGTTATTTCTTGCCTATCAAATTAGCAAACTTTTTTTTTTGAAGTGATATTATTAGTGAATTAGAAACTCCTGTTCATTTCTGGTACTTTTTGCCAAGGCAATATGATAGTGTGCATATTTGAAATATTCCTTCATACCTGCCCTTCATATTTTGAATAGCATTTCCATTCGGGCTGCCAGATTTAACAAATCATATAGAATGCCTGATTATATTTGCATTTTAGATAAATAACCATTTTTTGTTATATGCTTCATAAATATTTGGGATATACTTATATTTAAAATTTACTCCAGTTGGGTGCGGTGGTACACAACTATAATCCCAGCAGTTCAGGAGGCTGAGACAGGAGGATTTCAAATTCAAAGCCATCCTTAGCAACTAGTGAGGCCCTAAGCAACTTAGTAAGATCTTGTCTCTAAAAAAAAATATAAAAATGGGCTGGGGATGTGGCTCAATGGTTGAGTACCCCTGGGTTGAATCCCTTGTACCAAAAAGAAAATTTACTCCTAATCTGAAATTCAAATATAACTAGGCTTTTTTTTTTTTTTTTTTTTTTTTTTTTTTTTGGCTAGGGATCAAACTGAGGGCCTTGCTTATGCTATGCAGATCTGCCATTGAGCTACAACCCCAGCTCCAAGCATCCTGTATTTTATGTGGCAATGTAACTGTCTATACTTGTGGAAATTCCTAATTTACAAGGCTCCTCTCAGATTCTCAATGTTTTTTGCAGCTAGCTAGCAAGCATGTGACCACAGGTTTGCTTTCAGGAGACTTAATAAGTGAAGCTGATGAATAAACCAGGCTCTGCATGGAGCTTCCATTTGTACTGATTCGGGTGATGAAAGGAGGGGTCCAGTTTTGGGGAGGGTTGAGGGTTTTTTGGGGTGTAGTGCAAGGCAGTGAATTTTTATAGTAAGATTCAAGGGCACTACATATATAAATCTAGGGAGTGTCATTTACATAGACTCTGATTGCTTTTCCATCAAGATTGTTTTGTGGCCTGGTTTGGGGTATCATTTCTGGAAACTTAGTTTTGTTTATTCAGTTCTCCCAAAAATTCTGTGAAAAACTCAATTTCCTTTAATAAACAGCCACTCTGTTCAATCTCCCACAATGTTTCTGTTGCTTGGGACTAAGAACACTGACAGATACACAGTATCAAGGTTCTTAAAATTGTATACATCTTTTGATTCCCCATTTAAAGACACTTACCTAAGTGTGCACTCCATAGCACAGACAAAACTTTTGTACACAAAAACCATTTATCCACAGGGAATGGTGGCTTATACCTATAATCCTAGTGAGGCTAAGGCAGAAGGATTGCCAAATTCAAGACCAGCCTCAGCAATTTAGGGAGGCTCTAAGCAATTTAGTGAGATCCTATCTCAAAAAATAAAAAGGGCTGGGAATGTGGCCCAGTGGTAAAGCATACTTGTGTTCATTGTCTAGTACCAAAAAGCAAGTAAGCAAACAAACAAACACAAAAAAACCAATAACATAAAATATTTATTCAGAAAACTAAAAATTTGGAGACAATTTAAACTTCTAACCTGAAGAGAATGGTTGGGTAAATTTTGGTGCATCTAGATATTGGGACACTATAGTCATTAAACAGAGTCATTAGAGGAATATTTAAAGACATGATAAAATGCTACATTATTAAGAGAGAAAAATCAAGATTAAAAATTTATATATGAGCTGGGCACTGTGTCACACACCTGTAATCCCAGTGGCTGGGCAGGCTGAGGCCAGAGGATCACAAGTTCAAAGCCAGCCTCAGCAATTTAGTGAGACTAAGCAACTTAGTGAGACCCTGTCTTTAAATAAAATATAAAAGGCCTGGGGATGTGGCTCAGTGGTTGAGTGCCCCTGGGTTCAACCCCTAGTACCAAACAAACAAAAAACAATTTATATATGTAGTATGGTCTCTACTATGTTTTAAAAATTTTGGATTAAAAGGTGGAAGAAAATATTCTGAAACAGGGTTGCTCTGGGTCATCTGCTTATTTTCCCACCACACTTTTTACTCAATGAATAAGAATTACTCTAGTAGCCATAAAAAACTTTTTCTTTAATTCTGTTGGATGACTTATACCCCACCAGTCATTTTCATTGTGCAAATCCTGGGTGATTTCTGTAGGGGTGGGAATTCCACAACTATAAGGTTTTAGATTGATTTCTCAAATTAGGGTGGGGGACATAACAAAAACCCACAATACCCCTACCTCCTCCTTTCTGCAACATTTATGAATGAGTGTCTGGAGAAATATCCCAAAGTCTTTCTGGGCAATGGTTGTTCTTGCAAATTCTTTTTGTTTTTCTGCTTGCTAAAGAGCACCCCCCCCCTCAATTTGCTTCTGGCATCTGTTTTGGGACTGTCTCTTGAATAAGGTGGCAATCCCCATTCAGACTAATCTAAATTCAGGAATCTGGTTAATAGGTTCAGCACAATGATAAAAAGGCCTGTTGTTGAACAGAGATAAGTGAGCCCTGGGAAAGAATGGGATAGACTGGGGAAGAAGGCCATACAACCAGGCGCCTCTTCCTGGACTATCTATTGTAATAGTTGAGGGTAATTGTAAATGGCATTTCTATGTTGAAACAAACTTAGGAGCTGGGAGGTAGGGCAGTGGTAAAACAGTTGTCTAGCACATGCAAGGTCCTGAATTCTACCCCCAGATGGGGGGATATAGGGAGAGGGAGAATGAAAGAAAAAACAAAACCCCAAAACTTGGATATAATATGAAGTTGAAAGCAAATTTTGCATGAATTTTTAAAATAAAACCTGAGATTCAGTGAAATTTTATGCTTACAACACTCTTATGCTGTCTTTGGGATACTTCTGTGGGGAAATGTGAGAAGCACAGAAGGGCATATCTTTGCTTCTCCATTAGGTAGGGATTCAATGTTTCCCCATATCTGAAAAATTGGGTTCATCATAGAACATCTCTGTCTGCCTGCCCAGGGAGCCCCTGAATGGTTAACTGAGAATAAGGCCCATTTTATTTAACAATTCAAGATTTATTCGATGCAACTAAGTAAAAGGACAATTTGTTTTTTGGTCTTCAAAGCTTGTGTAATAAGTTTTCTCCTTTGCCTACTTGGTTTGCGTCCTAGAGTTTTTGTGCAAGACTGGGTAATATGTTGCTATTCAACTTTACTTGATGATGCCAGAAATCAAGTGTCATCAAAGAGATCTTTCTTATCAAGACTTTCCCAGTCCAGACTATGACTACAGAGTCAGACCTCAATTCCACTTGTAGGTTCCTCTTCCAGAATCATTGTCATTTTGTAATATTTTCTTCTAAACCCTAACAGTGACCTCTTGCCGGGTTTCTGTTTGTGACTAAAATGCTCAGGGGTCACTCCAGGTGAACTGGGCTAACTGGGCTGCGCAAGATAACCACACAAGAGACACAAATACCTTTTTCTTTGGGATCCAAAAGGCTCCTCCTCTGACCTTAAGGGTCCTCAGGAAGAGTGAGCACGCGCTAACCCCTGACCCCTTTTACTGAGGAGAAGCTATTCAAATGAGGCAAGGGGTCAGGTTTCAGGGGGCTGAGGCCAGCTTCATGATGTCTGCTATCAGCAGGCTGACTGACATCTAGGTAGGCAACACCCAAGGGCACAGTAAGAGAAGGGGACACACACAAGACACTTCCATGGAGGGAACATTCTACCCTAATCAGGGCAAGGGGTTATATTACAAAGGAACAGGTGAGCATAGCTCCACCCATGGGAATGTAGGAAGCCACGCCCAGGCAGGAAGACACAGTCACTCAAACCTTAGAAGAGCAGGGCAGTCTAGCAGCATGGGTGCCTGACACCACATCGCCCAGCAGGGGAGTTAACTCAGTCACGCCAGGTTGGTCTCCCACAACCTCTGTTCTCCAAAGTATTTTTAGCAGGGCATTTCTGACAGAACCGAAACACTCTTGTGGTTCTAGAAAGAGAGATGGATGTTGTAACATTGTAACAGAAACACTAAGATCCATTTTTTTTCATCTATTATTTCAACATTTATTTTATTTTTTGTGGTACCAGGGATTGAACCATAGGTACTCTACCACTGAGCCATATCCCCAGCCCTTTTTATTTTTTTCTATTTTGAGACCAGGTTTCACTAAGTTGCTGAAGCTGGCCTTGAACTTGTAATATTCCAGATTCCGCCTCCTGAGTCACTGGGATTACTGGTGTGAGCTACTGTGCATGACTTTAACATTTATTGAATACCTAATGTATATTAGTCTGTCAAATGCTGGGGCCAGGCATGGTGGCACATGCCTGTAATCCCAGTGGATTGGGATGCTGAGGCAGGAGGATTGTGGATTCAAAGCCAGTCTCAGCAACACAAGGCACTAAGCAACTCAGTGAGACCCTGTCTCTAAATAAAATACAAAAATAGCTGGGGATGTGGCTCAGTGGTTGAGTGCCCCTGAGTTCAATCCCTGGTACCAAAAAAAAAAAAAAAAAAAAAAACCCTAGAAAAAA
>NW_026000283.1:11454059-11461021 GCF_001458135.2 Marmota marmota marmota
TTAAAAAAAAAAAAAAAAAAAAAAAAAAAAAACCATCCTGAGTACCTACTATATGTCAAGCACTGAGCTAGGGGTTGGAATTAAGCAGTTAGCAAAAACAGATACTATTCATATGAAAATCACAGACTACCTCATAACTTTGATTTGGCTGACATATTTTTTTCTCATTATTTCTTTTTATGTCTTCTTTAAAGTGGGGCCACCTCCATGCACTAGGATCCTATGTAAGATCTCCGTGTTGTTTAGTCTGGTTTTCAGTTCTCACCTCGTAACAATCCATCCCCCATTTTTTGGTCTTTCTTGGACTTTCAAAACCGAGGTGTTACTACCATATTTTCATTTCCAGTAGCACAGAAAAATCTGTCTTCTTTGGGATGCAGCTCTGAAATAGAGCACTCTATTTCAAAGCTGCATCTCCAGCCCCTTTGTAATTTTGAGACAAGGTCTGGCTAAATTGTTTAGGCTGGCCTCAGACTTGTGATCCTCCTGCTTCCAACTTCCAAGTAACTGGGATGACAGGTGTGCACCATTACCTATCTTTTTTGACTATTGGACACCAGCAAGGAAACACTGCTTTTCCCAAAGGAGTTAGATTTTTCCGTGCCACTGGAAATTAAAATATGATAATACTTCATAGATTCAAATACAGCATGCTTAGAGATGGGGCAGGCCTGTAATCTGAGCAACTCTGGAGGCTGAGGCAGGCGGATTGCAAGTTCAAAGCCAGCCTCAGCAATTTAGTGACACCCTAAGCAACTTAGTGAGAATGCATCCCAAAATAAAATAAGAAAAGGACTGGGGATGTGGTTCAGTGGTTAAGTGCCCCTGGGTTCAATCCCTAGTACCTCCCACAAAAAAGAGTATGCATTATTTTCAATCTGAAAGTTCAATGTTATTGTAAGCAGGCAAAGGGTTCTAGCAGGAGTAGAGGTCCATTGCTCCCCAAAGCTTTGAACTGCTGGCAGAACTGATTACAGTGTCTATCTTAGTCATTCAAAAGTTACAGTGAAGAATACCAAAGTATTATCTAAATCATCTGTGTAATACATCCAACATACCTATGGCCTAAACTTTCATTAAGAACATAACTGAAAAAAATTACTGAGCAGCTACTATGTACTGGACACTATTCCAGATTCCTATAACATTGAACAAAGTAGAAAAAGATCTCTAACCTTGTGGAGGAAGACAGAAAATAAATTGTTCAAATATTAAATCAACTAATGAAATAGTATTTTAGAATATGGTAAAAAGAAAAAAACAACTATGACTAAGTATTGTGCTACCTAGCAATAGTGTATTTATATCAAATCTGAATTTAAATCTCAACCCTGTAACTTAACGACTTAGCTTCCTTATATATAAAACCAGGAGAAAACTTGTGAGGATTGGAATACTGTAGGTAAAAACCTACCACTGTGACTGATTCATGCTAAATGCTCAATAATTGGTAACCATTTCTAAAATGAAGTCATACATGTTGCCTATGCTCATAGGGACCTAAGGGGTGGGGCCAGAATTTGCAACCACATTTCCTTCTTATTTTATTCATTCATTCATTCATTTATCTATTTATATTATGGGTACCAGAGAGTAAACTCAGGGGCACTTAACCACTGAGCCACATTCCCAGCCCTTTTTATTTTATATCTTGAGACAGGGTCTTGCTAAGTTGCTTAGGGCCTCACTAAATTGCTGAGGCTAGCCTTTGAACTTGTGATTCTCCTGCCTCAGCCTCCTGAGCAGCTGGGATTACAGACATGTGCCACCATGCCTGGCATTATTTCTTATTTTAAACTGCTGCAGTCTGGCTGGGCACAATTCAGGAGCCACTTGTCAAAAGAAACAAACTTTATTTTTAGAACCACACAGCCAAACAAAACAGCTCCTCAGGAAAAACCTTCAGAGCCCAACTGCCACCACCGGGTTCCCACAAGCCTCTCCACCTCCCCTTTTCCTCCTGCTCTTGAGGCTGATTGGCTGGGTTGCGTGGGTGGAGCCAAAAAAAGTCCCCCAATGAGCAGCTCCTTAGTCTCAAAGGGCGGGGAAACAGCCCAATGAGCATCACCACAGAGGAGCCAATCAGCTAGAAGTTGCTGGGGCTGCTGTGAGCCAATCATCAGCTGGCAGTCTGAAAGTTTGCTGGGGCCCCTTTGGCTGTGGCTCTCAACATTAAACTTTTTTTTTTAAACTTTATTTTATTTTTTTAGTTGTAGTTGGACACAATGCCTTTATTTTATTTACTTTTTATGTGGTGCTGAGGGTTGTCAAACCCAGTGCCTTGCACATGCTAGGTGAGGGTACTACCACTGAGCCACAACCCCAGCCCCTCTTATTTTAAACTTTTAAATTTGGAGATAATTTCAAAATTACTGAAAAGTTGCAAGAATACAAATGATACAAAGAACATCATAAACTCTTTGCCCAGATTCACCTATAATTATCTTTATAGCTAATTTCTGCTTTTCTGTCTGTATACATAGTCCTATTTTTCTGAACCATTGAGAGTTACATTATTTATGACCTCTAAATACTTTAGTGTACATTTTGTAAGAAGGGGGATATTCTTTTACATAACCACAATACAGTTGTCAACTTAGGAAATTTAATACTGAGACAGTAATTTTATTTAATCTACCTTCCAATTTTGTCTATTGACCCAATAATGTCTTTTATAACATTATCCCCCTCCTCCCTTACAGAATCCAGTCCAGGATCCGGTAAGCATATAATTGTCATGTCACTTTAATCTTCTTTAATCTGATAACATTTCCACAGGCTTTGTCTTTTATGACATTGACAGTTTTGAAAACTACAGTTCCCACTTTCCTCTTGTTTTCCTTTCAATAAAATGTTCCTTTTTGGGGTTTCTTTTTATTATTATTATTAGAGCATTGTAGTTATACATAGTAGTTGGATTCTTATTTGGGGTTTCTTTGGTGTTTCCTGATGATTAGATCCAGGTGATGCATTCATTCTCAGTTGGAATACTACCTAGATGATGCTGAGTCTTTCTCAAGGTTTCAAACTGAAAATGAGTTATCTATTAGCCAGCCCCTCACTTGGTGATGTTAATTTTGATCATTTTCTCAAAATGATGTCCAGTTTCTTCTCTGTATTGTCATTCTTTTTGCTATGCAATTAACAAGCAGTCGTGGGTTAATACTTCAAGACCGTGCAAATATCCCACTCCTAATCAAAATCCAGTGATTCTTGTCTGAACCAATATTTACTATGCACGTGCAAAATGCTGGCTTTCCAAATCTGGTGCTTCCACATTTACCAATTGGGTTCTATTGTAAAGAAGATCACTCCTAATCCCATTTTGTTTATTTATTTATCTGCTTATTATTGGCAGGGACTCATGTTTTTTTGTTTGTTTGTTTGTTTTGTTTTGTTTTGTTTTTTTGGTGCTGGAGATTGAACCCAGGGGTACTTAACCACAGAGGCACATCCCCAGCCCTTTTTATTTGTATTTTATTTTTTAATTTGTTGGTACCAGGGATTGAACCCAGGGGTGCTTTACCACTGAGCCACATCCCCAGCCTTTTTTGAGACAGGGTCTTGCTAAATTGCTCAGAGCCTCACCAAGTTGCTGAGGCTGCCTTTGAACTTGCAATCATCATGTCTCAGCCTCCTGAGCTGCTGGGATTACAGGTGTGCACCACTGCGCCTAACCCCTTTTTAATTTTTATTTAGAGACAGAGTTTTCCTAAATTACTGAGGCTGACTTTGAACTTGTCATTCTCCTGCCTCAGCTTCTGGTGACATCAGAGGCATGAGCCACTGTGCCTGGGCTTTTTTTTCCCCCTATATTCTCTAATTCATTGCTGTGTTTACATGTTTTGGTTTCGGTTTATTTCAAATTTGGCCTATCGTCCCTTCAAACTGATTCCTGTCCTTGCGACACACCCCATCAATTATTCTGCGGACTTCCTTAATTTCTGGCATAACAATACATTCTGGGTTTACTGTGTACCTACCTTGCCCATCCTTGGAATCAGTCATTTATTTCCTTCTTTTCTTTTTCTTTTTTTTTTTCTCTTTTTGGTTCTGGGGATTCAACTCAGGGGTGTTTTACTACTAAACTACATCCCTAGTCCTTTTAATTTTTTGTTTTGAGACAGGGTCTCACTAAATTGCTGATGCTGGTCTTGAACTTGCTGGGATTATGGGCTTTGTGCACCACTGTGCCCAGCTGCAATCAACCATTTCTCCAAGGAGCTCTGGTGAAGTAAGATTTTTTTTTAAACATTTTTTTTAGTTGTAGATGAACACAATACCTTTAATTTATTTATTTGTATGTGGTGCTGAGGATCTAACCCAGGGCCTCACACATGCTAGGGAATCGCTCTACTGCTGAGCTACAATACCAGCCCTGCAATAAAATCTTTTGAATCCAGCTCAAAGCTCTTCTTGTCACATCACAGCTGGGTCAGCCATGCAGAAACCAAAGCTATGTTTGCAGGATTTTAATGGAAAGCTGCATCTCTGGGAGTATAGGATATTTTCTGGGGAGTAATGGGAAACAAAGTTGGTTGGCAGGTAGAATTTTCTGTGGTAAGAAGATGGGAATCAATGTAGTTTTCCTGATCAGAATTATTGATAGGAAATTTTAGTAGAAAGAATGAGGAAGGGGTGGGCTTCAAGATGGACTTTGTAAAACTGGTTTTATTAGCTGGGACAGACAGACAAGGCAATTATATACTTGGTTTCTTGATATTGATTAAATAGAAAATTATGGAAAGCACCTCTGTCATAATTTCTTTGTATATTATAGGACCATCATAGCTAAGACAAATGATACCAACAGGAATTTCAAATTTCATTTTTGTCTTTGTAACATGAATTTCTTCTGCTGACTGTTTGCTTCTTGCCAGGGCTGACTGCAAAGAATTCAAGAAACTGATTTGGACCTCATCTCCTTTCCCTGGCTACCCTCTAGTGGAAGTGAACTGAAATTATACAAATAGTGAGGGGAAAAATAAACAAGTAGGTAAGTTAGGAAGAGAGATCTCCACAGTTAGAGCTGGAAGGACTTGAAATATCTTTGTGTCCAACCCCTTATTATGCAGATAGCGAAATTGAAGCGGGAGGTGGGGGGTGGGGAAGAGGGGGGTAGGGATTGAGCCATAACACTCTGTTTACCACTAATTCCTGAAAAATTTTCTATTGTTTTAAAAGATCCATTTAAATGCAGAAGAGTTTATTTAAATTTACCCGCAGGGTGCTAACATGTGTCAGGCCCAACTGTTTTTCTTAGCTTAAGGTCTAATACAGGCCTCTGAATAAGGTTAAGGTGGCTGCTTAGTTGGTTTTATACGTGGCCTCTCAGGCGCCAGGGAACGAACACAGGAATATCTCTTCCTGCATGTTGGTTTCTAGCTAAATCCATCCCTAAACAATGCCTTCCCCCATATTTTTCCTTCCTCACTTGACAGATACCAGATTCTCTGTGATTGTGATACTGCCATGTTGTGATACCCACATGTTGAAGTTGAACATTAGAGAAGCAAGCCGAGGCAAGCATATGAAGCAGGGTTTATTTAAAAAGGGGTAATATAGACTTCTCCTGCGAGGAAGAAGGGGGCCATAGCTGGTATCCTCAAAATCGAGGTGTTCTGCCCTTTTTATATGTCCTAGGATTCCTTTGTTCTCCTGCCTTTCCCCCCTTATCTTTCTCCTTCCTTCCTAAGTGAGTAGGCTCAGGAATGTTTGGTGGGATGGCCGAAAGGTGAGAAACAGGTGGGCTGAAGGGGGAAGGGCAGGATGGAGAAGCCCAGGACACATTAATTAACAACCTTATAGCCTCCAGTGGGGAAGGGCAAAGACAGGTTACCTTAGCCACAGGTTGGAGCAGGGGCAGGTTCTTGATAAGGGTGGAGGAAGGGCTCTGAAGAAATTAACATTTCAATCCCTCAGGGGACAGTCTCCAACTTGCTGGACTCACTCAAAATTGGCCTCCTTGATCTGACCTGACTCGACTTACCTATCTATATTGACTGCCTAATTCTGGCTTCATTTGTTCTTATGCTATGCTTAAGTCCACAGGCCAAAGGAGTGTTGTGTATCTTTCAAGAATGGTTTCAAGGCCAGGTTCAGTGGCCTGTAATTCCAGTGACTTGGAGCTTGAGGCAAGAGGATTGAAAGTTGGAGGATAACCTCATCAATTTAGTGAGGCCCCAAGCAACTGAAGGAAACCCTGTTACAAGTAAAAAATAAAAAGGGTTAGAAATGTGGCTCAGTGGTAAAGCGCCCTGGGTTCAATCCCAGGTACCCCCCCCACCAAAAAAAATTATATATATATTTGTAGGTAGTGGTTTGCTGGTGTTGGCTTGTGAGAGTTGATTATTAAAATTTGAAAGCCATTTGTTAAACACAAGTAATATTTAAATCTCCACAAAATAAATTATAATAAAGGTAATAAATACTCAAAACTCATCACTTTTAGGGGCTAGAGATATATGGTAGAGTGCTTGCCTCACATGTATCAAGGCCCTGGGTTCAATCCCCAACACCACCAAAAAAAAAAAAAACCTCATCACTTCCTAATTATTTTAACATGTTGTACAATGATATATAATCCTGAGATTACTTATGTGTATTGTATCTGTATGCTGGAAATACTATATTAACAGTGTGTTTTTGTGTAATCTGCTGATGTCATATTGTCAGCCTGAAATTGGCATGGTGACAGTATTTATACCACAGAAATTGGCAAAAGGTACAAACCAGAACTCTGGACTTTTTTTTTTTGAGAGCCAACTATTAAACATTTTCCAGTACATTGCTGACTGGTTGTGGACCTGGGGCAATCCATGACTCTACTTGTCTGTCTCTTGGACTTTACCCAAATGAGTTATGAGTTAGTTACTTAAACTTGTAGCTCAGGGATCCTTAAACTTGAGGGTGCTGAACAATTCCCAAGGAAGGTGTTGGAAACAGATTCCTGCCTCCGCCCC
>NW_026000283.1:11461296-11470151 GCF_001458135.2 Marmota marmota marmota
TTTTTTTTTTTTTTTTTTTTTTTTTTTTTTTTTTCTGTACCAGGGATTGAACTGAGGGGTGTTTAGCCACGGAGCCAAATCCCCAGGCCTTTTAGTTTTTCATTTTGAGACAAGGTCTTACTAAGTTGCTTAGGGACTTGCTAAGTCCTTGAGGCCATGTAACCAAAAGCTTGTCCCTGTCCCCAATGCCAATCAATGCCAATTTAATAATGAGGACTTGGTTTTGAGAAAAAGGAAAAGAAAGGTTTATTGCTTTGCTAGCAAAGGAAAAACACAGGAGACTCCTATCCCAAAGGTTGACTCTCAGGAGGACAGGGGAGTTTTAAAGGAACTTCAAAGGTTACATTCCAGGAGTGCTCTGGTAGGGGGTTTCAGGGTGCTCTGGTGGTGTGTTAGGATTCTCTTGTTAATTTGGGAGATATTCACTTCCCTGACCCTCAGCAGGCATCTCCTGCCTGTAGTATTCACAGGCAGTTAACTAGGGGAAGAAAAGATAACTCTGTCTCCCCAATCTTGTTAGGGGGGAGAGGGGAGAAGAGAAAAATAAATAAATAAACCTTAGAGCAATGGAGGCTATATTCAGAAGGTGAAGGGCCCACTGTTACTGACTGTTGGCCTTGAAGTTGTGATCTTCTTGCCTTAGCCTCCTGAGCTGCTGGGATTACAGGCATGCACCACCATTCTCAGCTGTTTATTCTTAATAGTTTGTGCTTTATACTTCCATTTTAAGGATGTATTCCTTAAGTCAATTACTAGAAATTCTGACAAGATATATACCTATATCTCCTATTGTTATTTATAGTAATTCTTAGAAACTTGAATGTTCGATAGATTGCTTAAATTATTTCCATATGATTGAACATTTATATACCATGAACACATATTAAAAATGCCCATGATATGTAGCATGACTGTTATTTCAATTATATTGCATAATTATGTAAGTTTTTAAAATATATATGCATAAAAATGAAGTTAAATGCTAAAATAACACTGGCTGTCTCTGAATTATGTATTATAGGTAATAATTTACTTTTCTGCTATAGAAATGTAATTGCTGGTACCTCATTGTTATACAGAATACATATATGATGTTGTGATGAGAAAAAGAAAAAAAAGTGTGTCACATTAGATTGGATAGAGAGAAAGGATGAGAGAGGAGGGGAGGAATAGGGAGGATAGGAAGGGTAACAGAATAGAATAGACAATATGATTGATGTATGTACATTCCATGTATGTTTTATATGTCAAAATTCATTCTGCTGTCATATATGACTAAAAAAAATTAAAAATAAATCGTATGGTAAAAAAAATAAAAGTAAGAATTAATTATCTATGAAAAAAAAAGAGGGCTGGTGATGTGGCTCAAGTGGTAGTGCGCTCGCCCGGGTTTGATCCTCAGCACCACATACAAACAAAGACGTTGTGTCCGCCGAAAACTGAAAAATAAATATTAAAAATTAAAAAAAAAGAAATGTAATTGCTGGTAGAAATACAAAAAATGGCACAGTTGCCATGAAAAACAGTACTTCTTGAAAAGTTAAACATATGACTCAGCAATTCTACTCTTAGGTCTATACCCAAGAGAAATGTAAACAAAATGTCCACACCAAAATTGTGCACCACTGTTCCAAACATCATTATTCATAATAGCCAAAGACTGAAACAACTCAAATGTCCTTCAACTGATGAAGGTACAAACACAATGTACAGTGAATTATTATTTAGAAATAAAATAGAATGAAGTACTAACTCATGCTACAACCAGAATGTACCTTGAAAACATTATGCTAAGTCAAAGAAGCTAGGCACAAAGGGCCACATTTATGTAAGTGATTCCACTTCACATAAAAATGCCCATAATGGGCAAATCTCCATGGTGACAAAAAGTAGATTATTCTTGTAGGGGAAAAAAAGTAAAAAGCTACTACTAATGGATACAGGGTTTCTTGGAATGATGAAAATGTTGTCAACTTGGCAGTGATAGTTGCACGAATCTGAATATACCATTGAATCAGTACACTTTAAATGGGTGAATTTTGTGGTATTTTACACCTCAATAAAGATGTGTAAAAATATTCCAAAGTGGGCTGTGGCTGTGGCTCAGGGGTAGTGCACTTGCCTAGCATGTGTGAGGCACTGGGTTCGGTTCTCAGCACCACATATAAATAAATAAAACAAAGGTCTATCAACAACTGAAAAAAATATTTTAAAAAATATTCCAAAGTGCATGTGAAGGAATGGACTTGGATTTTAGGCATTTATTTTAGTATCTGAATGTATCTAAACGTATATTATCAACTCGTCATAAACTCTTGACATTCTAAGCTGTCAATCTGCTCCATGTCTGACTTTATCTGGTATAGATGTATTCCATGTACACTGTAAAAACTGGGCAGAAAAAAATCAGCCTCAGGCTAATTAATTTTAATTCCAATTTTCCTGTTGTTATTACACTTTTATCACTTTTTAAAATTTATTTTTGTATTGCGGATTGAACCCAGAGGCACTCCACTACCAAGCTACACCCCTAAGCATTTTTTTATTGAGACAGAGTTTTGCTAAATTGCTGAGGCTGACCTCAAACATGCAATCCTTCTGCCTCAGTCTCCTGAGTTGATGGAGTTACAGGTTTGCATCACTTAGCCAGGCAAGACCCCCATTTCTTAAAAAATATTTTGAATGAAATGGCTTATTGAGGTAGTGTAATGGATGGGACTGTGTTCTCCCCAAATTTACATGTTAAATCCTTAATCCCCAATACTTCTGAATGTGTCTGTGTCAGGAGATAGGACCTTTAAAGAGGTGATTAAACTAAAATGAAGTCATTAGGTAGACCTAATCCAATCTGATAGTGTCCTTATCAAAATGGGAGAATGGATTTACAGAGAGATACCAGGGACTCATGGCCACAAAAGGGTGGCGACATGCAAGCCAAGTAGCAAGTCTTCAGAAGAAACAGAATCTTGCCAACACTTTGTAGATTTCTAGCCAACAGAACTATTTACTAATTTCTCTTGTTTAAGCCATCCAGTCTCTGATATTTTAATGATAGCCTTGGTAAACTAATACAGCCTATTCACTGCAACCAAGTTAAGGATCTATCAGGATTGCTTTTACAAAGGTCCCCAGCATGAGTCACTGTGATCAATGTAATCAACATTTAGTATTCATTAAAATGGCTCTACCTTTTTATATATTTTTTTAATCAGAAGGGAGAGCAATCAGTTATTCATAACTAGATAATTGATTTCATAACTTCCAATAAATTACTAATTCCTCAAGATAGCATTACATTTTTTACATATTTTCAAAACATTTTGCTTTTTGCTAACTCAAAATATAGCTTGTATATAAGGAGGAATGTTTGTAAGTTGAATTAGAGAACTTGGTTTCCACTTAACCTGACTTTCTATCTCTATCATCCATCTACCCACCCACATCCAATTTAGTGAATGGCATGGCACAGAAAGATAAGAAAGTGAGAGAAGACCCCTTTAATCACATAAATATATGTCTAGACAGTGTCTGTTTTCCCTGTTAGATTCTCAAGGACTTGACAGAGTAAGCAAGCACTTGATATTTGCTGAGGAACTAAAACTTCAGTGCAGCAACAGGGAGGAACTATAAAACTGCTTCAGGAAAATGTTAAGTCTCTGAAAGCAAGGCAGGAAGCTGTGTGCAAAAGGATTTAGGAAGTAATGTTTACTTACTAAATAGTATGGGCATGTACATGATCAAATCCCAATAAATTTTGTCAGAGGAATAGATCATTTAAATTCAACTAATATTAAAAAAGCAATGTAGGTGGGAAGGATGGTGGAATGAGACAGACATTATTACCCTATGTCCACATATGATTGTACAACTGGTGTGACTCTGCACCATGTACAGACAGAGGAATGAGAAGTTGTGTTCCATTTGTGTACAATTATGCTGTCATGTATAACTAATTAGAACAAATTTAAAAAAAGCAATGTGGTGGAGAAAAATGGTGCTGACCTATGGACCTGAAAGTTTTGAATGGAAATTATGACATCCAAGACCAAAAGAATGTACATGAATACTATACCTAGTTGGTAAAGTTGTTTCATACGGGGGTATTAAGTTAGTAACTCTGAAACCACTGAGTATGTTATGCTAGAATTGAACAAATAAATAAATGAGGGTAAATGAAGGAAGCCTGGTTTTTTCCTGTTGGAGAAAGAGGTTGCCAATAAGCAAGGGGAGAGTGCTAGAATGATCTCTCACCTAGTCCCATGCAGGCAGTGGAATTTGGGCTTCCTCTGCATGTAACAGACTGGCTGCAAAATAAAGCTAAGAAAGAGAAAACAGCGAAGAACTCACAGGACACAGGAAGTAATTTTAGAGAGTGGGGATGGGACAGCTCCTTGACCTTAGGGGTCAAGCTTCCACACTGGAAAGAGTGAGAGAGAGCCTGTGTTTGCTTTATTTATATGGGGGGGGGGGACTTCAAAGGTTTCCCATGGAATGTTCTTTGCCAAATAAGGTAGGGGGTGGGCTGATTAGCTCCCAGTGGGTCATGCCCAACTCCAGAGCTGTCCCACTAGAAGAGTAAAGGCAGAGATCTCACGCCTTGGGCAGTCTATACATGGGAATGCCAGGATCATTCACAAGGGGTCGAGACCTAAGTCCCTCATGGCTCAGTACCGAGTAGAAGACCACTCAAGTACCTTCATGGGTGGCATCCCACAATGATCCATGTGTTAATGAATTAGAGTCAGAGAAATCAGGAAGAACTCAGAGAACATAAGAAAAACAATATTTCATTGATAATGTGCACATCTACCCCCCAGGCCTTGGTATCTAATCCTATTCTCTAATAGAAGGAACCAAAGCTCCTTGGATAAATGGATGATTTTAGGGCTAAGGCAAGGGAAGATTCTAGGGCTGGGGCAAGATGAGCCTGGAACAGTGAGAAATGACAAAGTAGAGAAGTGCTAAAAAGGAAGAAAGAGGGCATGTTGAAAGGACATAGAAGCCAACATGAAGGATCTCCTAATGGCCAAGGCTGGAACAAAAGAATGCAGTTTTAGATTATACCTCAAAGCATCAAAACCCATACATCCATGCTGACACAAATACATGATTAAATGAATGAATGAAGGAGGAGAGACCTAGCTCCTATATAGAACAATTCCAAATAAGTTATATAGTTACTTGCTTCTTGAGGAGATGGGGCTTGGCTCCTTCCCACCCCTTCAGTTTGGGCTATGCTTATCACTTCTGCAGTAGTTTGATCTGGGATGTCTCCCAAAGGCCCATGTGTTAAAGGCTTGGTCCCCAGCCCATGGAGCTCTTACGAGGCAGTGGAACCTATAAGAGGTCAGGCCTAGTGAAAGGAAGTTAGGACACTGGAGGTGTGCCACTGAAGGAGATAGTGGGATACCAGCCCTTTTCTCTTTTTTTACCTGATGATGAGGTGAGTGGTTTCACTCCACCCAGATTCTATCATGATATGTTACCTCATACAGGCCCCAAACAACAAAGCCAAACAATCATTGACTGAAACTTTCAAAGCTGTGAGTCAAAATAAACCTTTTTTCTTTATAAATTGGTTATCTCAATTATTTGTTATAGTAATGGAAAGCTGACCAACACAACTTCCAAAGAGTTGAGTATGGAATTGGAGAAAAAAAATTACTTTATTATAGAGAAACCTGAGTGCTGCCTCCACCAGGTGATAAGCTGTGTTGAGGTACCTCTGACACAATGAAAAGAACAATTCACCTCAGTGGTCTTCTTCCCAAAAGTCTATAATCCTAGATGAACCATGGGAAAGACCTCAGACAAACCCAATTGAGGGATGTTCAACAAAATACTTGGCTAGTACTTCTCAAAAACTTTAAGGTCATCAAAAGTATGAAAAATTCTAAAAACTGTCAGGACTCAGAGGAACCTAAGGATACATTAAGACCAAATGTAATATATCCTGGATGGGATCTTGGAACAGAAAAAGGTCATTAGGTAAAAACTAATGAAATCCAAAGAAGCTGTGGAGTTTGGTTTATAGTAATGTATCAGAGTTGGTTGCTTAATTGTGAAAAATATATCATAGTGACATAAAGATGTTAACAGCAATGGAAAATGAATGTGGGGATATGGAAACTTTTTGCAACTTCTCTGAAAAAAACTAAATCTTTTTTTTTTTTTTTCTGTTGGTACCAGGGATTGAATCCAGGAGTGCTTAACCACGGAGTCACATCCCCAGCCCTTTTTAATTTTAATTTTTTTTTAAATTTTGAGATAGGGTCTTGCTAAATTGCTTAGTGCTTCTCTAAATTGCCCAGGCTGGTCTCAAACTTGTAATCCTCCTGCTCAGCCTCCAGCATTGTTGGGATTACAGGCATGTACCACCATACCTGGTAAAGAATCATCAATTCTAATATGAAAAGTTTATTTAAATTAAAAAAGCAGGGGCTGGGGTTGTGGCTCAGTGGTAGAATCCATGCCTTGCACGTGTGAGGCCCTGGGTTCAATCCTCAGCACCATATAAAAATAAATAAAGGTATTGTGTCCATCTACAACTAAAAAAAATTTAAAAAAAATTAAAGCATATCAGCAGCTGGGGTGTGGCTCAGCAGTAGAGTGCTTGCCTCCCATGTGTGAGGCACTGGGTTCAATCCTCAATACCATATAAAAGTAAATAAACAAAATAGAGATATTGTGTCCATGTATAACTTAAAAAAAGCATAATATGGCTAAATGCAGTGTGGTATCCTGGATTGGATCTCAGAACACAATAAGGATATAAGTGGGAAAACTGGTGCAATCTGAATAAAATCTAGTGTTTACTTAAAAATAATAATGTACCATAGATGAATATACTATGGTAAATAATATACTGACATTAGGGAAAACTGTGTAAGGAGTATATGAAAACTCTCTTCCTTCCTCTCTCCCTCCCTCCGTTTTTCCTTCCCATCCTGTGCTGGAGATTGAACCCAGGGCCTTATTCATTTTAGGCAAGTGCTTCTACTAGAATTTCATATTTTTTTTTTAATATTTATTTTTTAGTTCTCGGCGGACACAACATCTTTATTTGTATGTGGTGCTGAGGATCGAACCCGGGCCGCACGCATGCCAGGCGAGCGTGCTACCGCTTGAGCCACATCCCCAGCCCCAGAATTTCATATTTTTGTTGCAACTTTTCTATAAACTTAAAGTGATTCTAAATTAAAAAGAGAATAATGCAATGCAGGGTAGATAAATATACAAGCAAATTTGGTTTGCTTGGACCACCCTAGATAACCTGCAGAAGGGTACTGTGGGACTCTGTAGTGAATCTCCACCCTGATTTCCACACACATTCTAATGTTGGCCCTGTTGAATAAACCTGAATGCATTTCCGGTGCATGTATCTAGAGCAGAAAAGTGGCTGTGGCTGACAGGGGGAGCCTGGGTTCCCTAGGAAACTAGATGACCCAAATCTAGGGAACAAAACAAAACTAAAAAGGGCCAAGCTTTAGAACTGAAAGGAACATGAGAACAGTTGGGAGGATGGGATCTGTTAACCATGGATTTAACTGGACAGTTTTCTCAGGAAATGAGACAATGATTCTTAGTTGGGACAGGGGGAGGGGCAGAGACCAAGGAAAATACTGATATGATTGGCATTCCAATTTTTCTGCTTTACCTATGACTTACTACCTCTTTTATGCATATTATCCTTGCTGCTTGTAATAACAGACTAATAAAGACTGGCCTAAGAATCAAATGGGTGCCATGAGTTACTAGGAAGGGTAGAATAGACAGGGAAAGGGAGAAAAAGGGACATATCTAGGGCCATATAGTTCCAAACCTCTTAACTTGTGTCTGTGGCCATCTTCTTTACCAGACTGTGAACTCTTCCGGCATGAGGATGTTGCCTTATTCTTCTGTAGGCACAGCGGTGTTCTGTACATTGTAGGTGTTCAATACACATCAATTTAATGAATAAGTAAGGCAGGAAGCTAGAAACCAGTGCAATTAGGAATGTTTTTCTTTTGAAAACCTAAGAGGAAATGTTCAATCACAAACATATCTTCACCTTTAGTCCTCAGAGTACTTAAGACAATTAAAATATTTGGTATTGGGGACTGAACTCAGGGGTGCTCTACCACTGAGCTACAACCCCAGCCCATTTTTAAAAAATAATTTAGACAGGGTGTTGCTAAGTTGCCAAGACTGGCCTTGAATTTGTTATCCACCTGCCTCAGCCTCCCCAAGTTTCTGGGATAATTAAAAATATTTTGCTAATTCAATTTTTCACTCCAATTGGGAAATATGGTATGTGACTCTTAAAATTATACAACTCGAAATAGAATTTGAGGGATGGATATATTATGTTAAACACATTTCAAAGAATAAAAAGCCACTGCCCAGCTATATAATTTGGAAACCAGTAAAAAAATGGCATGCTAAATTATGTTGAGCCATTAATATTTTCATTCTAATTAAGGTATACAAGACAAGGGGTGGGGAGAAAGCTCAATATGAGTCTTCAAAGAGTTCTGAAAAAAAATTAAACTTGTTCATCTAGTACAGTGGCTCTTGGCCTGCCACAGCAAGTCAACGATGAGGTTTTCCCTGAAGAGGCTATTAAGAAATAAGGGAATATAATCACTTTTTTTTCAAAAGCTAAGTAAGTTTCTTTACTTTAGTAGATTATTGCCCTAAGGTTATAAAATTATGCTTGATCTACTTTAATATTTATTTTTTAGTTGTAGACACAATATCTTTATTTTATTTATTTTTATGTGGTGCTGAGGATCAAACCCAGGGCCTCACACATGCAAGGTGAGCACTCTACCGCTGAGCCACAATCCCAGCCCCGTACTTTTTTTTTTTTTTAA
>NW_026000283.1:11471666-11501604 GCF_001458135.2 Marmota marmota marmota
TATATATATATATATATATATATATATATATATATATACAAACAAAGAAAATAATCTTAAGTCCACAATTTAGACCACAAAAAAAATCTTGTCCCCAAATTGAGAAATTTATAAAAACCATTTACCCATGGTTATTGACCTATTGAAGATCTATATAACATTTTCAAAACAATAACTCAGTCAAAAGAGACCACTTTTATTTTTTCTTTGGTACTGAGGATTGAACCAAAGGGTGCTTTACCACTGAGCCACATCCCCAGACCTTTTTATTTTTCATTTTGAGACAAGGTCTCACTAAGTTGCTAAGGCTAGCCTTGAACTTGGGATCCTCCTGCCTCAGCCTCCCGAGTTGCTGGGATTATAGACGTGCACCACTGCACCCAGGGAGACCACTTTTCTTTAAAATGAAATTTTGTGCAAAAGAAATTTAAGCTAGAAACAAGACTATACCCCAGTAAGAGGCTAAAAGAGCCACTGAAATAATTTAACTTTGTTAGATTTAGTGCATGTAACCAAAAGGCACACACATGTGATTAATATATTAATATCTTTCATGCAGAAACTTGTGCATGTTCATAATTATATAACAAAAACACAAACATAACAAAACATAAAGCCTAATGTCTGGCAATGTTAATCTAGCCACATTCTTTTCTAGTCTATCAGTCCAGGATTTCCTAGATCATTAACACTGCCTCTCAAAAAATATATTATATTTGAAAAACTTTCAATAAAAATTAAAAAAGGATGTTAGCCTGAAATACTATATATTTTTTCAGTTCTGATACATATAGAAACTTACTGATATGTTTATTTTAAATGTCAATTTAAATTAAGATACATTTTTCCTTTTGTTAATAAACACTTTGATTGCTCCAGTGAAGTCAGCAGAGAGAAGAACTTCTGTGTTGTCTGTCTTCGCAGTACCTTAAAAGCAGAGAAAAAAAAATTCAGTGAGTTTGAAAGGAAAATGCAGCCTGCTGTCACAATTACCATATGCCCATGACACTCCACCTTTTTGGGGGAAGATCTTTTCCCCACAGTCTTTTCTGGCTTGTTCCTGTAACCTGTTCATCCTGCTGTACCTTCCTCCTCTCTGAGGTTCACTTCCACTAACTTTGTGTTAGCTCTTCTTTCCCTGGCTTGAGGGTATTATTCTTCCTTGGGGCCTGGAGGCCCAGATTTACTCTCAGGAGCCTAAGCCTCTAAGTCGTTTAATGTTTCCGTTTCATGAGTATAGGTTAGAGTGTTATTCAGTAGCAGGACTGGAATGCTGGCTGAATGGTACTAGCTGGGCAAGTCTATTGTTAACAGCGTCTCTAATGACAGTGACAGTAAGGTTTACTGTACTGCAGACACATTAAAACTGCCATGAAATGAAGTAAACACCTTAGCTCTATGAATGCTGACATCACCATTTGCCTTTACATTCCATATGAAGATCTAGATAGCTATGCCGAATGGCAAAAATGCTTACCTCTAACAATTGCCAGTTGGGTCAAAACATTTAATAAATTCAGTGTTAACTAATTCTATTATAAATAGGTAAAGATTATAGATGTAAGAAGAACTGATTAATAAGGAAAAGAATAATCTAAACTTTAATTGGAAAGTAGTATACAGGATGAGTCAGACAAAATGGTTTCACTTAGATGTACTAAGAACATATTCTATGTCTTTGAGCATTCCTCATCACCCTTCTGGTATATCCAAACTCATGCTGTGTAGCAGTAGCAAAGGACTTAAGTATATGAGAAAGGCTACAGAAGAAAAAAATTCATCATACACAAATGCATTGAGACTATGTAATAATAAAGACGATACTGATAACATCTACTATATACCAGGCATTCTGCTAGACACTTTGCAATGTTATCTTTAATTCCTATCAAAAAATCCTGTAAAGCAGGTTATTGCCACCATTTTATATACTAGGATGACAGGCTCAAACTGTCAAATATGTCAGGAAGAAAGAGAGGACAATCAGATATTTTATGTTCTCCATACCCTGGGATTAAGAGTTTATTCCTGCCACGTGTGATGGTGTAAATTGGGAGGCTGAGGTAGAAGCTCACAATTTTGAGGCCAGCCTCAGCAACATAGTGAGAACCTGTCTCAAAACAAACAAACTATATATATATATATGTGTATGTGTATATGTGTGTGTGTGTATAATGGGTGGGAAACGTAGCTCAGTGGTTGAGTGTTCCTGGCTTTATTTTCCAGTACTGGAATAGAAAAATCTTAGATTATACCAACATAGGTGCAAAGCAACAACAAGAAAAAAAAATCTGAGAATAATCCATAGCTAGGATTTCCTGTAGAATATGAAGGGGAAACATATATGAGTGTAGAAACGTATAATTGTGTGGGTACAAAAAGAAAAAGAAAAAATAAGACAGAGTCTCTTCTAGAGATTACAGTCTAGTAGAAAAGACACATAATAAAGAAGCTTTGTACTTACATATACTGTTTGCATTTCTTTGAGGAAAATGGTTGCCTATAAAAACTATGAACTTTCAAATTTTTCATTAACTCCTAGATGAATTAAAAAAGCAAAATTTGCAAAAAAATTTACTAAAATGTTCCAAAATGAATATCTGACAACCAGTGCCAGTTATCTCACACTGGAACAAACAATGACTATTATGTTGTAAACAAATATTCTTTATGCTCATTAAAATATCATCATAGTCAACACTAGGTTAGTGAGTCTCCTAAGTAGTGACAAGAAAAAAGTTTAGGGCAAATAAAATATAGGTACCTACCAGTTGATGTGGTATATAAAACTTCAGCATCTTCACCTTTATCACTCCCTTCTGATTTTTCACATTGCATATCCAAAGATAACATCAAACTTGGATTTGGAGCAAAGATGGCTGATGTAACAACTGCATTATGTGCTGGAAAATAATTCACTTTAGGATAACTGATAAATTTGATATTAAACATCAAGACAAAAAGGTAATATGAAAAATATCTTTTAAAACCAACATACAAGCTGGGTAAGATGATGCATGCCTGTAATCCCAGCTAGTTGGGAGGTTGAAGTAGGAGGATTGCCAGTTTGAGGCCAGTGTGGGCAACTGAGCAAGACTCTGACTCAAACTAAAAATTTTAAAAACGGCCAGAAACATAGCTCAGTGGTAAAGCACCCCTGGTTCAATCCCCAATGTGTGGGATAGGGCAAAGAAACTAACATACATATATGTTATATGCCAAACATCCTTAAAAGCTAATGAAAGAGCTGGGCCCAGTGGCACACACATCTACTCCTAGCTACTCAGGAAACTGAGGGAGGAGGATCACAAGTTAGAGGGCAGCCTGGCCAATTTAGCAAATCCCTATCTAGATGGGCTGGTGATGTTGCTCAGTGGTAGAGCACCCCTGGGTTTAATCCCAGTATTGTCAAAAGGTAATCAATCAAATAAACAAACAGAAGTAACTAAAAGCAATTTAAAACCTAGAAGTATTTTCTAAAACAAAACAAAACCAAAACCAAAAAATAGAACACATAAAAGTTCTAAGATTCTATGAATTCTTACATTTTAGACCAAGACAAATTCTTCCTTGGCATAGAAAAATCAAACAAACAAAGCCAAATAGGATGTAAAGCAGTTATAATCGATAAACTTCTTAAATAATGCTGATACAAATTTATTCTGATAAATCTCCACTTTATTCACTTATAAAGATACATATAAGTAGGCATTTGCTTACCTTTAATACCTTCCCAGAAGTCATTACGATCTCTCCTGACTGAAGTGAACTTGCTTAAGTCATGATAAGTACTCCAGATATAAACATATTTATCTTCTGAACCACTAACGAGGTAAGTAAAATCATGGCTAAATTTTGGGAATAAAGGTAAAAAAAGTAATAAAAAGAAAAAATATTAAAGTTTCTTTCTACCAGTACTTCCTAATTTAAAATACCTAAGACACACCTGAAGGAGCTTATTGAAGACTAGACTCATTGTCTCATTCTGGAGGTTCTGAGTGGGTGGTCTAATGTGGGTGCTATATGGTGTGTGTGTGTAACGTGTGTACTTCCTGAAGATCGAATTAGGGCCTCACACACACTAGGCAAGTGCTTTATTACTGAGCTAACCCCTCTAGTCCTGGCATCTGTTTTTTCATCAAAGCTCTGGTCACTTTGATGCCAGTTAACTCACACGGGAACAAACAATGACTTAAGGGATGAGAGAAGCAGAATACTTTACCAGTTAATTATTAGGGAATTCAAGAAGAAAAGTACAACTGATAGGAAAAGAGCTGAAAGAAAGATGGCTAGGAAGAAGAAAAGGCAAGCTGGCAATCCTATTTCAAAAGGAGAGCCTGCAGATCACAAATTAAGAGTTCAAATAATGAAGCCTGTGACCCACACCTGTAATCCCAGAGGCTCAGCAGGCTGAGGCAGGAGGATTTTGAGTTCAAAGCCAGCCTGAGCAACTTAGCAGGGCCCTAAGCAACTCAGTCAGACCCTATCTCTAAATAAAATACAAAAAAGAGCTGGGATGTGGCTCAGTGGTTAAGTGGCCCTGGGATCAATCCCTCGTACAAAGAAAAAAAAAAAAGAGTTCAAATAATAATAAGTAAAGGTGTAAACATAGGGCACTTTGCTTTCTGAGCTCTTGTACCTAAAAGGAAAAAGACAATGGTGGGGGTGTTGGGGTAATCCTCCTATTAAAAGCTTACATAACAAATGAAAGCAAAAATTTTGAAGCTAAGAGTCTTCTAATCCTGGCTCTGCAACTGTGACTTTGACCAATCAACTTTTGGGGTTTTGGTTTCTTCATCTGTAGAATAGGGGCCATTCTAAGTCTTATCAACCATACATGTAGACAAAGTAAGTATTGCATGATGATATGAGATGCCAGTTACAAAGTTCAAAGAAACTAAAACCCTCACATAAAAATAAGGCATAGATCAATGAAAAAAATGGGAATAGGGAAAATGTTTTGATCTCTTTTGGGAATTTCTCAATGTCAATTTACCTGAAACTTGCTTTGATCTGGCTGCTGCTATTGACATAACCCTTATACTTCATGGATAGTGACAAATCTCTCAGATCATAGAGTCTGATTCTAGAGTCATTTGAGGTTACCAGTATCTAAAAATAAATAAAAGGAAAAGTTAAAAATATTAACTTTTAGTCTAAGTTAAGCTATTTTCATCAAAGCCAAAAAAGGGGCATTAAACACATATAAAACAAACAGACCTCAAAGCTAGAAACAGGAGTTTCCATCAGAAAGGGAATACATTTTTTGTCCAGATATTAAAAGTAACTTCAACTCTATGTGAAGTGTGAAGAAAGCTGGTTTTGAATAGTACAGTACCTTATTTTCTCCAGGTAAAGGCTCAATGCCAGTAATTTTCCTTCCAACCTTGTTGCGCCCTCTAGTAGATCGGACATGTATTTGTGTATGGTATTTCAGATGCTAAAAAGAAAGCATAAATTAAAAATATCAGAATTAGAACAAACTTCAAAGATCACTTGATCCAATTCTTAGACAGATATTTTTTTTATTTGTCCTACTTTACAAGTAAGGCAGGGGATTAATGACTTGCCCCAAACCACAAAAGTGTTTTATTAAGTATTCAATTACGTTACTCTCACAAAATAATCATTTACCTCTGTATCATAGAAAATACATCTCCCATCATATGTCCCAATTACTGCATATTTGCCATTCTGACAGAAATTTGCAGCTGTGATCAATTTTGTTTGACCATCTACTTCATTCCACAAAGCCACTTTTTTGTCGGGTATGTTCCAAAGGCGAAGCTTTCCATCCAGTGACCCACTTAAAAAATACCTGTCATCCTAAAAAGGTGGCAAAAGAAAAGCTTTTTATTCTACCACATGAAGAAAAACTTGGCAAACCAAAACATTAAGTCTATTATAAATAACGTTTTAAAATGTAGATCTCATTGTAGAAGTATTCTTCTTCATCTTTTGTTTTGGATGTTAGGGATGGAACCCAGGGTCTCAAACATGCCAGGTAAGCTTTCTATCCTTGAGCCACACCTCCAGTCCCAAAGCACTATTCTTTAAGCTAGCATTAGTTTATGCATCAAAAATAATAAAAATTAGAAACCTCAGTATTCATTTTGGAGAAATAGCATTCTAATATTTTATCCTATCCTTGAACTGCTTTTCTTAAAGTATGTATATTAATAGAAAATGTGTTTGAGTATGTATTGCATGGAAAAATTCTGTGATTAAATAATTCAGAGAAATTCTGGATTGCAAAATGTTAAACAGTATTCTCAACTAATCCATGATTTGAATCTCTAAAAAGAGGGTAAAGCAGGTAGTGTTTTCCAACTTATCTCACCACACACTTTTTTGGGGGCAGATGGGGGAGTCCTGAAGGAACATCTAACAGGGCTAATACCTTCAAGGACCATGTTTTGGGAGACACTATCCTATACCATACTCTCCCTGAGATACACATAACACAGGGATAAAAGGGTAACATGGGTCAGTGGCTTACAGAACCAGTCTTTTTTGGGAACTCTAATACCTTGTCAGCAGAGAATCACTTCATGATTCAATCTCAGATCAGGAGTTCTTAGTCTGGGGAAATCTGACCCTACAGTAGATATCTATCACTGTCTGAAATCATTTTGGGTTGTCACAGCCTGCTGTGGGTTGGGATACTACCAACAACTAGTTGGCAGAGGCTAGGAATGCTGTTAAACATCTTACAACTCACAGGAGAGGCTTCTCTCCCCCTATAACAAAGAATGTCAGGCTGGGGTTGTGACTCAGCAGTAGAGTGCTTGCCTAGCACATGTGAGGCCCCGGGTTTGATCCTTAGCACCACATATAAATAAATAAAATAAAGGTATTGTGTCCACCTACAATTAAAAAATATTTACAAAAAGAATGTCAATAGTATCAAGGTCAAGAAATCCTGCAGTAAACTAAATCAGTCCTACCAACAAGCTGGTCTAATCTTGGGCAACATAAGAATTAAAGATTAAATAATTGGGGCACCAAAACAAGGAGGCAATTCTCTTCTCTGCTTAAGATTATTGTTCTTACCTACTTATGATGCCTGTCAAGGACAATCAACAAATAATGGGCATTTTTATGACTATGGTTTAATCAGCCCTACTCATTGTATACTAGAAGAGATGAACAAGTAAAAATACTTCATCTTGGGGATTGGAGATGTAGCTCAGTGGTACAGCAATTGCCTAGCATGCATGAAGCCATGGGTTCAATCCCTAGTACTACAAAAACAAACCAAAAAACAAACAAAATAACTTCATCTTAGCATTCTTTTTTTTTTGTGTGTGTGTGTGTGTGTGGTACTGGGGATTGAACTCAGGGCCTTATGCATGTGAGGCAGGCACTCTACCAACTGAGATATATCCCCAGCCCCAAAATTTTACTTATGTACGTGTGTGTGTGTCTCCAATTTGCTGTTTACAATTCTGCTACCTTCCTTCCAGTCATATTCCAAGTCATATTGTCTAAGAAAATGTCTACACCACTGCATTCTTCCCCATCCCCTCTCAAAACCCCTCCAGATCAGTAGACTTTTTTTGTTTCAAAAATAAAAATATACAGAAATTACTGACTGTCAGAGGCCTTAATAATAAAAAGCTACCCAGTACTATCACAATGTAAGGTATCTTTCTACCCTGATAGCTAAAAACAGAGACAAAGGTTAAATCTATCCTGCTGCATCTTTAGGGGACCAGGATAGCAATGTTATTCAGAAAGAAGCCTCTAACAACTTGATAGTCAAAACTGATAAGGTATTAACATAGATCAGACATTTTTAATTTTCATAAGTTTATGACCAAGTTCTTCTAAGGGTTCAAAATTATTACTACCTATGTCGTAAACCTGCCTAGAAAAGGCAGAAAGTATACTGAGGGGAAAAAAGAGTCTTTTCTCCTAATTTGGGTGAAAAGAGAAAGAAATGGGAATATGATTGAAATGTTACATTCAAAAGACAATGGTGGGGCTGGGGCTGTAGCTCAGTGGTAGAGCGCCTGCCTTGCATGTGTGAGGCACTGGGTTCGATCTTCAGCACCACATAAAAATAAATAATAAAGATATTGTGTCCATGTACAACTAAAAAAATATTAAAAAAAGAAAGATAATGCTTGCTGGGTATGACAGCACACACTTGTAATTCTAGTAATTGGAGAAACTAAGGCAGGAAGACCTCAAGTTCAAGGCCACCGTCAGGAACTTAGTGAGACCCTGTCTCAAAATAAAACATAAAAAGGGCTGGGGATGTGGCTTGGTGGTAAAGTGCCCCTGGGATCAATCCGCAGTACAAAAAAAAAAAAAAAAAAAGATTGTTAAACAAATTGGGATAGGGACATGACTGGTAATGTAACCATATGTCAACACAGGGGAGGGCAAGTTAACTCAGCATAGGGTGACTCCAATTATTATAGGTCTAGGCAGTAGAACTGATACCAGCATGTGATTTCCCTTGTGCTTACAGTTGCAAAAAACCTTAAAACCAATCTAGCTTTAAGCATTTGGTGTCTCTGTCCTTCAAGGGCATACAATAGACAATAATTCCATTAAAGCAGATTTTTCTCCTTTGGTTGAAATAATATGAAATACTTTCTTTAAAGGGGAAAGATATTTAAAAAATTTCTATATTGAAAATGAGTAAGAAGGGATATCAAGATTAACAACATATATCAGGTAAGGTGGCAAATGCCTGTGGTTCAAGCTACTTGGGAGGCTAAAGCAGGAGGATCATTGAGCCCAGGAGTTTGAGGTCAGCCTGGGCAACAAAGCAAGACACTGGGCTGGGGATGTGGCTCAAGCAGTAGCGCGCTCGCCTGGCATGCGTGCAGCCCGGGTTCGATCCTCAGCACCACATACAAACAAAGATGTTGTGTCCGACGAAAACTAAAAAATAAATATTAAAATTCTCTCTTAAAAAAAAGAAATCAATTAAAAAAAGAAATCAATTAAAGATTAAAAAAAGAAATCAATTAAAAAAAGAAATCAATTAAAGATTAAAATTATTTAAAAAACAAAGCACGACACTGTCAAAACAATAAATAACAACAACAATAAAGGATTAACAAAGTTTCCAGATATTAAATAGGAATTTTTTTTTGTGTGTGTGTGTCGTATGTGTGTATGTGTGTATTTTTTTGGGGGGGGTACGAGGGATTGATCCAAGGGGTGCTCAACCACTGAGCCACATCCTCAGCCCTTTTTATGTTTTGAGACAGGGTCTTGCTAAGTTGCTAAGGCTGGCTTTGAACTTGCAATCCTCCTGCCTCAGCCTCTTGAGCTTCTGGGATTATAGGTGTCTGTCAGCATGCCTGGCAGAATTTTGTATATCTTATAATGAATTTTGGTCTTTGCTTCTTTTAGTCTTTTCCACTTTCTCTTTTTCCTCTCTAATCCTCCTACAATTCCTCTGTATACACTTCCCTTTCTCATTTTATAAATTTGCTGATTTCTCCTTCCATCTGTAACAGCTCTCATCTTTAATGGGATACTTTATTTATACCCTACATATCTAATAACATATTTGGAATGCTTATTTACTATTACATTAAGAATAAAATATTCCCACTTCTGATACAGAGTAACAGAGTATTTATTTCCCTTCCCATTTTTAAAGCAAAATGGAAGACTAATTTAAACTGATTCAATCTATATAGCTATTAATATTTTTTTCTGTAGCCCAACTGCCCTCCAAAGAAACCAAATTCCCTCATCTTCCTTTTAGCATGACATAAAGTACACAAACAATTACTTACTCTTGGATGGAAAGCTATGGCAGTGACAAAATCAATATGTTGAAAACAGCAAAGGCATTCTCTTCTAGAAATGTGCCATAACCTGACTGTTTTATCCATTGAAGAAGACAGCAGAAAGTAGTTCTATGAAGAAAATGATATTGATTATGATCATATGAAAAAAAACCTACTTGTACAACAAAAGTGAACTTTCAGTTTTGTGTACCTCCATAGTGCTGCTATTGTATGCAGCACCAGAAAGAACAAAAGATTATCCAATTCACTGGAAAGATCTCATTTTTCTCAATCACTTAAATATCAGATTTCATGAATTCATATTGCCTTTTCTGAAATTTGTATGAATCTTACAATCTATGTCCAAAGAAATCTTCCAGGCACCAGCAGAAGACTAAGGTGTACCTTAGCTGGTATAGCCTGTACACACGGAAACTTACTTAACTATAAATACAAGGCATCTACTCACTTGGTTGTCATTTTAGTTCAGTTATTTTTCACATTGATAATATTGGTGAATTTTAACTCACATGGATCCTAATTGTCATTTAAAGTCTTCAAAAATTACTTTATAATGCAGCATGGAAATGAAAAGTTATTGTGCACCTGCCACACTCTAGGCAAGAAAAATAGAGAATACAAATTGTCAAATCTTTCATAATAGATCATAGAACTTTCAAAGCTTGAAGAGGTAGTATAAATGATGAGGCACTGTGATGGCTCCATCATGAAAGAACGAAACATCTATCTGTCAAAATGATCTAGCTGGTAGAAATTCATTAACTTCTAAACAATCTATTTAAGGGTAAGAAATTTAAGTGATACTGAATAAGGAAACTCAAATGAGACCCTATTATTCTCTGGTATGCTTAAAGGTTCTAAACAAACCAAAGCAATAATAATATTTTTGAATATGTATAATTCGTCTATATTATTCTCAGTACTATATAGCAAATCTGAGGTAGAAATCATCCTTTTAGACAAATGAGAAAAGTAAGGCACAGAGAGGGTGAACAATTTGGCTAAGAGATATAGCTCATCAGTGGCATAGCTAGGATTTGTGCTCAGGTGATCTGGCTTAAGGTCCAGATTCTAACCACTACACTGTTTCACAGAGTGCTTAAGTAGAAGACATGTTATGGAAAGTACCATGATAACTTTGTCATTTGCTAATACTAATTACTAATCTTTACTCTTTTGACTGTAAAACATTAATTGCAAAGATGGATTTGGATATGTAATTATACAGAGATATAAATAAATGTTATTTTTGACTATTTCAAAAAGTATACATTTATGTAGCAAAACCGTTTTTAGATAGATGGCATACTTTACAATTAAAAAACCAGAATTTGGGGGCAGGGCATGTAACTCAGGGATAAATCACTTGATTAGCATGCATGAGGTTCTGGGTTCAATCCCTAGTACCACAAACAAACAGAATTTGGAAGACCTACAATATTCTTTGAAACATCTAATAACCATAATTTTTACTTTGCAGATCCACCCAGTTCCAGAAAAGTTTAAACAAGTATATGTAGTTTTCATTATTATTTTCTATTGACTAATAACAACTATATAAAACTAAACCGATGGCACACTGCTCATTAAAACTGGCTTTATTCAGGGCCAAGGGTATGTGGTTTAGTAGTAGAGCATGTGCTTTGCATGTGCTAGGCCCTGGGTTTAATCCCCAGCAAAAACCCAAAATAAAACATTCCAAATAAAAATTGTCTTCATTTAGTTCTTGCTTTAAGCTGGAAGAGGTAATGTAACTAAAAGAGGTAGTATAAGCATATGAAATAGATATGAAGACATTTCTAAAATATTCTGTAAAGAAGACATGTTATGATTTGTTCTATATGTCAAGAAGTTTCTACTTAATAAATACTTATTGAATAAATAAAATTAAATAAATTTCTTAAACTAAGCATTGATCCTGGGAGTTAAAGAAATTAGAGGTAAATCAAGTTCTCCCCATAGAGTTTTGTGATCTTAGGTGCATCACAGAGCCCAGTCCCCTCATCTATAAAATGAAAGACTGTCCACCACGTGAGGGTTGTTATTCTAACAATTAATAAGGTAATTCTTATTACCTGGCATAAAATAAGTCTTCAACAAATAGAAAACCCATCATAAATACTGATTGTTAAAGACATTAAAGAGGAACAACAGTGAAAGAAGATCAGGCCTCTAACCTTGAGGGACTTAGAATCTTGTTGCAAACAAGACCCAGAAATGTACATAGGTAAGATTTAAGTAAAAAGAAAATTCATGGGGCTGGGGTTGTGGCTCAGAGGCAGAGCGCTAGCACTGCATATAAATAAATAAAATAAAGGCCTATTGGCAACTAAAAAAAATTAAAAAAAAGAAAGTTCATGAAAAAAAAGCACAAGATAGGTGTTATAAAAATTCAGTGAAACAGATCAACATTTATCTTTGTTGTCAGGGAATGCTTTACAAAGGAGATGGGATTAAAGAAAGAATATATTTTGGGGCTGGGGCTGTAGCTCAGTGTCAGAGCATTTGCCTAGCACATGTGAGGCACTGTGTTTGATCCTTAATAAACAAAAATAAAGGCATGCTGTCCATCTACAACTACAAAAATTTTTTTAAAAAAGAATGAATACATTTTTGGTTAGTGGAGAAGAAAAAGAAAGGCACTATATGTGTGCAGTTAGAACAGAAGAAATTTTGTTCTTTTCCCCTGGGGTTGGGGAGTTAGGGATATGATAAACCCTTGGAGACCATTCATCCCCAACTTTTACAATTTATTATTTGATTTTAATTGACACATAAACATTGCACGATATGTATCCATTGTGAAATGGCTACATCAAGTTAATTAACATATACATTATCTGTATACTTATTTTTTTGTGGTGAGAACATGTAAAATCTATTCTCTTAGCATGTTTCAAGAATGTAACACATGAATATTCACTATAGTCACCATGTTGCACAATAGAGCTTTTGAACTTCTTCCTCCTAACTAAAATGGTTAAGTCCTCAAAGCCTGCATTTCTAAAGATGGAAAACTGCTTATGAGTTTTAAGAGTTATTAACTCTTAAAATATTTCAAAATATTAAAAGTAGATACAGCAGGGACATCAACAAACCCAAGCCAATTTTGGCCATAACAACAGACACAATAGAATTGACACATGTCCTTTTAATGATCAGCCCTGCCTTTTCCCTCTTCTCCTCACTGATGTTTAATCCTGGGATCCAGCTGCATCTTTGGTACCTGCTTACACACAGGAAACACCTGGAACATTTGATGATGATGATGATGATGATTGTGATGATAATGATTTTGCAGTACTAGGGACTGAGCCAGGGATACTGTACCACTGAGTCTCATCCCCAATCCTATTTATTTTTTATTTTGAGATAGTCTTTCTAAGTTGCCCATGCTGACCTCAAACTTATAATTCTCTTGCCTCAGCCTCCTCAGTCACTGGGACTGCAGGTATGCAACACTGCATCTGGTCTGAAATGATTATTAATTTTTCCACTACCCCAATAAGGTGATCAGAAACTGGTGTTTTCTCCCCATCTTTTCCTTGTCTTAGTGACCATTCTGATATGGGATGAAATCCCATTCAAATAACCTATCTGGACCAATGCTTCTCAAAATATTTGTGGTAAAGGACTGCTTTTGTTTTTAATTTCCAGTGAATCACAGGCCAGAACTACTAAAAATACAGAATACAACTACTAGAAGAATAAAAAAATAAAAGAAATATAAAACACAAACCAATTTTTATTACATAAGTGGGATTGAACTCAGGGGTGCCCAACCACTAAGCCACATCCCCAACCATTTTTAAAATTTTTTGAGACAGGGTCTTGCTAATTTGCTTAAGGCCTCATTAAATTGTTGAGACTGGCTTTGAACTTTTAATCCTCCTGAATCAGCCTTCTGAGCTGCTGGGATTACAGGTGTGCATCACTGCTCCTGGCTAAAAGCCCAATTTTTAAGATTAGATTCAACAATCATAAAATTACTCTTAAAAACTCCCATTAACATTTCTAAATGGCTTCATCTTGGTTTTTGTATTTATCTCTTCACAGAGTGGTATTCGTACTATCAAGGACCAGGAAGAGGGGCTGGGGTTGCGGCTCAGCGGTAGAGTGCTTGCCTTGCACATGCAAGACCCTGGGTTGGATCCTCAGCACCACATACAAAAATATACAAGTGAAATAAAGATGTTGTGTCCATCTACAACTAAAAATAAATATTAAAAAAAAAGGACCAGAAAGAGTCGGGCGCATTATTACATGCCTATAATCCCAATGGCTTGGGAGGCTGAGGCAGAAGGATCTCAAGTTCAAAGCCAACCTCAGCAACTTAGCAAGATCCTTCCCTAAAATTATAAAAAGGGGGAGCTGGGGATATGGTTTAGTGGTTAAGTGGCACTGAATTAAATCCCTAGTAGCAAAAAAAAAAAAAAAAAGACCAGGAAGGGCCAGTTCATAAACTGGCACCAGTCCTTAAAAATGCATATTTTTCACTGGAAATAAGTAGATAGCGAGATAGATACTAAATCATATGTCTGCTGCCTCCAGGGGTTTGGAAAGAACAACAGGGAAGAAAGTGTATAAGAATTTTGATTTCTTACGTCTTGTGATGTACAGAACATTTTGTTATTTTTGTAATTTTGTTTCCATGTGGTGATTAGCTGTTATTACACAGGAATGGGTTAGAGTGGAATACTCCAAAGCCATGAGAGTTGAACCCTAACTCCTTTCTTTACTCCTTGGATATATGGCTTTAGGCATGCTAGTTAACAGGCACAAATTTCAGTTTTAAAAAAATTATTGATAAGGAAACATCAATGACATCATACAATTTGAGAGTACAAATAGAGAGCATATGTATTTACATTTTGCTTGTGTCCTCAATGCTTAAACTGCTACCTGACACCTTAATAAATAATATTAGTTGAGCCATTTGATTTGTATTTCCTAGGTCAATTAATTTTCCCCTATAACTCTTTGAGGAAACTACTTTTATTATGCTTATTTTGCAAATGAGGCATGCTGAGCCTCAAGTTCCTTAAGGAACTTGTCCAAGGTTATAAAACTATAAGGGTTAGACTAGGTAGGTTATAAACCCCAGGAGTCTAGCTCCAGAGTTCATATGCTTAATTAGATGGTAGATTGATAAACAGATATGTTTTGAGTGAGTGGAAAGTACTGACCTTTATATAGGTGTGTATGCATAGGTTTTAAGTAATGTTCTTTTTACTATTTCTTCCGTGAAGGAAAAAAGGGGAATGGTCAACAAGACATGGAGGATATCAAGAAAGTATAAGTTTCTATAACCAAGAAGAGTATTTAAAAAAAAGATTAATTGTATCAAATGATCAAGTTCCAGAGAAAGGCTAAGGAGAATGAATTTAAAGAAAAGGTACTAATTTTGATCAAAAGATAGCTATGATGGTTAATTCTTTAAAAATATTTTGTTGTAGATGGACACAATAGCTTCATTTTATTTATTTATTTTTAGGTGGTGGTGAGGAACGAACCCAGTGCCTCACAGTGATAGGCAAGTGCTCTGCCACTGAACTACACCCCCAGCCTCTATAATGGTTAATTTTAGGTGTCATTCTATGTAGGGTATAGTTCCCAGCTGTATAATCAAGCACCTCTCTAGTGGTTGTGAAGACATTCTGTAAACTTAGTTAACATGTACAATCAGTTCACTTTAAGGAAATAACCCTTGAGCATATGGGTGAGCCTCATCTAATCAGCTGAAGGCCCTGAGAAGAAAAACTGAGGTTTCCCAGAGGATAAAAAATTTTGCTTTAAGACTGCAGCATAAACTTCTGCTGTTTCCTTCCACCCTACAGGGCTGTCCTATAAATTTCAAACTTGCCTTTCACCACATTGCATGAGCCAATTACACATATAGAGCACAATTCTTCATATCTCTGGTTGTATATAAAGGCATGAGACAATTTCTTTTCTTTTTTCGAGAGAGAGAGAGAGAGAGATAGAGAGAGAGAATTTTAATATTTAGTTTTCGGTGGACACAACATCTTTATTGTATGTGGTGCTGAGGATCGAACCCAGGCTGCATGCATGCCAGGCGAGCATGCTACTGTTTGAGCCACATCCCCAGCCCATGAGCCAATTTCTTAAAGAGTTATCATTAAAGGCTAGCAAGGTTGGGAGGGTAGGGGGATGAAGGAGGGTCAAGTAACAGGTACCAAAATACAAATACTGGTGTTCCATAGAACAGTATAGGGTGCCTATAATTTTCAACAATTTATTACATGCTTTATAAGGAACTACAGAAGAGTTCAGAAGCACCTGACATGAAAAAATGATAAATGTTTAAGGAGATTGAGGGGCTGGAGTTGTAGCTCAGTGGTAGAGCACTTGCCTAGCATGTGTGAGGCACTGGGTTTGATCCTCAGCACCACATTAAGTAAATAAATGAATAAATAAATAAATAAAATAAAGGTATTGTGTCCATCTACAAGTAAAAATATTAAAAATATTTAAGGAGATGGAAATGCTAAAATTACCCTCATTTGATCATTACATATTATTATACATATATTGAATTATCACATTGTATCCCACAAATACTTTTTAAAAAATTTAAAAGTTCTTTCCGTTAGTATCACATTTCAGAAAAAAAAATATGGTTTGCTTTAAAAAAAAAAGCAAGATGAAAGCAAAGATTCTAAATATTTGATTTGTACTTATTACAGATGAATATGATTACCAGATTAAAGATACCTCAGATTTCCGTCTTCTGACAACTCAGGGTAGGAAAGAAGTGCAAAGAGACAATTAGGACGTAGTTTAAAAATCAACTACCAGGTGTGACCTAAGCTTGTTTTGAGAGGTTAAGAGAGATGTGGGTTAAAGAACACATGATTAAAGAAGAGTACCCAGAACATCTAAACAGGTGTGGCAAGAACAAAGCTGGAGCTCAGAAAAAGCCTGACTTGCCAATATATACCACTGGAATCTTTGTGCCACATGAAGTTCTCCTGACATAGTTAAAATATATGGGCACCAATGGTATGCCTGATATTAGTTGGTTAACTCAGTTCATTTTCCTCAAGTCAAGGCTTTTAAATATTATTTTCTTCCCCAAATTTTTAACATATTGTAGATTCTGATTACTGACAAATTTTAATTTGAAGAAAGCATAAGAGATCATGTAAAAATTCTAAGTTTTCATACTTCAAATACCTTATATAAAATTTAAAACATCTCTTTTAAATTTTCACAAGACTTTTAAGATATTTTGTGGCAAAAGAGTCTCTTTATTTTGGAAATAATTTTCCTATAAGGAAAAATATCACAAACTGTCAAACAAAAATTAATAATTTCATGAATGTTAGCCAATTAACCCCAAAACAGTTTTGATTAGATATTATGAACTTCAACTTAGTAGTCAAAATCATATTCATTTTGCTGAGGAAACTTATTTTGCAAAGTTACTGCTTATAATAAAAGCAAAGGTAACTGTGCTATGGAACAACAGTATTTGTATTTTGGTACCTGTTATTTGACCCTCCCTCATCTCCCTACCCTCCCACCCTTCCTAGCCTTTAATGACAACTCTTTAAGAAATTGGCTCATGCCTTTATATACAACAAGAGATATGAAGAATTGTGCTCTATATGTATAATATGAATTGTAATGCATTCTGCTGTCATATATTAAAAAAGAAAGAAAGAAATTGGCTCAAAAGCTCTCTTCTTTTAAACTTAACTTGTAGATACAATTCCCACAAAGGATATATGAACATCCAAACACTTGACAGTGTGATAATGATACAAATAAAACTGTTTTTATCTTAAATTCAGTTATATAGAATTAATATACAATTCAAATAACAATTTCTTACTTTAGACCATGAAAGATCGAGGAGATCAGCAGTGTGTCCTTTGTATTTGCAGAATGGCCGTTGGCGAAAAGGTGCATTTTTGTCATCAGGGTCTTCTTCAGTTCCACTGCATACCTATTTAAATATAAAGAGAAACTTTAAAACAGAGGTGTAGAACTAGCAAAACCAAAGCTTCTTACTCTCCCCACCCCACCTATTTTGTCATCAGTTGGTAAGGTACCTAAAATAAAATCATAAGCCACCAAAATCAAACTCCATTTTATACTGATCTACTACTTATGGCCTCTTCTTTTCATCTCCTTGCCCTACCTAATAAACTAAGATTTTCCTTTAGATAGAAGATAGATCATTCTAGATATATCTATCTCTAGATCGATCTATCTATCTATCTATCTATCTATCTATCAATCAAATCTCTATATATACCCTGCTATCACAATCTTCTCCCTCCCTAACAAAGTCCCTAATTTGTCCTTTTCTAGCAATCTGTTTCTTCAGGAAAGACAGGGGCCAGCACCAGGCAATGGGTCATGATTGGTTTAAGTTAATTAAGATGAGCTGTCCCAATGATGGCTGGTTTAGGCATGGGCACATGCTAGATGTTTTATCAATTCAACATAAGGAGAAGATTACAGTGATGGTAAGAATAAAGGGAGTCTTATCTAGAGGGATTTTCTCACTCTTAAAAAGGAGCATACTTCCCCTTTCCTGTCTCTGAATATTGTTGTGTGCGTGCAACACCTAAGACTATAGTGGCCATCTTGGGACCATGTGGGAAAAAAGTCCAAGAGAACAAAACAACAGAGTAAAAAGCAGGAAGATGGTAGGATCCTGTGTCCCTGATGACACTATTGAGTTGCTGAATTAACCAACCCAGGAACAGCCTTACCTCTGGTCTTGCTTCCTCATTGTTTAAGCTCTTTTCTGTTGGTTTAAGTTATCTGAAGTCAAAAGCATCCTGACAGAGCCAGGTAGAAAATAATGCCATACATGTGTGCCATGCATTTAGTTATAATATGCTTTTTGTATTCATTATCTGAATGAGTCCTAGCAACTCCCTGAGGTAGATATTAATACAGTGAAGATGAAAAAATTAGGAAAGAAACTGAGATTCAAAGAGGTTAAAATAACATATTAAACATCACACAGCCAGCTGTGAACAGCAGAAGCAAAGCAGGAATATAAGTCATCTAATTTTAAGTCCAGATTTGTCCCTCAGCTGTTCTAGAGGATGTAACACGAGCAAAACCATGGAGTGCTAGTTAAGCCTTGCATATTTATAGAATTGTGGGCAGAATGAGGATAGAAAAAGGTCATTGAGATACAGTAAGGAATTAGGGTAGAAAGCTACTTTGAGACCACATCATAAAGGGTCTTGAATTTGTGGCTTAAAAGTTTGGACATTCTAAGACAACAGAGAGCCAACACAGGGTTTTGAAAAGGAATAAATAAAATGATTTGAGTGGTGCTTTAGAAAGAGAACTCTGGATAATGACAAAGACAGTTTGGAGAGAACCATTGGAGCAAGAAGAACAATCAAAAAGTTTAAGAATAATGAGGTTTGAACTAGGACAGGGGCCATGGGATAGACAAAAATTACGACTATTCTTTGTCTAGTTGTTTGCTTGTTTGTGATGCAGGGGTTCAAACCAGGGCTTCATGCATGCTAGGCAAGTGCTCTACCACTGAGCTATACACCCAGCCCCCTAGAGAACTTTACCATGTATCAAAAACATTTTCAGATCAACGATGGAAGTAGACCAGTAACACGGACTTTGGGACCTTTTACCAAGCTCTCCTAATCCTAGATAACTAAAACTTTACCTCTAATTTTGCTGCCAGATTAGTGACTGCTGTCAAGACATAAAACTAAATAGTCTTGCCCTATTACAAAGAGTCCACTTCTTGTTTAACTATCATTTATTTTTCATTAACTTCTTAGCATATTTTCCCTAGCAGTGATTCCAGGCCTTTCTTTCTTTCTCCTCAAATACCCATTTTCTTTTCCCTGCATTCTACCTTTTTTCAAGATATTTTAAAAAGATTTTTTATTATGAAATAGTACATGATCAGAATAGACAATTTACAAAATCTAGAAAGTAGAAAAGCTAAAACCAACATCACCCAAAATCTTCTTACATATTGACCATCTTCAATCTTTCATTTTTTAAAACTATAACTGAAATCATATTGTATACACAGTTTGATCTTTCTTTTTTTGTGCCACGAGAATTTTCTTCATTTCACACTTTGGAAACACTTACAGGCCATACAACATGAATGCACCATAATTTAATCATTCACCATTTTCTGGTCACCTAGACATTTCCAATTCTTTTGCTAATACCAACAGCAATTCATGAATGTCCTGGAACATGAATGTTTATCCTAATTTGACTATTTCTTTATCCTTATACAAGAAGTAATACTGGGTCAAAAAGTTTAAAGTTGAGACTTTAAATAAAAGTTTGTTTGTCTGTCTTAATACAAGTAGATAAATTTATTAAGGAAATTTTAAGAAACAGACCATATAAAAATGACCTAAAATCCTATTATCTAAAGATAATACTATTAAGAATTCAGTATATTTCCTTACATCTTATCGTTTTTAGTCAAAATCAGGGTAATACTGTATATAATTTTCCACTTTATTTTATTGTGAATATTTTTAATGTCATTACACAGACTTTGAAAACATTTAGGGGCTGCAGAGTATTTTACTGTATGGATTATATTATAGTTTATTTTTCAATTGTGAGAAATTTAGCTTTTTCAAATGTTAGCTATTATGAGAACACCAAGATGAATATATTTTTACTTATATCTTTGGCCATATCAAATTATTTCCTCACGATAAATTACTAGAGGTAGAAATATAAAGTGAAATGTTGTAGGTTTTCTATATATGTGTAAACATATAATATTCAACAATGAAGGAGGGAGGGAGAGACTGAGATCATAAAAATTTTTGTAAAACTTTATTATAGACATATCCAATATATAAAAAATGTGAATGAATATAAAAAAGCTTATAATCATTATGCCAGTGAATGAATAAGCCCCAAATAATAATATAATCAATCACATACATCTGTCACCTGCTTTAACAATTATCAACATTTCAACAATCTTGTATCATCAATCCTTTTATTTTTATTCATTTTTGGTGGAATATTTAAATCAAGATCTAGACACTAATTATTTTATCAGTAAATATATATATAAATCTCCAATTGATATGCCCTCTTTTAAATATAACTACCGTGTCATCATCACACCTAAAAAATACCATTTATATCATCTAGTACCTAATCCATATTTAAGCATAGGTTGAATATCCCTTATCAGAAATGCTTGGGACCAGAAGTGTTTTGAACATTTGCATATATATGAGATTATCTTGGGGATGGAAAACAAACCTGAACATAAAATCAATTTGTGTTTCACATATACCCTATTATTATATAGTCTGAAGGTAATTTTCACACCCTCCCCATATATAACATTTTTGGTGGTGCTGGTTATTGAACCCAGGACCTTGTGCATGCTTAACATGTACTCTACCACTAAGATACAACCCCCAGCCCTTCAATATTTTTAATAATTTTGTGCATGAAATACAGTTTAATGACATGGAATTTTCCATTTGTGGCATAATGTTCATGCTAAAAATGTTTTGGATTTTAGAATATTTCAGGTTTTAGATTTTTCAGATTAGGGATGCTCAACCTGTCTCTTGATTATCTAAATAAGTCATTTTAAAGTTGGACTATTCTGCCACATGGTAGTGTTGCTAAGTGGTCTAAAGTTGGACTGTTCAGAAAAATTATAAAGCTTTTGATATTTATTAGACTTACTATATACCACATACTGTTTTGATTATTTGGGGTACCAAAATGAATAAGACATTTCTTACTCTTATGGTCTACTCTCAGTATAAAAGCCAGATCTTTGTAAAACATGATCCTTGTAAAACATCAGATTATGTCATTCAATTTTAAAAAACCCTCCACTGGCTCTCACCTTTCTTAGAGGAAAAGCCAAGCCCTTTGAATGGCCTACATGTTCTAATCCCCACCACATTTTTAATCTCTGTGACTTAATGTGTTGCTTCTCTCCCTCTTGCTCACTGACTCCAGTTACCCAAATCATGCTACTGTTTATTGAATACACCAGAACTTCTGCTTTATAGCAGTCTTGCTTGTTGCCTCCTTTACCTGGAATGGTCTTGTTTTTCAGATAGCCACATGATCATTTCCTCACCTCTTTCAGGTTTTGGTCAAATGACAACCTCTGGGTGAAGCTTTGTTTGCCCACCTTATTTGCCCCTTGCCACCCTACTTTAGTGGCTTTATTTTTTCTCCATAAAACTTATTACCTTTTTATATCCATATGCAAAAAACTTAGACCCTTACTTTATGCCTTTCACAAAAATCAACTGAAAACGGATTAAACACTTAAATGTAAGGTCTAGAAAAAAACAAGGAAAGAGCTTCTTGACATTGAGCTTGGCAATGATCTCTTGGATATGACACCAAAAGCACACAGAACAAAAGTAAAAATAGCAGAGCTACAGGAGTCTTCCCTTATTCTTAGTTTTGCTTTCAGCAGTTTCACTTAGCAGCAGTCCACTGTGGTTCAAAATATTTGTTTATTTTGACTCTTTCAAGAGAGAAATACCACATTTATATAAACTTTCTTACAACATATTATTGTAACTATTCTATTTAATTATTATTATTTTTGTTAATCTTACTGTGTCTTATTGATTGATTGTACTGGGGATTTAATCCAGGGATGCTTTACCACTGAGCATCCTTAAAATAAGGATGCTCTTTTTTTTTTTTTTATTTTAAGACAGGGTCTCACCAAGTTGCTGAGGCTGGCCTTGAACCTGCCATCCTCCTGTCTCTGCCTCCTGAGTTGCTGGGATTATAAGTATGCATCAGTGTGCCTGGCCTGTGTATAATTTGTAAATTAAACTTTATCATAGGTTTGTACATACAAAAATGCTTGTAATATTCAGGATTTAAGGCACCGACTGGGGTCTTGGATGATATTCCCCATGGATAAGGGATGACTACTGCACATCAAACTAATGAGTTTTCTGCACAAAATGTTAACAACCATTCAAATGAAAAGACAACTATGGAGTGGGGGGATATTTATAAACCAAATATCTGATAAAGGTTAATATCCAAAATATATAAGGAACTCCTACAAATGAAAGCAAAAAAAAAAAAAAAAAGCCAAATCAAATAACCAAATTAAAACAGGGCATGTAGTGCATGCTGGTAATCCTAGCAACTCAGGAGGCTGAGGCAAGAGGCTCGCAAGTTGGAGGACAGCCTGTGCAATTCAGTGAGAACTGGTCTCAATATAAAAAAGAAACAAAAATATGTGCAAATTCAGTACTGTTATTTAGCAATAGAGCACCCATGGGTACAATCCCCAATACCACAAAATAAAAAGGAAAAAGAAAACAATTAAAAATGGGCAAAGGAACTGAACATTTTCCAAAGAAGGTACATAAATAGTCAATAGATAGATGAAAAGGCATTCAACATAACCAGTTATCAACTGTATAATGATATTTCTCCCAACATCTGTTAGAATTCTATTATAAAAAAAATAGGTGTTGGCATGAATATGGAGACAAGGTAACTCTTATATACTATTATTGGGAATGTAAATTGGTGATACTATGGAGAGTAGTATGGAAGTTCATAAAAAAATTACAAACAGAACGAACAATTGAAGTAGTAATCCCACTTCCTGATATAAATACAAAGGAATTAAAGCCAGGATCTCAAAGAGATATCTGAACTCTCATATTTACTGCAGTATTATTTACAATAGCCAGATCATACACATAACCAAAATGTCCATCAATGGATGAACAGATTAAAAACTGTTGTATATACATATGATAGATTATTATTCAGTCTTAAAAAAGAAAATGCTTCCATTTTCTTTATGCTAAGTAAAATAAGTTCAATACAGAAGGACAAATACTACATGACACAGAAGCAGAGAGTAGAATGGTGGTTGCCAAAGGCTGGGGGAGGAGGAAACAGGACCATATTAGTAAAAAAGTACAAAGTTTCAGTTATACAAACTGAATAAGTCCCAGAAATCTACTGTATAGCATAATGACTATGGTTAATACTGTATTGTATATTTAAAAATTTACTGAATGTTCATACATTGATGGTGGGACTACAAATTAGTAAAACTTATACTTTAGAAAGCAGTTCAGAGATTCCTCAAGAGACTAGGAAAGGAATCAACACATGACCCAGCTATCACATACTCAGTATATATCCAAAAGATCTTTATTTTATTTTTATGTGGTGCTGAGGATGGAACCCAGTGCCCCGCGGATGCCAGGCGAGCGCGCTACCGCTTGAGCCACATCCCCAGACCTATCCAAAAGATCTAAAATCAGCATAGTATAATGATATAACAACATCAATGTTTATAACATCAATTCAGAATAACCAAGTTATGGAAACAGCCCAGGTGCCTAACAACTGATGAGTAGATAAAGAAAATGTGGCATTTATACACAATAGAGTTTTACTCATCCATAAGTAAGAATGAAATATGGCATTTGCTGCTAAAAGGATGGAAATGGAGAACAGGTACTAAATGAAGTAAGTCAGACACAGAAAGTCAAGAGTCAAATGTTTTCTCTGATATGTGGAAGCTAGAGTAAAATAAAGGAAAAAAAGGTGTGTGTGTGTGTGTGTGTGTGTGTGTGTGTGTGTTGGGGTGGGGGGAACAGAAATCCCATGAAAATAGAAGAGAGATCAGCGCAATAAAGAAAGGAGGTAAACAGGGAGGGAGGAGGGACAGAAAAAGAAGAACTGTGGAATAAAATAGACCAAATTATGCTATGTACATATATGAATTTAAAAAATGACAAACAAACAGAAGGAAGACCAGTAGAGGAAGAGGAACAGAGGGAAGGAGGAGGGGAGGGAAAGAGGAAGTACTGGGAACTGAAATGGAGCAAATTATACTCCATGCATATATGATGATTTCCAGATGAACCCTGCTATTATGTATAACTATAATGCACTAATAAAAACAAAAAATACTGAATGTAGACCTTTAGTAGTTTTAAGTGCTTTTATAATTAAAAAAAAACAGTAAACGAGAGGGTAGGGGTAAACTTTTGGAGTCAATGTGTAAGTTTATGGCATACATTTCATGGTTGTTGTACACTTATCTCTGAACTCATCAAATTGTGTTATTAAATGTGTATTGATTTTTTGAGTGTCAATCATACATGGATAAAGTGGTTTTAAAAATTGTCTTGTAATGTTACAAAATTTATTTTATCTTCTTTCAAAAGAATGTAGGCTTTATAACAACCGATAGATTTGCTTCCTTTGTTCAGTTAGATATCTCTGATTCCTAGAACAGTGGCTAATACATAGTAGGTACTCAATTAATATTTTTGGATTGATGAAATTAGTGAGTTACTCAGTATTTCCAAGCCTCCTCCTCTTTTTATTTTTTCCTGTATGTGGTAGTGGAGAATAAACCCAGACCTCTGCAAATGTTAGGCAAGAGCTTTACCACTGAGCTGCACCCCTAGCTTTTTTTAAAAAAATATTATTTTATATATACACGACATTAGAGTGTGTTTTGACGTATTATATATCCATGGAGTATAACTTTCCCATTCTTGTGGTTGTACATGATGTGGATGGAGTTACACTGGTCGTGTATTCATATATGAACCTAGGAAAGTTATGTCCAATTCATTCTACTGTCTTTCCTATTACCCTTAGCTCTTTTAAGAGTTTTTTTTTTTTATCTGTAAAATAGAGTTCTTAATTAATGGTATTGGGGATATAGTCTTCTACTGAGTATTAGCCTTTTTATTTTATTTTTTTAATTTTGAGACAGGTCTTGCTAAGTTGTCAAGGCCTCTTGCCTCAGCCTCCTGAGTTACTGGGATTACAGGTGTGTGCCACTGTGCCTGGCTGTAAAATGAGAATTATAGTAGTACCAAGGCATTGTTTTTTTTTTTTTTTGGNAGATATGTATATGTGTGTGTGTGTGTATATATATATATATATATATATATATCCTTCCATACATATATACATATCTGTCTCTCTCTTTTCTTCAGAATAGCCAAATTCTCTCATTCTCTCTCTTCTTTGTTTTGCAGATTTTTTCTTCTCCTTTCTTATAATCATCATGTGATACATCTCTTTTCCATTCTTTGTTCACTTTTTAAAGTCATAAACATCTTTCTCCCTTCTTATAACCTTTTCCATTAATTAACTGTAATTTTGATGATATTATAGAACTAATTGGTTTATATAACTCCTTTACCCATTAATTACTTACTACTGCTATGGATGACATAGTTGACGCCTACTGTTTGTTTTACTGCAAGATCTAGTTTATGGTTACTTATTTTCTTTTTTGCTGTTGGTAACTGCTGACCCCATCATTTATGTGTTTTGTGGTAATTAACCTTATAGATGTCATAGTAGGAACCAGGTATTTATTTTATTTTTATTTTTTGGGGGTACTCGGGATTGAACTCAGGGGCACTTGACAATTGAGTCACATCCCCAGCCCTATTTTATTAGAGACTGGGTCTCACTGAGTTACTTAGTACCTCGCTAATTTGCTGAGGCTGGCTTTGAACTTGCGATCCTCCTGCCTCCACCTCCCAAGCCGCTGGGATTACAGGCGTGTGCCACTGTGACCGGCCTTTATTTTTTTAATTTATTTTTTAGTTGTCAATGGACCTTTATTTTTATTTATTTATATGCGGTGCTAAGAATTGAACCCAGTGCCTCACACATGCTAGGCAAAGGCTCTACCACTGAGCCACAACCCTAGCCCCAGGTATTTATTTTAATGCTGTGAATTGCTTGCATTGTTTTTTTACTATTGTTTGTTTCTTCCTACTCTGTGAGGTTCTGGGGACCTATGGGGATACTACAAGTTCACGGAGTAGAGACTATTGCTGAACTAAATTCAACCACAAGAGAGTGCAACTTGTTCCACAAACAAATTAACAACACCCAAACTTCAGCTGTACTTTGATACAACGAATAGAAGAGACAAAAACCCAGACTAACAACCAGGCCCCAAGTAGAAATGGCAAGAGGTGGGCCCTCAGGTCCCACTCATGGACATAAACTGTTACAGCAACAAAACAAACAAAACAAAACAAAAAACAGAATTAACACAAAGTATACCAGACCTATGAGGAGGTCTCAACCTAGATCACTCTAGGACACCCTTGGCAAGTGAAGACTGTACCCTAAAAAGAACCACATAAGAGTGGAAGAGAAATCCTTTCTAAGAGATGCATAAAATCCAACATAGGAATACAAGAAATATGGAAAAAAAAGGTAACATGACACGTAAATTTCATTATTCAACAGCAATTGACCCCAAAGATACTGAAGTGGATGGAATATCAGATAAAGAATTTGAAAGAATGATTATAAAGATGATCAAAGAATTCCCAGAGAACATAGTAAGACAACTGAATGAATTAAGGAAGTCAATACAGGATATGAATGAGAAATTCAATATGAAGATAGAGACATTGAAAAACAAAACAAATATTGTAAATGAAAGTCACAATAAATCAAATAAAATATTCAGTTGAAAGTACCTCTAATAGAGTAGGCCATGCTGAAGACAGGATCTCAGAAATGGAAGACAAAATCACCAGCCTTGAACACTCAGCATTAAAGAAAATAAAATAAGTAACAATGATCAGAATATACAAGAACTCTGGGACAACATAAACAAACCAAATTTAAGAATCATTGGAACTGAGGAGAGTTGTGGGATACAGGCTAATGGAATGGATAACCTTTTTAGGGAAAACAACAGAAAATTTTCTAAACCTTGAGAATGAAATGGATATCCAGACAAGATAAAAAGAACCTCTCCACAAAAACATTATAATTAAAATGCCTCGAATACAGAACAAGGATAGAATTTTAAAGGCCTCAAGAGAAAAATGTCAGGTCACATTTAGAGGCAAGCCAATCAGAATAATTTCCAATTTCCCTGTGCAAACTCTAAAAGCCAGAAGAACTTATAATGATGTGTTCCATGTTCCGGAAAGAAGGAAAAAAAAAAAAAACAAACTGTCAGCCAAGATTGCTATATCCAGTAAAGCTATCCTTCAAAATTGAAAAGGAAATAAAAACCTTCCAAAATAAGTAGAAACTAAAAGAATTTACGACTACTAAACCATCATTACAGAACTTACTTAATGTAAAGACATAGGCTGGCAGAATGGATTAACAAGCAAGACCCAACTACATGTTGTTTGCAAAAGATGCACCTTACAGGCAAATATAGCCACAGGCTGAAAATGAAAGGACAGAGATTGATATACTATGTGAATGGAGCCTGAAAATAAGCAGGAGTAAGTCTTGTATTTGAAACCAAAATTTGAACTTCTTTGTCAGAAGAGACAAAGAAGTTCACCTCATACTGGTAAAGAGAATAATCCAACAAGAAGATATAATAATAATAAATATTTATGCCTAACCATTAGTATAACCAATTCATATAAAGGAGACACCACTCAAATTGAAACCTCAGACACCAGTAAAACATTACTAGGTGATTTCAACACACCTCTCTCACCATTAGATAAGTCATCCAGACTCAGTAAAGACTATTTTGACCTGAAAATTATTATAAACCAAATGATCTTAACAGACGTCTATAGAATATTTCATTCAACAACAGCTGAATACATTTTCTTCCCAGTGGCTCATGGAATCTTCTCCAAAATAGACCATATTTTAGGCCACAGAGCAACTCTTAGCAAATAAAAAAAAACATTTTTGATATAATCCCTTGCATCTTATGGAATGAAATTCAAAATCAACAAACAAAACACTAAAGAAACTATGTAAACACATGGAGATTAAAAGATACAATTCTGAAAGACGAATGGGTGATAGGAGAAATCAAGGGAGAAATTTAAAAATTCTTAGACTCAAATGAGAATAGTGATATAACATACCATAACCTTTCGGACATTAGGAAGGCAGTTCTAAGAAGGAAGTTTATAGGTATGAGTGCCTACATAAGTAGTCCAACCACTAAGGAAATCTGGATGGAGGTTCCTGAAAAGACTAGGCAACTACAATACAATTCACCTATACCATATCTTGGTATTTATCCTGAAGAATTAAAATCATCATACTATAGTGATATATGCATACTCGTTTATAGCAGCACAATTCACAATAGACAATCTATGGAATGAGTCTAGGTGTCCATGAACAGATGAATGGATAAAAAAATATGGCATATATACACAAATGAACTTTATAAAGAAAAATGAACTTATGTCACTTGGAGGAAAATGGATGGAACTAGACACCATTATGTTAAGCAAAATAAGCCAAATTCAGAACATCAAGGGTCAAATGTTTTCTCTTATATGTGGAATATAGAGAGGAAAACGGAAAAAGAAAGGTGGGGGTAGATCTCATGGAAATCAAAGGGAGATCAGTAGAGGAAAGGAAACAGGGGGTGGGAGATAGGGAGGAAAAGGGGAAGTGCTAGGGAGTGATATTTATCAAATTATATTGTTATATTATATGCATATATGAATATGTAACTACAAATTCTGTCATTATGTATAACTATAATGTACCAATTAAAAGTGTAGAAAAATAATAAAATAAAGCTGGTTTAAAATTGAAAAAAGAGACAGAGGATATGAAAATATAAAATTTCTCAACTAAGAATTAAGGATACTTACTAATGGATAGGGTATGAATATATTTATATAAACAACAGATTTTTTAGAATATTCTCAAGAATGAGAAAATCTTGCTATAAATTCTATATAATACTTTAAGTGTCTTCAAACAACTGTAATTTCTGATTAACAAAAGGTACTTTATTGCAAACAAATCATAGATTTCATAATAGTAACCATAAAACAATGAACATACCCCTGTATCTGTATCAGATTTTGATGAATTTAGACTTTCCTGAGAAGGTGACGGGGACACACGTCCTAAAAACAGCATAATAATTGTAAAAAGGCATATATGTACACATATCCACCCAAACAAAAAATAATCATAAATAATAACACAGTAATGCCTAATAAATCATAGGATATATTCTGGAAAAATATACTTTTTATACAAGTATTACCCTACTATATATATAAGCACCAAAAGCAAATATATATATATAAAATAAATAATATATATATATATATATATATATATATATTTTTTTTTTTTTTTTTTTTTTTTTTTTT
>NW_026000283.1:11504637-11534161 GCF_001458135.2 Marmota marmota marmota
AGGCTGGCTTGGAACTTGCAAGTTCCAAGTATTCATAGTGAATACATTCTTATTAATTATAACAAATAGCAGGAGGAACAAGAAAGGGGCAAGGAAGGGTCAAGACTGTAGCTATGTCTCTGTCTCAAGGGCCACTGAAATAGTCTTTTTGCTTTAGGAAGGGCAATTAAAGAAATGATAAACAACTAATACTAAAAAAACCTCACTATATTGTAAAAACAGTTTAATTTCTTGCTAAACTCATCATTACCTTCAATTATATATATTGCAATATAATGCAAATAAATTCACAAGAGTTTTCTAAAAAACATGAGTCCTAGCTTGCCAGTTTAAAAAATCTCTCTAGATTTCTATATTCCTTAAATTGATGCTTTGAATGTACTCTATATTCTCATCAATGGCTACCTCTATTTTCCTTTTCCTATTCTTAACTTCTTGTTTTCAGCCTTAGGTGACTGGGAGGGAGAGGTTTATGGAGAAAATGTATTATGCTGCTAAATAATAAGAAAAGAATCCCATAAATGAAAAGCCCCTATTTACATCAATTTTACATTTCCTGATAACTTACCGCAAGACAAACATTTTTACATAGGTGAGTAGCTATCTATCTATATATAAACATAGGTGTTTGTATACCTAATATTCTGAGGGTTTTCTTTTCCACTTCACATTTTTTCATATACTCCTTGATATATTGACAATTTGGGCCTAATTTTCATGGCTATTTCCTTAATCATTCTTTACATTCTTTAAGGTGTACATACTACTTTCATTCTTTTTACAGTTTAATGAGATCTTTTCTTCCTTAAACCTAGGATAAATTTGAAGGTTGCCATGGGGAATCAAATAGCTTTGTTCTCAATGGTTGATGCTTGACAAGGAATAAATCAAAAGCTTTGTGATAGTTCTTTTCATTTGGCTTTAGAGGCTTTTAGCTGCTGACTTCTGTCTTATTTTTAAGTAACCAAATGACAGACAGATAAGGAGGGCATTGTAGACTGCATATCCCTTATCAGATTCTGGAGTTCTTCAGATTGTGGAATATCTGCATATACTTTATCAGTTTAGCATCCCCAATCTAAAAATCTGAAACCTGAAATGCTCTAAAATTAAAAATTTGTTGAGCATGATGCCAGTGTTCAACAAGTGTAGAGAGCATTCTGGATTTTGGAGTTTGGGATTAGGGATGCTCAATATGCTCAACCTGTACTGTACCTAAAATGTAAAAATTCCAGATTTCTGTAGATTTTTAAATAAATGAAAGATACCTTCAGTATTGTATTTCATTCGCATATTGTTGAAATAATCAAAAGCATTTTTTAAAGCCCATATTCTCACTACATTGTCTTGTCCAGCTGAGGCAAGTAACCGGCCACAGTGAGAAAATTTCATGGTCCAAACAGCTCCCTGTGAAAACAAAAGAAGTTTCAGGTTGTTATTTTGAAAGTTTAGAGATGCAACTTTAAGTCAAAGTTTAAAATGATGCCAAATTATACATATCTTAGATAATGTTCATGGGCTGGGGCTGTGGTAGAGAGCTTGCCTAGCACATGTGAAGCATTGGGTGCAATCCTCAACACCACATAAACAAATAAACAAACAAACAAATAAAAAGGTATTGTGTTCATCTACAACTAAAATTGGACACAATACCTTTATTTAATTAATTTACTTTTTATGTGATGTTGAGGATCGAACCCAGTGTCTCACATGTGCTAGGTGAGCACTCTACCGCTGAGCCACAACCCCAGCCCCAAGTAAAAATATTTTTTATGAAAGATAATGCTCACATTAATAATGACCTTCACAGTCAAAAGTCCAATGGTGCTATAATACCACAAAGGGAGACCTTCAGAGAAAAGGTGGGATAAGATAGTTGTAGTTTCCCATAATTTACAAGTTCAGTACCCCAAACTCTATCCATATATTAATGAAAATAATGAAAATAAGCATTCTGAGGTAGCTTATCTTAGAAAGTACAAGCCCTAGTTTGGGATCTTTGTCGCCTAGCTGAACATGAAGTGGGAAGAGAGAGCTCTCTCTTCCAAACAGCCTCCCTAACCAGGGCTGAGGAAAAATAAAGCTCACTTGGCCACGAATCTCATGGCATTGGGTACTTAGGAAGAAATATTGGAATAGTGTGGTCTCATCTTGCTTTTTTTCCCTAGAAACAAGGTTCTGTAACATATGGGGGTGGGGTGGGCTAAAGAATATGAATCCTTAAATTGGAAGAGGCAAATACTATGACAACAATTCTATAATGCCCATCTAGATGTATCAAAAAGACTACCCAAGTTAGAAGCAAAAGCTCATTTACTGCAATAACATTCATTTCTATGAAGTTCAAGAGCAATAAACATTTGTCATTTGGAGTCTACTACAATGGGATTTTATTTAAAATGGCAAATAACAAGGAAGTCAAAATAGTACAAGAAAATTCATCAGGTTAGGTACTTTAATCAACTCAAACATTTTATGTGCAGATTATAAGCACCTAAATTTAAGTTCCAATCTGGCTGCCATCTGTTGTTTATGGTTGCTTCCTTCTAGTTAAGCCAACTTTTAGATTTAAATTCTAAATAGATTCCCTGATCAAGAACACAGCATCACTTATCCATCTCTGAGCTCTATCGCTGTGTTCTTTGTGTTCCTAGATTTTCAAAGATAACTGTAATGTTATTGGTGTACTTTGATCTTTGTTGATATACTTGAATTCTGATGGAATGTAAACTTCTACTTTCTTCCTTGTTTTAACTGAGTGTCTCATTTTAAAATATATATTGGGCTTCTGAAATATTTATTAAAATTATTTAAAATACATTGGGAAATATCTTAAATTTTTCATAGAGACAGATCATACTCTAATTTAACTGCTTTAAAGTTTGATACCTTGGCATAGTTTTATTAAGGATAGAAGCTTAGAGTTTACATATTCAATACCTCTCAACCTGTAATTAAGAGATAGACTCTGTATCACTTATTCATTAAATTACACTAATATAAATGTACTTTTCTTGAGTGGCTAGCAAAAGTACATATGTGTGTGCATGCATATTAATAACTAGAGATCAATTTTATAAAGCCAAAGTATTTCTCTTAACAAAAACAGTATCAATCCTGAAAAATGAAAAGGTTGGTTACCATATGTTCTCCACTAAGATCTTGTACCACTTTGATCTGATCAAAATCATAAGGTCCTTTGAAACCATGTGCTGCTTTGAATTTAACTGGTCTTGTATATGGCATCCCTTCATCATCACTTGATGAAGGATCATCTTGATCAGTATGAAACACTGAAGAGAAAAGCAACAGAAGCCATTACTAGCTAATATACATATAGCTACTTTCATATCTACTGCTTATCAAGAAAATTCATTAAATAGAGAAAAAAATTTAGCTATTCCTACATAACATTGGTGAAGAACATGAAATCTTAGTTCCAGGTTATCTGGGTTCAAATCCAATTCTGTTATTTATTGTCTATGTGAACTTTCTATGCCTCTCACTTCTTTCAACTATGAAATGGGAATAATGATGGTATTTATCTCATAGGGTTTTTTATGGTATTAAATGGATGAACACAAATGAAAGTGCTTAGAAACTAGCACAGAATAATTACAATATAAGTGTTTATTAAATTAAAAATGAAGTAATAATGGCAAAGGCACAGAAGTTAAGATCTGTGCAAATTTAGAAAATGTAATAAATTTTGAAAATATTTATAAAAACTAAATAACCTTACAAAATTAAGTTACAACTGATTACTGAATAATCAACCTTTCCAGGTTGTCATAATCACCAAATGTAGACATAATAATTATATAAATGCATTTACCTTTGCACTTATAAAAAATTAAGTGATATAGTAACTCATAATTTACTGAAACACAACTAATGATATTAGCAATAAAGGTTTAATACATTCAATAAAATAGTGTTCCTTATAAACTATAGGCTAAGATGAGATGATTACCAATTTAATGAACACTCAATTGAAATATCTTGTATTATTTACCTTCATCTCTTACACTTTTAACTTTATTTATAGCACGTTCACCATATTCCTCAGCAAGATGCTTTGCTCTCTTTACTGATTTTCCAAGGAACTTCTTTAGTTGAGTCCTTAACAAAAATATAAAATATATTTATTAACTCAACTAATTGTTAAAGGTTAACAATTCACAGATAAACACATTAACTGTGACTGATACATTACTTTGAAATGAATTTTTCACATAAATAGTAGGTGTTTGAGTTTTCATGTTCCTTGGAATAAATATATTCTAGTCAATATACTACCAAGGAAATATAGGCAGTTTTGCCTAATTTATAGTATCATATATTCAAGGGTATCAGCTTTCTATGGTGAATAATTGATTAGCAGGTGTTGGGTGGGGAAGGGAATATTTAAAATCCAGGTACTCATGCCCCACACACAGATAATGTGATCTGGAGTCTGGGGTGAAGCCATGAAGATGTAGAGAGAATCACTTTGAGAAGACTGCTTAGAAAGTAGTCCTTTTAAACATATTTTACCAATAAAAAGAAAGGGTAAAGAGGTATTTACTTATAAAATAGAATGCTTTAGTAGCCTAAGGTGGTCCTTTGCTCATTCTCTTTCAGTCTAGGTATGTGCATATAAAATTAGACTAAACTTTCCTGGTAGGTACTCTAAAACACAATGTTAACACAAGTATTTATTTTAAGCTTCTTCAAAGAGGATATAACTATTTCTTTTTCCATAGTCTAAGTTTCAAATTTCATGTATTAAGAAGCAAATCACACTACATAATATTTAAAGCAAAATAATTTACAAATCAAGGGTAATTTTTACTAATTCATGGAAATGTATGATATTAATGATACTATTTTTAAAAATAGCTAAATTTTTGAGGAAACTAAAGAGAAAAAAGGGGAAAAAAGGTGCCTTACAAAATCAGAAGGAAGGGCTGGGGATATATCTCAGTTGGTAGAGTGCTTGCCTTTCATGCACAAGGCCCTGGGTTTTAATAGCCAGCACCACAAACAAACAAAACAAAAAAACAAAATGAACAAAAAGTTGAGCATGGTGGTGCACGCCTGTAATCCCAGAGGCTCAGGAGGCTAAAACAGGAGGATTGCAAGTTCAGAGCCAGTCTTAGCAATGGTGAGGTGCTAAGCAACTCAGTGAGACTCTGTCTCTAAATAAAATACAAAATAGGGCTGGGGATGTGGCTCAGTGGTCGAGTGACCCTGAGTTCAATCCCTGGTACCCCAAACAAACAAACAAGCAAACAACAACAACAAACAGAAGGGAGATCAGTACATTAGAAAGGGCAGAACCAGGGGAAGGAAGGAGGGAAGGGAAAGGGGAAGAACTGGGAAATGAAATTGACCAACTTATGCTATATTCATATGCATATACCACAATGCATCCCAAGTTTATATATAACTATAATGTATCAATTAAAAATAAATGAGTAAGCCAGTTGTGGTGGTGCACACCTGTAATCCCAGGAGGTCAGGAGGAGGATCACAAATTCAAAGTTAGCCTCAGCAGTTTAGAGAGGCCCTAAGCAACTTAGTGAGAACCTGTCTCAAAATCAGTCAATCAATCAATAAATAAATAGGACTGGGGATGTGGCTCAGTGTTTGAGTGCCCTTGCATTCAATCCCTGGAACCAAAAAAAAGTAAATAGAAGGAAGTCCAAGAGAGTATAGGAAGGGGATAAGGGAGTGGGGGTGGGAGGAGTAGTACTAGAGATTAAAATAGAAAAAACTATGTAACATGCATTTATGAATATGTCAAAATGAACCCTATTATTATATACCACTATAATGTATTAAATTAAAAAAAAATAAAAAGAGTTGATAACTCATGCACAAATACACACACACACACACACACACACGATGTTCAATCTTATGAAAAACAAAGGAAGATGAGTAGAATAGAGGAAAGGGAGCAGGGGAGGCAGTAGGGAGGGGGGGAATACTGGGGAATGATATTGGTCAAACTATATTGTTATATTATGTACATGTACAATTATGCAACTACAAATTCTACCATTATATACAATTATAACTGCACCAATAAAAATGTGGGAAATGAAGTACAGAATATACAATTATGTATAGTACATAAGACTTAATAATGATAATAAATGCCTATATGTTACTGGTTTAAAAAAAGATGTTTACTGTCACGGTTTTTAGAATAAGTAAGATACAGAAATACATTTTAATCAACAGGGGAATGGATATAAGTGCTGGTATGGAATATAATAAATGAATGAGGCAAACCTTAGTTCTTTCTTCTTTTTTTGGTACCAGGGATTGAACCCAGGGGTGCTTAATGACTCATTGAGCCACATCCCCAAACCATTTAATTTTTATTTTTTTAAATTTTGAGACATGGTCTCAGCAAGTTGCTGAGGCTGGCTTTGGACTTGTGATCCTCCTGCCTAAGCCTCCTGAGCTGCTGTGATTACAGGCATGTACCCCCTTGCCCAGTGCCCAAACCTCAGTTCATTAAATGTTCCAAGCTCCCAGTCACTTCAAAACCTCTGTACTTGTGGTTGTTTCAACCTAGAAGAGTCTTCTCCTGGATAATTCCTATTCACCTTTTAGGCCTCAGATCAAATAATTCTCTCTCAAAAAGACCTTCCTTGACTTTAGGACCAGTTTTCCTATTACATACTCCCATGGCATTCCCCCCAGCCTCAGTTTTCTAACCATTAGTACTTACCTAGTTGGATTTATCTGTGTAATTTCATGTTTACATCTGTCTCTTCCATTTAACTTGAAATTTTATGAGAATGGAGAGTGTCTTAACTGATGTATACCCAGCACTTAACTCCTAGGCCTGGCTCATAGAAAGACTGCATATGTTTATTACTGGTACCGATATAAAGAGATATTTATAATGTATTAGATTAAAAAAAAACAAGTTAACTATTAAGCACAATATAAATCGCAATATTGTGAGAAAAAAAATTCTGTGGAGAATACACTAAACTATTGCATTGATTATTTCTGGGGGTGAGATTATAAGAAACTTTCATTTTCTATTTTATGCATTTCTATTATTACTTTTGATAACCAGACAAAACAGAAGACAAACCACTTCTAAAACCAATATAAAGTCTCCACTACCTCTAACCCTAAAGTTATATTCTCTGGACGACAATAGGTTTACTACTTTAAAAGACAAGAAAACATTTTAACCATTTCAGATAAGAATATTTCTAAAACATAAAATTTCATGCATTCTTAAAATGGCATGTAATGTTCAATTAAGTTTTCTTTCTCTCTCTTTCTCTCTTTTTCTTGGTACCTGGAATTGAACCCAGGGGCACTTAAACACTGAGTTACATCCCCAAAATATTTTATTTTGAATCAGGGTCTCACTAAGTTGTTGAGACTGTCTTTGAACCCATGATCCTCCTGCTTCAGCCTCCAAGCCACTGGGATTACAGGTATGTGCCACCTCTCCTGGCTCCTTCCTTGATGTGTAGTCCCACTGTTACCATTTTTACTGTTCTTTAATACACATAGAGCCTTTCCAACAGGTTGCAGTCTGGCCATACTATTGGTTTCCCTTTGGACTTCAAAGCCAATGAACATGGTCAAGGGAAGCCAGAACTCTGGGCCAATCTCTTCTGGCCATCAGCTGCCTCATCAGTTTTAACCAGTATTTAGTGCAAATATTAATAAATTTATGTGTGTCGTGGCATGAGGAGATGTTGAAAAGTACTGCTCTAAGGACAGTTGTGCTATGTATGAGTTCTTTTATAAATTTTCTTATCATGGCCTTACAATCAGATTACCTGATATTCTTATGTGTCAACTTACATGTTGTCACAGTTTTATTGCTTCTGTTTTGCTGTGAGCTCATTGAACACTAAATGAACAGATTTTAAAAAATGATTTATGAAACATAGTATAATTGCTTTGAATAAACCTGAGGAGCTTTTCTCTCAGAAAAACAAGCTTTAGTGCATGGACTACACAATATTTTCTTGGATGTTTATCTGTCTCCTGAAAATTCCTAATTCTTAGGTTCCTGATAGCTGCCATTGCTAGACAGCCAAGTATCAGATATCTGAGGTGACACTATATATCTACCTTTTAAGTACATCTTTTAAAAAAATTCTTAATGTTTTCTTTGTTATACACTAGAAAAAAAATTAGACTTAGGTAGAGAATTAACTTTGGACTTTAAATCAAATTATTGCCAATTAAAGGACCTGTGTAGTCAAGCACAATCCATATGCCCACTACTGTGCGAGACATCTCAACACGATGGTATGAACACAATCTTTTTGCAATATATGGCTTAACATGTACTTGTTTTGCTTTTTAAATCAGAAAAGAGTTTAAGATAATATATGATAAAAGGGAAAAGTAAGTTATATGAATTCTAGGTATTACTGAAATTGAGAAAAAAGATATTTGCTATGAACTGGAGCAGCAAGGAAAAATCTCACAAAGTTGGATTTAGAAAGATTAATAGGATTTAAAGAGATTAAGAGAATGGGGAAAGACAAATTCAAGGACAATCATGTTTTTCTTCTAATACTTCTGGTACTTACCACCAGAAAAATAATACAGGGATGATACAAAACTTATTGGTCATTTTATCTACGTCAGGTACTTTAAAACTGACCACTACAACCTTAAGGAACTCATCATAATCAATCAGCTGGGAGCAGGGAGTAGTGGTGGTAGGTGGACATACTAAGCTGGATAGAATGTAGATTTAAAAGAATATAGCAGTTCTCATATTTTTTTTTCTAATAAATGCTTGAAATAAAGAAAAGGGTTATACTTTTAACTCACGTTTTCTGTTTTAACCTTCCACCATCAGTATCTGTTGGCTGAGATTGTAACTTTTCTTCATCATCTGACTGTGCTGCATCATTACTACAAGAAGGAGAAGTCATTGTAAAAGAAACCACTTCTCTTTCATTTCTCAAAAATCTCTTTATACTTACTATATAATCAGCTATCAGAATAAAAACTGAATGCCATTTAGTAACTTCTAAGAAACTTATTATAAATAAGTTTTTTTTTTTAACTGGGCACTGCACAGAAATGTTAAAAATAACTTGTGGATATATTCCTTCCAACTCTACAGGTACATCATATATTATATTTAATAAAAAGTTCTTGCTTTTCTAGAAATTGTTCCTAAGATCTACATATATTATATAGTAAAGTCAATCGCCTCACTCTAAAGATATTTCCCAGCCCTACCAAAACAACAAAATATTATAAAATTTATCATCCTTAAAGCAAGGTTTCAGAAGACCAAGTATTTATCCCATATAGCCTTTAAGCCTCAGTGTTTTTGTATTGTCTCTAGTATAAGTTATCTTAAGAGAAACTAAAAACTATGCAATTTAAGATTTACACTATTTTCTCCAAGTAACTATATAGTCATAAAAAAAGAACAAAGTTAAGGAATATATATAATAATATATTTAAATAAAGAACACTGAATGAAACCAAATTAAGGCCTGTCATGGTTCAAGAATTCTTCACTACTCTGAATATTATAAATGATAAATAACAACATTAGGTCATACCTTACATATTCTTTTGTCCTTCTCATGATGTGTAGAGTGAGAGGATTAATACCTGTTGGCAGCTTCTCTTCAGCAAGACTTAAAGGTATTTCTTCTCCAGTATCTAGGTTCTTAATCATTACACTGGCTAAAATTTCCTGAGGTTAAAATAACACCAAGATGACCTACAATTTAATTATCTTTTTGAATCTATAAAGTCCTCAAAAATTTAAGAACTTTCTAGATACATTTAATACTATGCACAATAATTTTAAAACATTTTTATTAATATATAATTCACATACCACAAAATACACTCCTTTAAAGCATATAATTCAATGGCTTATAGAATATTCACAGAGTTAGTTGGATGTGGTGGCACATGCCTGTAATCCCAGCTACACAGGAGGCTAAGGCAGGAGGACTAAAAAGTTTGAGGCTGCCCAAGGCAACTTGGTGAGACCTTGTCTCAAAATAAAAAATGAAAAGGCTAAGGATGCAGTTCAGTGATAAGAGTGCTCCTGTGTTCAATCCCCAGCACAAAAAAGAAAAAAAAAAGAATGTTCACAGAGTTGTGCTACCATTGCCACTAAGCTAGAATATTTTCATCACCCCAAAAGAAGTCATTAGCAGTCATACCTCATTTCCCTTTCTTTCCTGCCCTTGGAAATTACTGATCTAGATTTTGTCTCGTGGATTTACCCATTCCAGACATTTCATATAAATCCAATTATATGATATGTAGCCTTTTGTGGCTGGATTCTTTTATTTAGCAGGCTGTTTACAAGGTCCACCAATGTAGCATGTATCAGCATTTCATTCCTTTTAATTATTAAAAAACACACCATTGTATGGATATAATATATTTCATTATCCACTCATTAGTGATGTACATTTGGGTTCTTTCTATTTTTTTTTTTTCAATTATGAACAATGCTGCTATGTACATCTGTGTATATTTTTGTGTGGACATATTTTACTTTTGCTTAGGTATATGCATAGGAATGGAATTACTGGGTCATGGCAACATCATGTTTAACATTTCAAGGAACTGCTAAACTATTTTCCAAAGTATCATAATTTAAAAAAATGTGTTGTTCTAAAAAATATTTTGCTTCAAGACTGTTGAATAAATTGGGCAATAGATGTATACAAAGTTTTAATGGTAAAAACCATTCAAATGATAAAAACCACTTTATGTTTGTATAAAAACATGTATCTATAAACTTGCTTTTTATAAAATATAGATCCTACTTTGAACATGTTTATTCTACTATTTAACTGCTTAAAACATCAAGTTTCAGTCAGGGAATGCAAGATACAGCACACCAAAAAAAATTAAGATAATCTTCAATTTTCATTGTTTTTCAATATAACTTTATGGACTATCAGTCATTTATTCTTTTTTTAAAATGTATTTTAGTTGTAGTTGGACATATCCCTTCATTTTATTTATTTATTTTTTACTTGTACTGTGGATTGAACCTAGTGCCTCGCATATGCTAGGTGAACACTCTAACGTTGAGCCACAACCCCAGCCCCAGTCATTTATTCTATATTTTAAAATAACTAGAAGAGTCCAAAGGTTTTCAATGCAGAAATGATAAATGTCTGAAAGGATGAAAATGCTAACCACTCTGGTACATGTACACATTATAAACATGTATTAAATCATACTGTACCTCATAAATATGTACAAATGTTAAATGTCAATAAAAAAAGTCTAACTGTGGTGACCTATAATAACATGAAGTACATTCATACTGGTGGGCAACTATCAGGATCATCCATTTACAGAATGTTCTTATTTTCTTGTTATGATTTTTATATTTTATATTCTTAATGGGAAAAAAAAGACAACCGAATTCTACCTCATCAGTAAGCTCTCTCCCAGAGTTGGATCTAGGTCTCTGAGGGCCCATCACTTCACCTGCTATTGTCTGCCCATCAGGTGCTTTTCCATTTTCCTGAAATTATAATTTTATAAACAGAAAGTAGACTGAGTCAGTATCTATAAATTCAATTATTCATTATTATACATAGTTCTAAAGAATTCTATAATCCAGTCATTGGAGTCTACTGAAACTTTAAATGGTATACTCCATTTCAGTCCTTTATTGTTCCCTGAATGATGAAAAACATTAGATACCAAAACTATTGCTGCCCATGATATAAAAATATATTTATTTGTTAATTTACTTGTCTTAAAATGAGTAAATGTTCTATTTGAATCTGACCCAAAAGCAGCTCTCTACTAAAATTGCTACTAATCAGGCTGTATGTGGATAACTCCAAGGCAGGAGTTAGAAAACTTTTTTCTGTCAAGATAAGATAGTAAATATTTTAAGACTTTTCGTTCACATACAGTTTCTCTAACAACTCTTTAAAAATGTAAAGACCATTTTTGGCTTAAAAGAAAAAAAAACATGTAATGATCATGTTTAGCCTACAAAACAATCTGCTGCTGACCTCTGCTTTAAGGTTTTAACAAGACTACAGTGTTAGACCTCTCAGTCTGCTACCCTGCCCCGCCTCCACTAAAACACAGGTAACCTTGAGTCTCAGAATTTGGCTGTGGCAAAATTCATGTTATTTAGTCTTTTGTATAGCCCACTGCCCAGTACAAAAGATTTTTATGATTAGGAAATTATAAAAGTCCACTGATTTTGATCAATATTATTTAGGTAAATGAAGAGTATAGTTGTAATCAATAATAAGCATCTGTCATGTTTTGAATACCTACTACCTGCCATACTTCATTTACTTTTTTTTCTATTTTATCAATGGGGCATCTGAGACTCAGATGCCAAATAACTTACTAGGCTCACCCAGCTAGTTAGTAACAGAGCTACATACGGGAAATAAGGGGGCTAGGTTTGGGGGACAAGAAATTATTTGGCTTGGAGGAGAAAGAGGGTTTAACAATTAACAAATTATCCAGTTGCAGAAAGTCTGATAATGCCTATATCAAATATAACACTAATTCACCAACCTGGGCAGTAACTATTTTATCTCCACTGGTAGCACTTGCCAAATCAAGAGAAGGCTGAGAATCCCTGACTGTACTTTCTGAAGTCATTGTTGTAGTTAGGAGAGAATCAGACGTAATATTCTCTTTGGGTACTGCAACGATAAAAATAATAACAACTAACATTTATATAGGCCCTTAAACATATCTTAAAAGTGCTTTAACTTTTATTTGATTCTTTTTTTTTTTTTTAGTACTGAGAAATGAACCCTGGGGTGCTTAACCACTGAGCCACATCCCCAGACCTTTTTAATTTTTATTTTGAGACGCAGTCTCACTAAGTTGCTTAGGGCCTCACTAAGTTGCTGAGGCTGGCTTTGAACTTTCGATCCTCCTGCCTCAACCTCCCAAGCCACTGGGATTACAGGCATGTGCCACTGCGCCCGGCACTTATTTGGTTCCTAAAACAAGCTTATGAGGAAAGTTGTTTTATTACTCTCATTTTTTATATGAAGAAACCATGGTTCAACCAAGTTATTTAACTTCCTCAAGATTATTCAGTTCATACAGTAAGGAGTGAAGTATTCAAATTTAGACCTTAAGTTTCTATATCCCATGTTCACTTCACCATGACACATTATTTCTCAGCTGGTAATAGATGTGAAAGTTTGAGGTTAGATGAAATGTTCAATAATAGTAACATCACCAATGAAAATTTTTTATCTAGTAATAAATAAATAATTTTTATAATGTGGTCATTAGTGTGGTTTTACTGGTTTTAAAAATCATGAACTGAAGCAAAAGCAGAAAGTTAAACAAAACAGTTTCAACTCCCAATTCTCCCCATTAAAACAGTTACTTTTCAATTAATACTTGCCATCTAGATCCGGTGTTTTTAGAGCCTCAAATTCCAATTCACTTTTCTTTTTTCTTGGTGGTGGAGCAGGTCGAGATGGAGGTGGGGGTCTAGGAGGTGGGAAATTAGTTGGAGGGGGTGGGCGTGCTGGAACAGGCTTCTTTGTACTAGCTACTATATCAGGTTCTGGAGTAAGGTGCCTTGGGGGTTTGGCGGGAGCTACTTCTTCCACAGCAGCAAAATCTTTAGTAGATGAAGAGTTTGAGGATGCAGGATCTACAACATCACTTTGTTTTACTTCCATTGCTTCCTTGTTCAATACTTCTATTTCCATTTCAGGCACATTCTGTTGCTCAGTTGAACTTATTTCATTTAATTTTATGGTTTCGTCTACTGACTTCTCACAGGTATCATCAGATGGAAAACATTGTTTTGATTCTAATTCAGTTTCCTCAAATGCACTCTGACTCTCTGCCTTTGTGGAATCTTCCTGTAGTACTTGATCTATGCCTAACAGTCCAGGTACATTACTAAGATCTGTTCCAGATACAACAGGACTGGCAGTAGCCTGATCAGAGAGTCCTTTTCCATTGGAATCCAAAGAGTCATCTTCAAGATGTACTTTCTGACTTTCCTCAATAATACTTTCAATTATCTAATGAAAGGTTAAAAAGCATTTTTTTTAAATATGAAGCTATTTATAAAAACATATTAATAGCTAATAATTTATATAGTACTTAGTTCGTATCAGGCAATGTTCTTATCACTTTATAAATTTCAATCTTTACAACAACCTTATGAGATTATGTTCCTATTGTGATCAATGTACAAATGAGGGAACTAAGGCATATGGGGATCAAGTGATTTGCCCAAGGTCAGAGCTAATAAGTGATGAAGCTGGTGTAAATCCAGGTATTTGGGTTCTAGAATCTACACTCTTTAACGTTATAACAGAGAATCTGTGTTAGCATATAGTAACAAAAGTTCAATCAAACCTGTAAAATAAAATCAAGCCTAAACTTATATTAAGACTCATAAGGTCATAGTTTATTTATAGAGTTGTGTCAAATTAGTTGCAATAACTGCCTGCTGGGTTTGAGTTTTTTTTTTTTTTTTTTTTTTTTTTTTTAACAAAACCATGAAAATAAAAACCCACCCAGGACAAGAATTCAACTTATTTAGGTCTAAACTTGAGCCTATGTTAGAAAAGCCAGCAGATGCAAGGAGATTAAAGTTCTTAAACAAACTATACCCAATATTCCATTATTCAAACTGATGGCAGGTCTATGAAAAGAGTTCAAACACCCATCCCATCTTGCCTCACCCTGCCACATTCTTATCTGTAGCTGAAAAATATAGAAAGTTTGTCTTCTACCAACATTTAGTAGAAATATATTTTCTACCCAGTCTTATGATTACTAACACATTAAATCTCCCAACCCACTATTTTTCTACCACACCCAATCATGAATAACTTTTGATTTCTCAATTCTTTGAATCCAGCAAGTAAATGGAGTATGTCACAGAACCATCCTCATCTGGTTGAACATAACCAGTCATGCTAAATGAATTGGATATTACTACTACTTGATAATATTCATCTTTAATATCAACACATTCCTTATATCAGTTTTTTTCCCTCAATCTTCAATTTTTTAATTCTAGAAATTCCCTCACTACTTTTGCCAGAGGAATATTAACTACGGTCTACCTCATTTGTCAATTAGGCGGTAAGGACCTTAGTGATAACAAAACTCAGACTACAACAGGTCTCAGGTTGAACAAGAAGTAAAGACATAGACAGCTGGTATGGTTTCTTTTCTCAAAACGCTTGATGCATGAGGCCCTGGGTTTTGATCCCCAGCACTACATGTGTGCATGTGCGTGCACACACACACAAAAAAAAGGAGGAGGAGGAGGAGGAGGAGGAGAATGGAAGGGGATCAAANAAAAAAAAAAAAAAAAGTATTGAGAAAACACCATGAGACAGTAGAATGAAGCTTAAGACTTGAGGTGTCACTTTTTAAGTTCTACACTTTTTAATGATATGTAGAACATTTATGATAAAGATTATGGGCTATACCCTGGACCAAGACCCTGAGAATAGCTTCCAGTTTTGTAGGGGATATTTGATAAACATAAAGCTAAATGTAATAAGCATTCAAATAAATTTGCAAGCTAGTATAAGAACTCAAAGAAGACTTTACTTCCTACTTGCTGATAGGAATGGAGAAGACTTCATGGAGAAAGTAGTATCTAAACTGGTTCTTAATGAATGGATAAGATTTAGGAAGGCAGAGATGAGAGAGGAAAGACATTACCAAAGGCATGGAGATGGGGAATGTGAAGAATGTTTGACTATTAGTCTAGTTAGGGCCAGATTATGGTAATGCCTTTTATCATACTAAGTATCTGGGGTTTATTTTATAACCACTAGGAAATCAGTGAGCTTTTTATAGCAAAACACTGCTTTATGTTGCTCTTGTTGCTTTGTCTTGGTCATGGTTTTTCACTGTTCTCTCCTTTCCCTTTTCATTACCTCCTACAATCTAGGGTGAGGCTCGCTCTCTCTCTCTCTCTCTCTCTCTCTCTCTCTCTCTATATATATATATATATATATATATATATATATATGTATGTATGTATAATGAGCCTGAAAACATGGGCCTTACTCTCCAGTAACAAATTATGTAGTATGGAGAAAATGAATATGCAGAATGCCCATATGCTCCCTGTATTTGTATTATTGTTCATACTGTAATGACCAGCAAGAACAATTAAAGTTTAGAAGAGAGGGAGAGAGAGATTGTTCTCAGGGGGTTAGGGAAAACATGATTTTCAAGCTCCTTTTGACCCCTCTTATGTCAAGTGCCTTTACGTTATGTACAATGATTATTTATAAACCCATATACTCATCTTGTACTCACTATGCCCACTTGCATGCCCCTCAGCAAATAATCTTGTTTCATGTTACATGTAGACATGAGAGGCTAAGAAGCCTGAATCCATTTCTTCTATCATCTCTCTCTTCCCTCCCCAGCAAACTTGTTTTAATCTCTTACCTCTTCTTTTTTTTTTTCTTTGTTTGCGGGGCAGTGGGGGTGCTGGGGATTGAACCCTGGGCCTTGGGCATATGAGGCAAGCACTCTACCAACTGAGCTATATCCCCAGTCCCTCACTACTTTTTCAGCTCCTAAATTCTCAATAAAGTCACCTTTTTCTTGGCTACTAACTATAGATAGGATAAATTACAAATGGGTAACTAAGAAAATACTCTCAAAAAGGGAAAGAAAAGCTATAGCAAAAAACATAAACATTTCAATTTCAACAATCATTTCAAAAGTGGCTGGATACATTGTAATAAATTTGTTTGATGGAAACTGATACATCAAGCAAAGACTCAGTATTGAAATGGGGTAGAAATATGAGAAAAATAAAAAAATGATAAGAGTAAAACAGAATATAAAATTCTATCTACACTACAATCAAGTATATAAAAATATGCAAGTCATGAGAACCAGAAGGGAATCCTGACAACTGATATGTTACAGTGTAGAACTATGAAAAATTCTTTAAAAAATCGTTACATCCCTGTTTTTTTTAATATTAGTTGTTGGACATTTATTTTATTTATTTATATACTGTGCTGAGAATTGAACACGGTACTTCACACATGCTAGGCAAGCATGCTACCACTGAGCTACAACCCAGCCCCTACATCCCTATTTTGTATGCTGGTACACAATACTACTACTTCTTCCAAAAGAAAGAAGCCCTGTATGCACACCATCATTTAATTGTTAATTATTTTAACACAGGACTTGTAAGGTGGCTGGATTATCTTCTTCCAAAAGGGATTATTTTTTCTTTTAAAGGAAAAAGTATGACCAACATTAAACTATGTGTCCACTAAATCTGTAAATTCTGTAAGGGGAAAACAATCCACACTAGGGGTGATTTTACCATATGCATTTCCCCACATATTTGGTGATTCTTGGAGACATTTTGGGTTGTCATGACTAGGTGGTAGGGGTGTGGATGCTACTGGCATCCCAGTAGGTAGAATAATCCTACAATATATACAACAGTTTCCCCTTCCCTCTAACACAATGAATTATCCAGCCCCCAAAGTTAATACAGCTACAACTAAAGAAACAGTAAATGTGTCATTTTGTTGGCTTTCAAAAACTCACTTGCTATAACAGTGCCTAGGACACGGGAAAAAACTCAGAACTTGTAGAAATGAGTAAACACACACATCCAGTCTTTCTGTGAGTTTTATCCTGATATTTAAAACTGTCCATTCTAAAAATATTTATCTTGTGCTCTGTCTCTTCTAAGAAACCAGCTTCTGGAGCCTCACAGCACTGATTCTTTAAACAGTATCAAAGATATTATCAGAATAAGAACTGATTCCTAAAGACATCAGAATTTGATGCACTGAGTTTTTCAATATCTGTAATGCCCAGTGGCAATTTCAAGAGGAGCTACAGATTATTCTAATAAAGTATAAGAAGAAAAAATAAAAATGTTCTATAAAATACTGTTTTAAGGATAATTATCAATTAGTTAGAATGTAAAAATGACCTACAAAAAGTCCTGTGTGCCTTCAATTACAAATTCAATGGATCCAAGATATAATTTCTGAATAGTGTACTACACTAAAAAAGTAGGAAATTTTCTGTTTTAAATATACCATGTAAATATAATGTCTGCTATATAATAATATTGACATATCTTTCCAACCTTTTTAGACACATCTTGTTTCAATTCTTGTACAGGGGACTCATTTCCAACTTTGTATGCAGTGTTCTCTGTTTCCTGTTTTAAAAAGAAAAGAAATAGAGACCAAATGATGACTTCTTTTTTAAAAAAAAATCTGCTTAAAAAGGGTTCAAATGAGAAAATACAGCATTAATAAATCTAAGATCCACAAATGGTTTAGATGTCTATATACTGATAGATGCCTACAGATTTCATGCCAATGTGAATTGAATAAGAAGGTTGATAATAGGCAATTTTCTATTTATCTAACATAATAGAATATTTACATTTAAATGTGAAATCCTGCCCAACTCTTTAACATTAAAAAACTGTAACTGAAGATTAATAATAATAAAATAAGAATGTGTAAGTACCTTTGTACCTGAAAATGATTAAAGATTTAAGCAAAGGGTTGAATCAGAATTATTGTTCCCAAAATATGGCTCCATAAATAGACATTAATACAAAAGCATATAATACAGGAAAACACATTCAGAGAACATTTCTTTAAAAAAAAGTCTACATGCTTTATAAAAGGAATCAAGACTTGACCAGAAGTTAAATGAAGCCCCCAGAATAGTAACAGATGAAAAATATTAAACCCACCAAAAATACATATATATCTACGTATACATTTATATACACATACGTACATATATATATATATTTGGGAGGTTAGAGAAGGTACAAATGGATCTTCATTTCTGCTAGAAAAAAAATCAGGGCAAAATAAGACAATTATAGTTTCAAATTTTAACATAATGTTCTTTTCCATCTTGTTATTTTTATAACTACAGAAGTATAGCGTTTTTTTTTTAGGGGGGGGGTACTAGGGATTGAATCCAGGGCACGCAACCACTGAGCCACATACCCAGCCCTACTTTGTATTTTATTTAAAGACAAGGTCTCACTGAGTTGCTTAGTTCCTCACAAAGTTGCTGAGGCTGGCTTTGAACTCACAATCCTCTTGCTTCAGCCTCCTGAGCCACTGGGATTACAAGAGTATACCAATGCACCCAGCAGAAGTATAGCAATTTGAATGCTACTATTGAATACTGAGAAACATTGCATAATTCTTGGGTGTACATCCCAGAGCATGTTAGAATGTCACTATAATCATTTTTGACAGATAAGTCACTCAAGGCTCATAAAGGTTGCCTATAAGGATTTACATAAGTATTAAGGTGGTACTTACATAAATACCAGGATATGATCATGATAGACTCCATGATAAAACTGCCTCAGAGATTATTATTATGGATTTATTGAGGAAGTGAAATTTCCAAAGGACTTCAATAACCTTAATCTGAGAAGTTGTTTCACTGAAATCCTACCCAGCATTTGGGGAATATTACTAATCTTATACAAACTCTTGTAGAGAAAAAAAAAATCATGGAATCTTAGGTACTAGGTAAAATCCAAACTCCACCACTGCTAATGAGAGCCTAAAATGACATGACCCTTTAGATATCTTCTATACTTTTTCTTTTTTGCATAAAGGATTAAACTCAGGGTTTCTTTACCACTGAGCCATATCCCCAGCCTATTTTATTTTTTACTTTGAAACATGGTCTTGCTAAGTTGCTTAGTGCATCATCAAGTTGCTGAGGCTAGCTATGAACTTGTGATCCTCCTGCATCAGCCTCCAGACATGCTGGGATTACAGGCATGTGCCATCATGCCCAGCAATCCCTATACTTCTGATATCCCTCTCCTATTTCCCCCCTCAATTACACTCTGGCCAACTGGGTCATTCCTTGCCACAAAGTTGGTGATTCAAGTGTAATTTTATCAGAAATGCCTTCAATGATCATCTTAAAATGACTTATCACCACCTGAAATGACATTTTTTTTACCTGCTTGTTTTTTGTCTCTGTCCCATAAAAACAGGGACCTGATTTGTTTTGTTCACTACTATTTCCCCAGTACCTATAATAGTGCCTGGCATTAAGCAGTCATTTGCCCTATGAATGTTGAATAATGCATGCTGTTTTTCAGTTAATACACATGTTAAGGTTATATATTTTTGATTCCTGGTTTCAACTAAAGAAAATCTAATCAAAACAAATTAGTAAAATAACCTTGACAAGATGATAACTTGAAAGGAGATCATCATTATAAGAGCCGTTAAGGCACATTAGAGAAACACCATCAACCATTCTACCAATTAGGTATATCAATCCAATTATCCTCCAATAACTGTTCATTACTAGGAAAATGAGAGGCATTTATAACAAAATTCTGTAGATATTTTGTCTATGTCAAGCTAAGCAAAAATACATGTTAGTAATTCCTGGACCTCAATTTAATTTGCTTTAATAAAGTACTTACAAAGATCACAGATTAACATTCTTACACAGACCAAAATGGACAAGCAGTGATTAGACTTGTATTTTATTTGGCTTTAAAAAAAACCATCTTGGACTTTGAACTCTGAAAGAAAGGGACTCATTGTAAACTGCTGCTAACCTGCCACATGACCAGATCTTCAGAAATGTGAATTAGAAGATTTCTTAGTAAAGCCCAACTTAGTATATATAGTCAACTGCAATTTGCTTTCTGTGATATATAAAGTCCAGGTCCTTTTTCCAACACCTCAATCAGGCTTTAGGGAATAAGGCAATGGAAATAAAGCATGTGCTTATCTTCCTCATGGTATTTGGCTATAAGATTTGAGTCTTCTAATTTTAGTAAGCACACCCAACAATACTTTGTGAAATCTCATTTCACAAAGAATTTGTACAGGGGCTGGTGGGCGTAGATCAGTGGCAGAGTGCTTGCCTAGGATGCACAAGGCCCTGGGTTCAACCCCCAGTATTTCCAAAATAAAAAAAAAAGCAAAAGAATTTGTACAAAAGCAATCTATAATGGCTGCACATTGTGGTGCATGCCTGCAATCCTCAGGAGGCTAAGGCAAGAGAATGGCTAGCTTGAGGCCAGACTCAGCAACTTAATGAGACACTGTCTCAAAATTAAAAAATTGAAAGGACTGGGAATGTAGCTCAGCGGTAGATCACTTGCTTAGCATGTGCAAGTCCCTCAGTTCAATCTATAGTACTGTAAAAAAAAAAGTAATCTATACTCACAGAAATCTTCATTATTATCAACTAAAAACATTAAGCTAAAAGAATTTATAAAAAATTCAAGTCACTTCTCCTTTTTAGCAGTGAGGGAAGAGGAAACTATTAACAGTGACTGAAGTGACATTTAAAAAAAATAAAAATGTGGGGCTGAGGCTGTAGCTCAGTGGTAGAGCACTTGCCTTGCACATGGGAGGCACTGGGTTCGAGACTCGGCACCACATATAAATAAATAAATAAATATATTGTGTCCATCTACAACTAAAAAAATATTCTAAAAAATTAGAAATGTGACTTCTCTTTTTTGCTGAGAAAATAAAAATGGGAAACAACACTTCAATATTTGTCATATCCATCCATTCCTTTCAATATCATTCCCTGTCAACATTTCACATCTTAATGTTCTAACTACCTCTGAACGCCTTTCACTGACTTAAGTCTCTCTCCTTCAAACTGTCTTCCACCCTTACACCAGTTTTCTTTTCTCAATTTCCCAGGAAAAACCTTGGGTCACCATGACTGTAAATCATGTACAAACTGACTTTTTAAGTGCCTTACTTCAAAAATTTAATGGTTGAGTTTGGTACCAGGAAATAAACCCAGGGGAACTTTACTACAGAACCACATCCCCAGCCCTTTTTTTATTCTTTGAGACAGGGTTTTGCTAAGTTGCTTAGGGCTTCCCTAAATTGCTGAGGCTGATCTCAAACTTGCAATCCTGTTTGCCTCAGCCTCCCAAATAGCTGGGATTACAGGCGTGTGCCACAGTGCCTGGATAAAGGTCAAATTTCTTAACCTGCTATCTAGGGCTCATCATGATCTGGCCTCAATATATATTTTCAACATCCTACCACTGAAACCTTCCCTCTGGTTACACTAGTATTTCAATACTCCCAGTAAATCTCACACCTTTGCATATTAATTTGTTCATACAATTTCCTACCATACAGTGCTTTCCCAATTGTTCTCTATGTCCCCAATTTTCAAAGCCCAAGTTTTACCTTCTCCCTGAAACCTTCTTTTAGCACTCAGCATCTAGTCTACAAACATCAAGATCTCATATACTGTCTCTTTGAATATGTCTCTTCTATAAGACTATACAATGACCCAAAATCAGGACTCTTATGAAACCTTTCTTTGTATTGCTTAAGATATCAACAGACACTGGTGCAGTGGTATGTGTCTATACTCCTGGCAGCTTGGGAGGCCGAGGCAGGAGGACCCCAAGTTCAAAGCCAGCCTCAGTAACTTAATGAGGCCCTATCTAACTCAGCAAGACCGTGTCTCTAAATAAAATATAAAAAAGGGCTGGGGATGTGGCTCAGTGGTTAAATGCCCCTGGGTTCACTTCTGGGTACTAAAAAAAGAAAAAGATATCAACTGATAAATTATTATACATAATATATACTGAATATTCTCAGTATATCCATAGCATAGAATATTATTTAGCAATAAAAAGGAACTGTTGATATATGCAACAACTTCGATGAACCTCAATCCTTTCAGTTGACCTCAAAACAACAATCCTATATGATTTAATTTATAAAATACTCTCAAAATGACACAATTAAAGAGATGGAAAACAGATTTAGGGATGATATTGGGGAGGTGGTGGACGTGACTCTAAAGGACTAGCACAAGGACTACTCCAAATTCTGTATCTTGGTTGTGGTGGTGGTTTCCTAGACACACAGGTGATAAATTGATAGAGAACTATGCACTCACATTATTCTGATGTTAAATTCTTGGTTTTGATATTCTACTATAACTAAGATATAATCACTGGGGAAACTGGATGAAGAATACACAGGACCTCTCTGTACTATCTGTGTAGCTTCCTGGGAATCTACAATTATTTCAACATAAAAAAAGTAAAAAAGGAACAATATTCAACTTTATTTACTAAATATGTACAACTGCTATCTAATTTTATTCAAGTAAAGGATAATAAGCAATTACTAGGATAAAATAAATTCCCCAAATTATTTGTTATAACCTAAATATAACTTAGAGCTAAGTGGCTTTCAAAACCTAAAAGAATAAAGAGAAACTGCCTCTGGATATGGATACTGGGAGGTAGGGATGGAAGATGGAGGCAAAAAGTACATTTTCAATCATATACCTTTGCCTTGAGCAAATTTTAACCATGTACATATATTACTTTTAATATTACTTTTATTAAATATTGAGTAAATGTTATTTTTTTATAAAATACAAGGAATAAGTAATTATAACTTTAAGTGCTCAGTTTAAAAACAAATTCAATACTATTACCTTTCAAGTCTGTATTGTTCTTTATTTCTTTTATAGTTTCATCTCCTTAGAAATGAACAAAAGCTTAAAATTTGTGTTTATTATTCCCTTTGAATTATTTGTAATTTTAGCATGTTTGTATCCCTAAACCATCTATCCCTAAACAATCTCTTTGATTTGGCATGCTTTTTAAAGTTAATATAAAGGGAATCACAGAGTCCATATTTTTCTATGGATTGCTCCCACCCAATATTCTGGGGCTAAAATTCATTCGTGTTATTGTATATAAATAATTCATTCATTTCTACTGCTGTAGAATATTCCAAATAAGTATACCACAATTTATCAAAGAGACTGGCATCCAATATGTACAAAAGAAGTATACTAGAACTGAAAAAAGGGCATGCTTGAGATTATATGCACACAAACACACACATATATAATACATACTCTATTTGATATAAATAGTTCTGTTTGGTGACATTCTTGTTCTTGAAATGGGTCTCTCTTAGGGGACTGGGGTATAGTGGTAGAGCACTTGACTAGCATGTGTAAGGCCCTGAATCTGATCTCTATCACCACAAAAGAAAAAAATTAAGGTTCTCACTGGCATAATATCTCATTACCAAACTATTCTTCTTGGATAATATAAGGCTGGGATTTATTTTAATATATAATGATGGTACAAATTCATGAGCCCACAAGAAGTATACAAATGTTTTTTTGTCATACAAGTCCTATTTTTTTAGTTAACATACCCACAAGGTATTACAAAGTGTTCTTTTTATTCTAAAAACCAAAGAAAAATAGTGAAAAATCTAAAAAATATTTATAACCCTTTCTTTACAGTATAATATTTGGTTAGGTATTTCTAGAATACCTAATTATACTCAATAGGATATAATGACAATATTGTTGAATAAAAAAAAATTTTAAAAAGCAAAATAAGGAAAATGACAAATTACATATATAAGAAAATAAATGAAAAGTGTATATGATTTCTATAAACACATCTTTAAGAAAGCACACTGACCTTGAATGATGAAAGCCCAGCTTTTCCTGGAGACCTGTTCAGAAATTAAAAAAAAAAAAACAAAACAATGAGGTGCTGAATAGAAGAGAAAAGATAAACTACTTTTATACACTGTTAAAGCCAAACTTGCATTTTAATAAACATGTATTTTGTGACTGAAAATTCTTGCCTGCATATAGAGAATATGAAAATGTCAAAAATCAGAATAAAATTAAGATGATTTATAATCTTATGACCTAGAGATTTGAACACTATAAATATAAAATATATATGTATGTAACACTATATATATATGTATAAACAAACATACACACAAACACATACATATGGTGTTCAAATATATATGTGTGTGTGTGTGTGTGTGTGTGTGTGTATATATATATATAGCAAGCATATACATATATTCAAATATATATATATATATATATATATATATATAGCAAGCATCCCCGTAAATAAATTTCAACTCCATGATAAATTTCCTTAAAGTAAACTTGTCTAACAGTGGAACTATAGGCCAAAAATACACAAACTTTTCAGAATTTTGAGAAATTTTCAAATTGCCATCCAAAACAGCAGTATCAATTTATACTCCCACTGCTTTATAAATTATTGTTAACACCTCTGTCAAAAATGAATGTTTTAAAAATTTTTCACCTATTTGACAGGCAAAAGTATATCTCATCATTGTTTTAATTTACACTTCTTTGATTTCTAGTGTTGGAAATTTTCATGTGCAATTAGATAGTTACAGTTGCTTTTGAAGATAATCATTTTTCTTCTCAGCTCATTTTTTATACTGGAGTAAAATTTTATTCTTAAACATAGACTACTCTAGATATAGCAATTTTAAAAAGTAACTTTTCACCAATTATTTTCATCCCTCACATTCTTTTCCAAATAAGAACAGTCTGATATCTGCTTCAAAGCACAAGGGAGAAAGACACATATAATAATACAATTTTAAATAATTAACATGCCATTTCATTTCTAAGTTTTTTAAAAATAAGCTACAATGATACCAGATGATACAACTTTGAGTTGAAAGGCACCTTCAAGACCTTGAGTAAATGGTTTTATCCCTTTTACTCTATCACACAGCTCATAAAGAGCACTTTCCAGCTATTTATTCACAGAATCTGTTATTGGCCAATTCTCAACACATATAGAGATATTTCAGATTATGCAAAGGAATTACTTCCTTTTCAGAGACAAGGGACACAGTGAAAACAGGCTTTAGAGAAGACAAACCTTGCTCGAATTATCATTTCTGCCATTTATCCTATGTGTGATCAAATAGTTTCAGCTTCTCTAAGTCCCTGTCTCATCCTGTGTAAAAAGGGATAAAACCATCTATTCAGGACTGATATGAGGATTCAGTGAGAATATCTGGGGCCCACACCCTAAGCAGTAATTTCTTCAGCAGCTTTGAAATGCTACATGTTTCTCAAAGGTACCTTGGCAGTCTGTCAGTACCGAGGAGCCTAAGATCAGTCAATGGAATACAGAAAAGGTACCCTACAGCCTTAACAACAGAGAACATAAGGAAAAAGCCAGATTGTTATCATTGGGGTGTCTAGTTGGGATCCAGGTCTTTGGTGTCCCAAACAAAGAACTGAGTAAGACACACACAAGTAACAGGTGAAGTACAGATTTATTGACAGTGAAGCTGAAAGTAGCATTCCGAAGATAGAATGGAGTGGGCTGAACAAGAAAGAGTGGTTCAAGGATCTATGTCTGGAAATTAGTGTCTTATATGCTGAGCTATATGGCATTCTCTTCCTTATATGGACCTGACTGAAGACCGTACTCCATTTGTTCCCATTAGTTATCTTAGAAAACCTAAATAGAATACTGTCCACTTTACCTCCATTGGTTATTTTAGAATACTGAACCTGTGGCGGGAGTTGTTATGGTAACTGGACTTATCATAAACAGGGACATGATGACTTATCTCCCTGTCCTAACCTCTAGTAGCATTTTTCTTGTACCTTGCCTCTGCCATCTTGGTGACACTGAACTTCTACCTAATAATATTATATTGAGCTAATGATTAAAATGGGATTTTGCTTGCAACTGGTGTTGTCATTAAACCAAGAACTGGTAACAAAGACATTCACGTTTGAAGCATATTTTAAGTATTATAAAGTTGTTAAGGTCTTGGATTGTTCCAATCTATTAAACCTAGAACTTTGTTACCAGGGTAGTCTGTAAGACTAGAATTCTTTTGTGATCAAATTTTTGACCCACATATATAACATCAACACCTAGTAAAAAAGCAAAATATTTATAATTTTTAAAGTTGGCTAAAATGATTTGTGTCGTGTGCAAAGATGAGAAAAGAATAATTTGTTTCACCACAAAAAGCACTAATTATGTAATATCCCGATTAGAAGTTTTCTTAAAAGGGGCCTTGTAAGTAATAATAAAACAATGACTATCCTTGAAAATATGTGCCCCAAACTATGTTAACATTTTAACTGGTTTTGGTCTTCATGACCCCTATTTGGTAGTTATATTACTTTCCCCTATGTCACATAACAAAAATCTGACTTAGGTCAGAAACAATCATTTAAACTGCATAGTTAGTAAATAGTAGGGCTGGAATGACCTTATGTATGTACTCCAGGGCCCACTGTTTCAATCACTTTATAATATTGCTTCCTTTCTTATCAAAAGTTTGGCACTCAAAGGAAAGTTCCATTTCTCTAGAAATTTTACATATGGAACAATTCATTAGTTCATTTCCTGGCCAAGTCAGGCATTAACTGTAGTTGTTAAAAACAGGTCAGGATTCAAAAGCCTTTGACTTAATCAGTTTAGTCCAACTCAAATAGTAGCACATTAACAAAATTTTTATAACTAGGATCTTTGTGTTACTAGAGATTGAATCCAGGGGTACTTTACCACTGAGTTACATCCCTAATCTTTTATTTCTTTTTTTGAGATAGGGTGTCAGTAAATTGCCTAGGCTGGCTTCAAACTTGCAACCTTCCTCCCTCAGCTTCCCAAGTCACTGAGATTACATGTGTGCACCACCACACTCAGCTCATAATCATTTCCTTTTAACTATTTTTAAGTAAAAACTTTCAAAAGCAGATTATAAATAAGTACATGTAGGTTTGGGGCTGTAGCTCAGTGGCAGAGCACTTGCCTCGCATGTGTGAGACATTGGGTTCGTTCCTCAGCACCACATAAAAATAAACAAATAAAATACAGGCATGCTGTCCATCTACAAATACAATTTTTTTAAAAAAATAAGTACATGTATATGAATAGGCTTGGTCTTACAGTTTCAATAAACTATCCCTTCAAAATATCTTCCCAAACAAAGGATATACAAATTTCTCTTTCTTCTTTAATTATTACACTCATTCATAATATATTAATACAATAATGCCCTTCTGGGACTCTAAAACTCTAAAATGCAGGGAATTTATTTGTGTTCACACCAAAGTACCCCAGGCTACTATGTTTGGAATGTCTTAGAGTTTTGTGTTTCCTTCCTCAGTTTAAGTAGTCACTTCTTATAATTGGCCAGGTGCCTACCTTTAAAAGCTTTCTTCCCCGTTTTAATTTTTGTTTCTAACCTGTATTGAACTGGGAGGCCAGATTGTTTTTAATATATATATTTTTTAGTTGTAGTTGGTCACAATATCTTAATTTAATTTTATGTGGTGCTGAGGATCGAACCCAGTGCCCCACATGTGTGAGGCACGCACTCTACCAATGAGCTACAGCCCCAGCCCAGGAAGCCAGATTTTTAAAAATATACGGTAAAGAAAGAATAGGGATTTGGGGAGTCTCTCCAGGAGACTTTATGTACATGACCTTATTATGGGCTTTGTGGCACTTCTTTTGATCATTGAGAGGTTTTCAATATGCTTTTTATTTTTTTAAGCATTTGGCTGTATTTGAGAATTGTCACTACCAAAGAAGTGGCTGCCAGCTAAATGAGTTGTTAACCATCTTCTGTATTTCTAGACAATTCAACTTCTCTGTGGCTTGGTAACTATTTTCAAGGCAAAGATAAAATCATACTAGTTCAGAGTATTTATGTGTCTGAAGAAAACAACCATTCAGGTCAAGTTTGGTGTGGGAAGGAGAAATGAGGCACTAGACGTCAAGAAAATTAAATTCTACTCTTGGCTCTCCCACCAATTAGCTGCAAGATCTTATGCAAGGGTTTGTAGAGTTTATGTAATTTTAGGAAATTTTATCTTAAGAACCTTTGTTAGTTACGGAGTAAAGATATAATTTACACCAAGATTAATGATCTAAATTTATACTGTCTGGTTCCCCTAAATTTGAGATGTAGTATATAAAACATGGACATAACCAAACAGACACACACATTCAGAAGTTTTACTTACTACCTCTAGTCAACTTGAAAAATATTTCTTCAAATATTCTGTAGATGCTGAATAAGGCAAATTAAAAATTTCCTTTTAATATGTTAGAGTCTATAATTTTTCCCAGAAAAAGCCCCATTCAAATGCCTACATAAAATAACCTTTTTTTAAAATATTTTTTTAGTTGCAGTTGGACACAATACCTTTATTTTATTTATTTTTACGTGGTGCTGAGGCTCAAACCCAGTGCCTTGCACGTGCTAGGTGAGTGCTCTACTGCTGAGCCACAATCCCAGCCCCTAAAATAACCTTTTTTAACAGTACTTATAAGTGGAAAATCTTTCAGTAAACCCTAAAGTTACATGTAGACATATTAAATAAGGTTGGCGGTGGATCCCACTTCAAAGTAAATCTAACAAACCAAAATGAGAACTTTGAAAGTTCATTTTTCATTTCAGAAACTTTTATCATAGGGTTCAAATATGTTTGATGCCTTTGTTATCTGATTAGCTGAGTTTTTAAGTTAATGCTAAACAATAATACAACATTAAGGAACTGAATTTCCTTGCATACCTAATAGCAAAAACAAAATTGAACTAAATTTCAACATTAGATTGCAAACATGGTAAATGTTTTAAAACTAAAAATATTAAATGAGATGTTCTGATAT
>NW_026000283.1:11534186-11542858 GCF_001458135.2 Marmota marmota marmota
GTGTGTGTATATGTATATATATATATATATATATATATATATATATATATATACATATATACATACATACATACATACACACACACCACATTTCCTTTATCTATTTATCCTCTGATGAACATTCAGCTTGAATCTCTATCTTGGTATTACACATAATGCTGCAAGAAACATAGAAATACAGATATCTCTTTGATATACTGACTTCCTTTCTTTTGGATATATATTCAATTGTGGGATTACTGAATAGTGTGGTAGTCCTATTTTTAGTTTCTTGAGGCATTTTCATAATGTTTTCCACAATGGCTATCCTAATTTACATTCCCACCAACAATGTACAAGGCTTCCCTTTTTTCCACATCCTCACCAACACTATCTTTTAGATAATAGCTATTCTAACAGGTATGGGGTAAGATCTCATTGTGATTTTAATTTGCATCACATTTATGATTAGTGATGCTGAATACTTTTTCATATACATATAGGCCATCTGTATTTTTCTTTTTTTTTAAATTGTCAAAGGACCTTTATTTTATTTATTTATATGCAGTGCTGAGAATTGAACCCAGTGCCTCACACATGCTAGGCAAGTGCTTCACCACTAGGCACAACCCTAGCCCATCTATGTTTCTTTTGATAAATGTTTCTTCAGGTATTCTTTTTTTGGGGAGGGATTATTGGGGATTGAAAACCAGAGGTGCTTTACCACTGAGTTATATCCCAAGCTTATTTTATTTATTTTTTGAGACAGGGCCTTGCTAAGTTGCTGAGGCTGGCTTAGAATTTGCAATCCTCCTGTCTCAGTCTCCCTAGCCACTGGGATTAAAAGCATGCCCAATTGTGCCTGGATTTTCAGGTCTTTTAACGTTTTTCTCCCTGCTATTAAATTGTCCAAGTTCCTGATATACCTTGGATATTCATTTTTTTCCTCTTTATGGAACTGGGGATTAAACCCAGGGATGCTTTACCACTGAGCTCCACCCCTGGTTCTTCTTATTTTTTTGTTTGAGACAGGGTCTTGCTAAATTGCTTGGGGCATAAGTTGCTAAAGCTGGCCTCGAACTAGTGCTCCTGCCTCAGCCTCCCAGGTAACTGAGATTACAGGTATGTGCCAGCTACTCCACCTAGTTATATTGTGGATATCAATAAGATAAGTGCTTTGCAAATATTTTCTCCCAACCCATAGGCTGTTTCTTTACTCTGTTAACCATTTCATTTGCTGTGCAGGAGCTTTGTCTACTGTTGCTTTTGCCATCTATGCTTTTGGGGTTAAATACAAAAGATCATTGCTCAGATCAATGTAGAAAACAAAGTAAAATTTTAATTTTGCAGTAGCTTCCCAAATTGAAGACAGTGTCTATCAACTGTGTTATTACATTTAAACATGAAAAACAATTTCCAAAACAGTTTCAAAATAAAACTCTGCTTTAAATAATATTGGTATTCTACTAAGAAGAAAACATGACTTACAAATACTAAAAGTAGTGTGGCTTCTACTTACATATTGCATGTAAAAGTGATTTTTAGATTATTACTTCAGCAACTTTCAAAGTAGACAGAATATTTTGATTCACTATATCCTGTTTTCTATGAGTTATTTTCATATACTAACATTCAGTTTATACTAACAAATTTCATGCCTGAATATAAAATAATGTGGTAGATACTTTCTCTTGTCCCAACTCATTTAGTTTTTGTTTTGCTTCACTCTTTTTTTTTGGTACTGGGTATTGAACTCAGGGGCACTTTACTACTGAGATACATCTCCAGTCCTTTTTACTTTTTATCTGCAGATAGAGTCTCGCTAAATTGCTGAGGCTGGCCTTGAACTTGTGATCCTTCTGCTTCAATTTCCCAAGTTGCTGGGATTATAGGCATACACCACCATGCCAGGCTCTGGCATTGTTAATTATAGTAGTTTTCCTTTTGAAGCTAGGGTACTGGTGTCCAGTAGTAATATATTTTAATATCTTCAAAATAGTCACTATTTAAAAATTTTCATGTAGTTACAAAATGTTGCTCTTGTAATATTGTAGGATAGTAGTAGTATTTTTTGTGGATAGTATTTTTCTTTTATAAATTCTAACCTGATCCAGCCATAACCTTCAGACATATGAAGCAAAATTTCATTAGAATAATAAGGTTATTACTCCCAAGCATAGGTACCCAGTCACAAAGTATATGTATCTAATGAGCAACTTACCCAAGAGTTGCTGAGATTCATAGGAAGTAAACTGTCAAATCCTTTATAATCTCTCACATAATAGTACTGCATTCAATACAACTGCAGTGAAACATGCAAATATGCAAGCAAAGCAATGTTTTATCAATCCTCTTATATGGCTGGACTTTGAAACTTGCTAAACCTGACTCTCTAATCTAGTATGCTAAGAAGAGTATACATTTACTTTATAGAAACAAAAATCAATCCAACAGAAAATATATACCCATGGCTAGCAAGCATAAGGCCTTGAGTTTAGTCTCTAGTAAAATACACACACACACACACACACACATACACACACAGTATATAGCAATAGGTTATTTTTTTTCAGATTTGGATGCAACATATAACTACTGTTTTTTTTTAAATAACAAGTTATTAAAAGTGAACATGTTGCCTGCCTATTGATATTACCTAGTATTAAAGAGATTTACAGTAATTCATTAAAAATCCCCAAAGGATTTTTAAAAATGAGTTAGAAGTCAAGAGTAATTTTTTAGTGTTTGAAGAAATATTAATAATTAAAGGAAAATGAGACCAAAAGAGGTTAAATTAAATTCATTTAACTTTTACTTATTTCTTATCATATACCAGGTATGGTGTTAGATGTTTGGGGTAAAGTAGTGAACAAAACAAACAATATCCCTGCCATCTTAGAAATTATGCTAAGAACAAAAGCCCTAGTTAGGCTGGGGTATATATAGCTTAGTAGTAGAACTTTACTTGGCATGTGGGTTCAATCTCCACTATCAAAAACAAAACAAAACATAAAACCAACCCAACAACAACAAAAAAACTAGTTTAGACTAGGTCATCAAGGAGTTCCTTTGCAGTTTCCAAAAAACCATATAATACCCTATTAATTCTAATGTCCCTTCAAGTTTTCAATGGATTGGTAGCCAATTAATTAAAACTATAACAATATATTAAAGCCTTGATTTATTTAGAATTTATCCACCAATTTTCTAGGCAAAGCTTGGAGTTTCCAGACACTGAAAGAAAAATATAACATCAATATAGAAGTAGAATTGCTGGAATTTTAGCTAAACAATAAAAGAGCATGAGTTAGAATCAGGAGACCTGAGTTTCAGACTTAAATCAGACAGTAACAATTTATGCAATAATAAAAAATAATTGGGGGGAGTTTTTCCAGTTTTTAATTATGGATATTTCAAACATACACAAAGCTGGGAGAATAATATCATGAACCCATACATACAACATGATGACCTTGTTAAACAATGATCAATAAATACCCTTTTGGGCTGGGGTTGTGGCTCAGTGGTAGAGTGCTTGCCTTGCATGTGGGAGGCACTGGGTTTGATTTTCAGCACCACATAAAAAGATAAAGGTGTTATGTCCATCTACAGCATACCCTTTCCTCCAGTCCTGTCAGATTTTAAAGCAAATGTCAGAAACAATTTCATTTCCCCATAAACTTTTTAGTATGTACCTAAAAAGAATATAAACTTCTCTTTAAAACATAACCATAAGACCATTATAAAATTTAACAATTTCTTATTTTATATAGTCAACATTCAGATTTCCCAGTTTGCCTCAATTTTTTGTTACAGTTGGTTCAGTTCAATCAAACGAGGTTCATATATTGCAATCAGATAACATGTCTATTTCAATCAGTAGGCTCCCCCTCAATCTTTTATTTTCTTGCAATTTGTATAGTGAAGAAATTAGGTTGCTCATCCTGTAAACTTTCACATGATCTAAATTTTGTTGATTGCATCTCTATGGTTACATGTCACAAACCATATTTTAAAGGAAAAACTGCAGGAGATATTGGAGAGATAGAATGGGCACATATCCAAGGAAAATCTCTCTCTCTCTCTCTCTCTCTCTCTCTCTCTCTCTCTCTCTCACACACACACACACACAAAAAAAAAAAAAACTGTAATAAAAGTATCAGAAAGCTGATGCTCATGATGTGCAAGATTTCAAAAAATGCCAGAGAAAAACATTTTCTTTAATTAGTATTCAACAAGAACAAAAAGTGCAGGCTGTTTATATGTGGATAAGTATACACTATTATAATGTAAAAAGTGTTTAATATTTTTTTCCAATTAAGATCTTTAATAGACAAACCATAAAGGGAAAAACCAATTGTAGAATGACTTCTAGAATCCTGAAACATTCAAAGAGATGAAAGTACCTGACTATTCCAAATAAGTTCAGCTCTATGGTCCCAGACAAACTATTTCTTAGTATATCCGAGAATTATGAGCTCAATTTCTATCAAAAACCTTTGAAAAAACTGGGAAAATGGAAGAGGAAAACACTCTAAGAGTCAACACTGAACGGGCATATGCCACAAACTATAGACAGATTCATTTTATGTCAATAAAACACAAATTTCTTTTCTGAGATTGAGTCTCACTGTATTGGCCAGGCTGGCCTCAAACTCCGGATCCCCCTGCTTCAGTCTCCTCACACCTGGGGTTATAGGCATGTGCCACTGCACCTGACTCCAAACAAATTTCTTAAACACATTAATAAAAAGGGACTACTGTACACAGAAATATACAGATTAAAGCAGTAAGTTCCCTATCCTACTTTGATATTCTTACTAATGTCTTAGATGAGGACACTGATGGTGTATCTTCCAAATTTGCAGATGACAAAAAGTTGGGATGGGTAGGTATTATAATGGGCAAAAGGATTCAAAATATTTCAACAGACTAAAGCAATAAATCAAATCTTAACAGAATGAAATGTAGTAGGGATAAATGTAAAATGCATGGGGAAGGAAGTTGTGGCTTAACAGACACCAGGTGAAAACATTTTAGTATTTTTGTTGATGGCTTGGATAGAGTAAACGTCATAACATGGCTGCCAAAGAGCTAATGTGCTCTTAGACTGAACCATTAGAAGAATCATTATGTCCAGAGCAAGGGGGGTGTGAGTGTTCTGGAATTTCTCACTGAAAAGAGCACACTTAAGAATATTGTGTACTATTTGGATTATCACATCTTAAAAAAGGAACATTGATAAAATAGAATATATCCAAAAGAGAGAAATCAACTTCATAAATGCTATAAATACTAAAGTGGAATGATACAAAGAAACAAGAATGGCTAACCTGGAGAATAAGAAAGAAGAAAAGCAGCTTCTGTCTTCAAATGTTTCAGGCATCATACAGCAGAACAAGGACTAAGTGGGTATTTTGCTTAACCTAATGAGTTTAGTTATCCATTGGAGTTTAGAAACAGGAATGAGCTGCTTCCCTGATATTCAAACAGAAACTGAATAATAACCTTAACATGGGCACTGCAGAAGTCTGGAATGGATAACCACTCTGGTCTGCTTCTATTTCTTAATCTCTCTAAATTTTGGTTTCCACCTGTGAAATGAAGGAGTTAGATTTAAGTTGGTTGACCCCTTAAGTTCCTTCATTAGTCAACAAACCATTACTGGTTGTCTACTATGTGCCAGGCACTGCCAGGCACTGCCAGGCATTGTGGGGGGAGGATGAGAATGATTGAGCCTTTGCCCCCAGAGAGGTCACAATCTGGTGGGAAGGCAAATACATGAACAGATAATTTCAATACTTTCAATGAGAGACATAAGCACATAATCTCCTGGAAGCACAGAGGGGCACTCAAGTGTATATAAGAGGGAGAAAGGATTATATTTAGAAAGGCTTCCTGGAACAGCCCTCCAGCTATTTCTACCACAGAAAATTATACAAGGATACTGAGAACTAGAAGTGCTTTAAAACACTAAGTAAATGCACACAAAATACTTTAGCTTGCCCTAAACTGGTGCTTGCTAAAGATGAATTTTTCTATTTACTGATGGTTGCAAACTGTCCAAATACAGTCATACATGGATTAATAATGGGGACATACTCTGAGAAATGTGTCATTAGGCAATTTTGTCATTGCGTGACCACCAGAGAATGTTCTCTTTTTTGATACTGGAGATTGAACCCAGGAGTGCTTAGCCACTGAGCCCACACCTCCAGTCCTTTTTTGTAGTTTATTTAGAGACAGGGTCTCACTAAATTGCTGAGGCTGGGCTTGAACTTGTGATTCTACTGCTCAGCCTTTGAAGCCTCTGAGATTATAGGCATGCAACATTGCACCCAGCTGAGAGAATGTTCTTATACAAACTAAGTCACTAGGCAAGATAAATCTTATGGAACCACTGTCATTTATGTAAGTCTCTTGCTAACCAAAAAGGTCAATATGCAGCACATGACTACAGTTCTTAGGTGAGAGGAGTTAGAAATCTAATTTTTAAAAAATTAATCAAGGAGAGCAGAGTTCTTTGTGATTTTTGCTCTGCCCTACAAATCTTAAAATTTATACCTTGGCCATTTGATTTAATCAAATCTTTATGCATGCTGTTTTCTTCTTTTGACTCGACACATAACACATCTGAACCATCACTTTTTCTAAGTAAAAAACTGAAGCTTGTTACTGTAGAGGTCAAATGATACAAATGAAAATTTTATAAACTGAGAAGTTAATTTTAGATGTATTATATGATAAGTAATCATTCTAAATGCTATTAATTAGTTGATCTGATCTCTGAGAAACTAGTTAATGCCTCTTGACCTTATTTTTTTGGATTTATTTTGCAAAGTATATACAGTGAAACTTAATACATGGAATAATTTTCTTATTTAAGTTTATGTTTTAACTTTTGAACTGCCATTCTATATTTGATATATACAAGAGTATATGTAGCACATACAGATTGAGAACCTCAATCCAAACATCTAAAATCCAAAATGCTCCAACATCTGAAACATTCTGAAAGCCAATATGTCACAAGTGGAAAATTCCATAGTGGCCCTCAAGTGACAAGTGGTAATCAAAGTGCAGGCACACTAAAAATATTATGGAAGATTACCTTGAAGATATGTGTATAAAGCTGGGCATGGTGGTGCATGCCTGTAATCCCAGCAGCTTGGGAGGCTGAGACAGAAGGATCCAGAATTCAAAGTCAGCTTCAGCAACGGTGATGTGCTAAGCAATTCTGTGAGACCCTGTCTCTAAATAAAATACAGAATAGGGCTGGGATGTGGCTCAGTGGTCAAGTGCCCCTGAGTTCAATCCCCAGTACCCTCCCAAAAAATGTGTATAAGAAATAGATGAATTTCATGTTTAGACCTGAGTCCTGTCCCTAAGATATCTGAGTATGTACATGTAAATATTCTGAAATCCAAAATAATATGAAATAAAACAAATCTAAAATTCAAACCACTTTTATCCCAAGTATCTTAGAGAAGAAATATTCAATCTTTACATATAACTAATTATGATACATAATAAGTAATATGAACTCCTGTGACTCACCACTTTACATTTTACCAATTAGAACAGCTGCAATAGCAGTGCAGCTTACTGTGTACTCTACCCCATTTGCCTATCTCTCCCATAGAGGTATCCGCTATCCCAGATTTTACGTATGGTTCCCTTAACTTTTTCATTTTTAAAAAGTTTCATCAAAACATGCATGTATATATATTCATAAACAATACATTGGTAAGTTTTGTCATTTGTGAGCTCTGTTTTCACTGATGTATTTCAAAGAAAAAAATGTTGGACACTAAATATCACTGCACTGTGGAATGCGGTGGTACATGCCGGTAATCCCAATGGCTCAGGAGGCTGAGGCAGAAGGATGGCAAGTTCAAAGCCAGCATTAGCAACTTAGTGAGGCCCTAAGCAACTTGGTGAGACCCTTTCTCAAAGTAAAAAATTAAAAAAAGGCTGGGGGAGCTGAAGTTGTAACTCTGTAGTGTGCTTGCCTAGTACATGTGAGGCATTGGGCTCAATCCTCAGCACCACATAAAAATACATAAAATAAAGGTATTGTTTCCATCTACAACTAAAAATATATTTTTTAAAAGGGCTGGGGATGTGCCTCAGTGGTTAAGTGCACCTGGGTTCAATACCTGGTACCAAAAAAAAATAATTGCACTAAAAATATCATCTATTCCTGTCAAGTATAAAGGCCACTCTTGGCATTGCATACACTCCAGTTGCACTTAAATCTTAAAACTGTACCCATATCCACTACTTTCCCTCTATTTCTCCCCCACTGAGGGTTGCCAGATTTAGCAACTAAAAACAGAATGTTCAGTTAAATTCCAATTTCAGAAAAATATAATATAAATGTATTTGTTGTTTATCTGAAATTGGAATTTAACAGACTGTTCTGTACATTGTCAGCAACTCTAATTCATACCCAAGTTAATTAGATGAACCAAAAAATCCTGTGATATGCTGGTGTGTGTTTAAAAGAATTAAGAAGGAAGAATCACATGGCCAATGTCATTATATAAATATTCTTCTAAATATTTTACAACACTCACTGAATGGGGGAAAAGATCTATACATTTGCATATTCAGTCAAAGTTTTTCTGGACAAGGCATTCAGTGCATATGGGTAAATGCAAATACTATACCTCCCCCCACCCCCCACCCCC
>NW_026000283.1:11542881-11572574 GCF_001458135.2 Marmota marmota marmota
AAAAAACTCAAGAAGGCTATTGTAACAAACTGACAAAATTTCTAGATATTTAAGTTGACTTGTAGCCATTGTTTATATAGATATTTATATAAAACTATTCTCATTCAACATGATCAAAATGAGGTTAACTGATATAGGTAAAATAAACATCAACAGCTAACTTTCTAGATTAATCAATTGAAAGTATGTTATCATTAAAAAAGAGAATCACATACTACGTATATAGTTATTTTAGGACACTTTCCTCCCTTTATAAAAAGGATACTAGAAATATTTCAGATATACTATTTCTATATCAATCAAAAAACTGATGAACCTTCTGCAACAAGAAGTAGAATTTGCTTCTCAATTCTGTCAACTTATACTCTAAACATCCTCCCACCGCCTGAGGCACTAATAGAACCTAGATATGAATAGCAATAGATACAAATGTGTATTAAGAACCCATGTAGCCAGGTGTAGTGGGGCAGGCCTATAATCCCAGTGGCTCAGGAGACTGAGGCAAGAGGATTGTGAATTCAAAGCCAGCCTCAGCAACCTAGCGAGGCCCTAAGCAACTTAGTGAGACCTGTCTCTAAATAAAATATGGGGACTGGGGATGTGGCTGAGGTGGTTAATCACCCCTGGTACCAAAAAAAAAAAAAAACCCAACCCATAGATTAGATTCCCTAAATAGAAGCTACTTGAACTGCCTTACTAGGCCCACTACAAAACCCACATTTTGAAATCAGCTACTGACATGGTGACCACAGTAGGAATGCAAGTTGGTTTTTCAGAGCTTTGACCATTAGTTTCCCTGCAGGCAATTACTGGATCTTCATCACTCATGCCTTAGGGTAATTAGGACTTAAAATCATGGTATAAGTAATTAAATCTACTTTTAAAAAAGAACATTGAATTTCTATATTTTCAAAGAGCCAGACCTCATAAGCTATCCTACCTCTAGTTTCTCACCTGTTACCTATAGGCAGATTTTCTGCCTTTTGGGTTTGGTGTTTCTCCACCTATTAGATTTACCTGAAAACAAACAAACACAACTTATAAGGCTTTTGCAAATAGGGAGAAATCAGTGTGCAGGCGAAACCTACATTTGCCATCTATTTCACATTTAACTAAACAACTAGGAACGCAAAAAACCACCTCCTATGATATAAAAATAAAATATTAGTGCAATCTAATTCTTAACATCACCATTTCCAAACTTCTTATTATATTTCATGAAAGAAATATACCAAAACAATTGGGCACTGCACAGAGAAATGGACTAACTAGGTCTTTATTTTTGTTCCTAAGAAGACTTACTTCTTTTTCAGAGAATAAAAGGTGGCTGGCTATGAAGAAGCCAAGTAAAAAGCAGCAATGACATTGAAGTAGTAGTATAGAGCGAGTTTGGTGGAATAAAGCCTGTAGCTTGGGAAACATGTTTCTTATAGAAAGGTGACTCACTCTACAATGTAATTTTGTTTTTATCCCCCTTTTCTGCCTTTGCCATAAGAAAAACAAAACAAAACAAAAAGTAAGATGAGCTTAAGCAGTGTTTCAAGCAACTGAAACAAGCAGAACAAAGAACAGCTTGTTGATACAAAGAAAGTACTGGGATTCTAAGGTCCTTGAGGTGAACTGGATATGAGCAAAGATAAGGGAGTAGCCACTCATTAAAGTAAACAGCTAATTAAAGGGTTCTGATTTCTAAAGCCCAGCAAGCTTGAAATAGTAAGATCTGATAGCAAACCAAGACCAACACTAAAGTGCTAACTCTAAGCATGGAATCGGAAGGGTTCTGGTGCTCGGAAAACACTGACATGGAGTCCTATTATTGCCAACTGAGGCCAGGCAGGAAAAAAAATGCAGCAGCAAAAATCAGAAATCAAAACCAAACAATCGATCAACAAATATATGAAAAAATATTCAACATCTCTAGCAATTAGAGGAATGCAAATTAAAACTTCACTGAGATTTCAACTCACTCCAGTCAGAATGGCAATTATCAAGAATACAGGCAACAATAAATGTTGGCGAGGATGTGAGGAAAAAGGTACGCTCATATACTGCTGGTGGGACTGCAAATTGGTGCCACTATTGTGGAAAGCAGTATGGAGATTCCTCAAAAAAACTTGGAATGGAACCATCATTTGATCCAGCTATCCATTCCTTGGTTTATACCTGAAGGACTTAAAACCAGTCAGCTTACTATAGTGATGTATCCACGTCAATGTTTATAGCAGTTCAATTCATAGTACATTTTAAAATGTCATGTTTTAACTAGGCAGTAGAAAACAAATCACTCAAATTTCCCTGGACATAAGGCAATACTGGTTTACTAACAAGACTGACAAAAAGCTGACAAAACAGTTAAAATAATCACATAACAGGGAATACACTGAATCCTCCAAATGTGAACTATTTTTAGTTCACATATTATTATTTGAATGGTCATTTTAAGTTTTAAATATGATGAAAGCCCCAAAGTAGAAATATATCAAAAGTACCTATTTTATCAATGATATTGACAGAAATGGTGAGAAAATTCGGCACAATGGCTCTATATTTTTTGAAAGTATGTTTTGTGGCAATATTTTTAAATAACCTTTAATGAAATCAAAGGAAATTTAGTGGTGAAATATAAATCTGTTCACACATAAGGTAAATTACAAACTTAAAGTAGACCCTTAAGCAACTCTCTTGTCTAAAATGACAAACTGATTTTTAAAATATTATGTATATATTATATTTCCATGTCATATTCCTATATTTTCCATATATTTCCATGTCATTTTTCAATAATGTGTTTATTGAAAAAAATAACCAAAAAAAAATTGTGTTCTTTGTCCTACTCAAGAATGTTACACGAAAACCATTCTACTCTGCACATTTAAAACCATTCAATAAATACCTACATTAAAAAAAATAACTCTGGGGTAAGGCAGCAATATCATAATATTCCAATTAAGTAGGTTAAAATAAAAATCAGATCTATTAATGTTTTAAAGTAATTTCTAGTAAAAAATAGACAGAAGCAGATAACTAAAATTATGCCTGTCTGGAGAAGTCAATAACTATTGCAAACATGTGAAATCACCTTGTAACGTAATTTTTAAAAAGTAAACAAACAAGATGTTGGGCTGCAGGCCACATTACAGAAACTTTATCAAACTAATATGTTTATAAGATTTTGTAAGTTATCTAACATTCAGTGTAACACTTAATTGTAAACAGTAAATACCAGTAACTTGTAAATAAAAATTAGGGGGCTGGGGTTGTGGCTCAGTGGTGGAGTGCTTGCCTAGCATGCATGAGGCACTGGGTTCGATCCTCAGCACCACATAAAAATAAAAAAATAAAGATATTGTGTCCACCTAAAACAAACAAACAAACAAAAAATAGGGCTCTAAAGTACTTGTAAACCCCCCTTTAAAAAACGCAAATGGATCGCTTCTATGATCAGTGAACTTACATTTCAGTCTTCAAGATTCCTGGTTGAGTTCACTGATAATCACCCAAGAGAGGCAGAGGAACAAAAGTCAAATCAAACCATTTTTTTAAAATTAAAGAACGTTTACAGGTGTTATCTCTGATAAAAAGGTCTTAAAGGAAAATAAGTGGTAAACTAATGACTTAACTAAGATTCTGGTATAAAGTGTAGGGTTTTTTTTTTTTTTTGAGGGTGGGACAGTACTAGAGATTCTATAAATAGGACTTCATGCATGCTAGCCAAGCAATCAATTTTTTAAGAAAAATTGAGAAAAAGCCTCACTAAATTGCCCATGCTATCCTTGAACTTGTGATCTTCTGCCTCCCCAGTAGCTGACATTATAGGAATGTACCACCACATCCAGTTAATGGGTAGGTTTTAATTATTCATGTTCTTCTTCACCATCATAAATGGAAAATCAAACATATTTTGATAACATTTAATATTAAGCACTATATAAATTCAATTTTTATGCTTTTTTGACTTGAATTTCTCCTTCTGCAATTTTTTATGAAAAATGTATGAAGGACTTAAATATTCTAGAAAAATCTTAAATTACCTAGAATACTTACATACATTAAACATTCTATAGGTCAAGTTTAAGTCCTTTATGATTTATTATAAAAAAGCTTATTCAATCTTATCGGCATCTTAAATAGTAATTACTATTCATGTAATTTTTCAATTACCTAGTTATCAGGAATGCATTTTTCCCATTAATTTAATAGTCAATAGAGATTTGGTTAGGTAGAAAATGTTAATAACTATCATGTATCTCATTGTGACTACTAGAAAACACATATGAAGGAGAAAGGGGAAAAAGAAATATTGGGTAAGTGAGTTGTGGCCAAAAGTATGAGTGAGAGTTATAAATAATTATCCCACCACAGTACCATGGCCTGACTAAACAACTGACAACAATTTATAAAACAATTACAGAAAAAAAAATCTGGGGATAGAGACTTTTGAGTGGCTCACATCCTGGGTTACCCTTATGAACAAAGAACATGCTGGGCATGGTGGTGAAGGCCTGTAATCCCAGCAACTCGGTAGACTGAGGCAGAAGGATTGCAAATTCAAAGCCAGCCTAAGCAACTTAGACCCTGACTCAAAATAAAATGTAAAAAGGGCTGAGAATGTGGCTCAGTGGATACGCACCCCTGGGACCCTGGGAGAGAGAGAGAGAGAGAGAGAGAGAGAGAGAGAGAGAGAGAGAGAGAGAGAGAAGAACGCACCCTTTGAAAGACAGTGAACAGTTGTCTGGGATTCCATCTTTTTCAGTAGCAAGGTTACTTCCTGATCTGGCTTACGTAACAATCAATTATGTCAAAGCTTAAAAAGAAGGGCATAAAAAACTCTCCCTTTTATTATTTCAAAGTTCTATATACCCAAATGTCAGGAGTTAGCCTTGTCATTTTAATAATTTATATGTAAACTAGAACATCACAAAATGTTTATAGTTTAGAAAATGAAAGTAGGGGTGACCTAGTGTTTTAAATCTTCATTCAAAACCATTTGTTTAATTACCATAAGTTAGTAAAATTTTACCTCTTGCTGACTTACAAGTCCCTAACCTATCCTAAGCTATCAATTTTTCCACCTATCTAAAAAATTGTCCTATCACACAGAACTACAAGACAGTCAGAAGTGACTGTGTATTAAGAAAAACTTTGAAAATCAATGTCCAACATTAGTAGGCATTATGGAGTTCTTATTCTTTGCATGTAACAACACATAGAATTATATAGTACTAATTTTTTTTTATTTTGAACACATTTACCCCTGGAAAAAAAGTTAATAACAAGAATTTGATATAATGGCAGGATAACTGTCAATATTTCCCAAGGTTTCACTGTTAACATTTAATATTTATTGAGTACAGGATGTCCCCAAGTTACAAAGGTCCCATAAATACAAACCACTGTCCTTGCCTCAGCCCCTCCCCTACTTCTCTTATAGTAACTGGAATGTGTGGGAGGGGAGCTGGGATGATTAGGTAAGATCTGAGTGTACCAGGAAGTTTGAAAGTAGAAGAAATTGTGAAGGGAAGTGGAACGCCACAGAACATGCATACTCATCAACTCAATCCCCATCTAAACCTTCTGCTGCTGTTACACTTCAACTGTGGATATCTCTCCATGCTGGGAAATAAGGAAAAGGCTAAAATAAAGAACAGCAGCCTAGAACTATGACCTGGGATATAACAGGGATAATAAAATTCATTTAAAGGAAAAAGTCATTTACCTTAAGCCCTTAATCCAATTCAATAAAAATAAAGTACACATTGCAAAATATCAACAGACCTACTTGCTCTCACTCATCAAGGTACTAATTTTATCAAGCTACTGAATTCACTCTGCTTACCCATCTTTGTGTAATCCAATAACCCATACCCACCAGACACACTACTAAAAAAATTTCACTTACGAAAGTATATATCCAATTTAACTGACTTTTCCCCTTATTCCTTCCCCAATCCTTCCACTCTTCATATTTCATCCACCACTGTTCCTTCTCAGTTATAAGGGACAAGAACTGTTATGCTAGGAAATCTCTGTAGTAATGTTACTAGGAAGGAGAAAGTTGGCAATAAAGAGTGGATTTGGGGCTGAGGAAAATGTTCAAACCACCTGTCATTTCAGTTTGACATGGGAAAATAAGCATATTTTAAGAGTGGTTTTTTTTTAACTTTTTTTTTTGGTACTGGGGATTGAACTCATGGGAGCTTAACCACTGACCACATCCCCAGCCTGTTTTTATTTTTTATTTTATTTTGAGACGGGTCTCACTAAGTTACTTAGGGCCTCACCAAATTGCTGAGGCTTCCAAACTATGAGGATTACAGACGTGTGCCACCACATCCAGCTAAGAGGTTTTTTTCAAAAACACTTAAGTTGTTACTAGTACTGCTAATAACCAGAAAGATTACTTACCCAGTACCCTAATTTAAATAAAGGATTTCCGAGACATATTTAAAAGAGGACTATGGGTTTTAAGTTCATCCATAGCTATTCATATCAGTTCAAGAATAAGGCCAGAAAGAATACTCCTATCCCTTCTCTCAAACCTACTTAGTGATCAAATGCTTGCTTTGAACAAACCAAGCTTGAATACAGCACAACATGCTGTTTACTGGTTCTCTAGAAAGTTTGATCTGCAGTCCATCAGAACATTCAGGGTTCAATTATGGTATGGAGGGGTCAGAGTTGTGGTCCAGGGGTAGAGCACTTGCCTAGCATGTGTGAGGCACTGGGTTCCATTCTCAGCACCACATATAAATAAATAAAGGTCCATCAACAACTAAAAAAAATTATGGTATAGAAAAAATGGTTAAAAGTTTTCCATCTTAAGTTTCTAATAATTTTATGTGCCACCCTTGGATTTTTAAAAATTTATCCTCCCTCTTTTAAAATTTTAAGGATCAGCGTCCCATGGAGAGAGTAAAACTTTCTGCTCTGAAGTCTATTTTGTGCAATTAATATTCTCCTAGGGGGCATTATTAAAACTTAACTGCAGTGTTGAATAAGATGTACTAATCTTAAAATGAAACCATTCAACGTATGATTTAAATAAAAATTATAGATAAGATTTTATCATTCAGTGCCAAAGGTATATACTAACAAGCTTACTATAATAATTTCTAATTCAGGAAAGTTACTTTTTGAAAAATATCACAATATCTTAAAAGTAAAATCTTAATGAAACATACAAAAATCAGTTTGTTTCCATACCAATAGCAAATTGTCTGAAAAGGAAACAAAAACGCAACCTCATTTGCAATAGTTAAAAAACCCTAAGAATAAACCAAAGATATGAAAGAGCTACAATGAAAATTATCAAACACTGATGAGATAAATCAAAACAGATACCAAAAAGACATCTGAAATTCATGAATTAGAAGAATCAATAGTTAAAATGTCTGTAATACTAAATCAATCTACAGATTCCATGCGTTCCCTATCAAAATATCAGTAACACTTCTCACAGATCAGAAAAAAAAATTACAAAATTCATATGGAACCACAAAAAATCCTCAAATAGAGAAAGCAATCCTGAACAAAAAGAATAAAGCAGGCAAAATTACACTACCTGACTTCAAAACATACTGCAAAGCTATAATAATTAAAATTAAGTGGTACTGGCATAAAAAGACACACAGACCAGGAATAGAGCAGGAGCCTAGAAATAAATACACATATCCATCCCCAACTGATCTTTGACAAAGGTGCTTAGTACATGCACTAGATAAAGGACAATAAATTGTGCTGGGGAAATTGGATATCCACATGAAATTAATCCCCTATCACCAATTGATTTAAAAAAATTCAAAATGGATTAAAGATCTAAATGTAAGACCTGAACCATGAAACTACTAGAAGAAAACATAGATGAAATGCTTCAGGACAATTGAATGGGCAAGGATTTTTAGGATAAGACCCTAAAAGCACAGGAAATGAAAATAAAAATAGAAAATTTTGTTTATACCAAGTTAAAAAGCTCTGCACAGCAAAGTTAACAATCAACACAGCAAAGAGATGACTTACAGAATAGGAGAAAATATTTGCAAGCTATATATTTGACAAAGGATTGATAACCAGAATATATAAAGAACTCAAACAACAGCAACCCCCCCCCCCATAATCCCACTTAAAATGACATTTAGTTACAAAGTTACATTTCTCAAAAGAAGACATACAAATGGCCAACAGGTACATGAAAAAAGTACAACTTCCCTAATCATCAGGGAAACACAAATTGAAACAGAACCACTAGACATCACTCCACTTCAATTAGAATGGCTATTATCAAAAAGATAAAAGATAACAGGTGCTGTCAAGGCTATGGAGAGAAAGGAACCCTTGCACACTGATGATTGGAGTGTAAATTAATACATTGTGGAAAAACAGTATGGAGGTGCTTCAAAAAATTTAAAATAGAACTACCATATGACCCAGCAATACTACTACTGGGTTTATATCCAAAATAAATGAAATCAATCCAAAGAGATATCAACATGCCCAGGGTAATTACCAGGAGAGAGAAGCAACTGAAGTTATTTATCAACTGGTGAATAGATAAAAAAATGTAGAAAATATATGCAATGGAATACTATTCAGCCATAAAAAAGAATGAAAACTTGTTGTTTGTGACATCCTGTATAGAACTGGAGATCATTATGTTAACTGAAATAAGCCAAGCACAGAAAGACAATTGCCACATGATCTCACTCACATGGAATCTAAAACAGTTGATCTTATAGAAGTTGAGAGTAAAATGGTAGTTCCCAGAGGCTGAAGAAATAAGAAGTGAGGGAAGACAGATTACAGTTGATTAACAGGTACTAAGTTACAGTTAGGAGAAAGAAGTTCTGGTATTCTATGACATAATAGAGTGACTACAGATAATGATAATGCACTGCATAATTTTTCTTTAAATCTAAAAGAAAGATTCTGAATGTTTTCACCATAAAACAATGATAAATAAAGAGATAGATTTACCTTGATTTAAACATTACACAAAGTATACATGCATCAAAACATCACATGGCACCTCATTAATATGTGTACTTCTTATGTATCAATTTAAAAAGTAGAATTCTACTTTGCTAAATAGAAATGACTTATATTATTGTAATGTATGGAAATGATACCAAAGCTTAAACCTTAACAGAATAACCACCTCCAATTTAGTAAATACAAAAGATCAATTGTGCACATTTAGAAGTTACTACTATACCTAGCAATACTAATAAGCATGAGCTCCAAAACCAAACATTAATGGAAGTGACTTAAATATTTGATATAGTTCTTCAATATCCTTATTTTGAGCAAAATAAATAACATATGTATAACTTTAATTATTTGAATTCTGAGTTTTTATGAGATAAAAATGTTAAGTGAACACAAAAAAAACTTAAAGACCCATCCAATTATTCAGTCTTTATCTTTCCTTCTTTGTTTATTCAAAGGCTGTGAAATAAAGATAACATTTCCTATTAAATTTCTAAACAGTTTTCTCAAATTATAATGAACTCATCTAAAGGCCAAATATTCTTTCTACAACCCATAGAAATCATTTTTGTTAAAATATTATTTGGTAGTTGTTGATGAATCAAGATGCTTTTAAAGCACTTCAGCTAAGCTGTGATGATACTGAGTCTAAAATCCTATTTGCAAATATATTTCCTAAAGGTCACCCTTGATCTTGAAATTTATTCTACTTGGTATTACAAAGGATGGCCAATGGATGCATTCAATCTAAAAGACAATGGTTAACATTGGAACTGAGATAATTAGTATGAAGAAATTGCTGCATGAACATGTTTTTGTTAAATTCTGTATGTTTAAAATGTTTAAAAGTGCTTGGAGGAAAAAAAGGTTTCATGAGCTTGAAAGCAACTGACCCTGATGGAATGCCAAATTATAAACTGCCAGACAGCTGCAGCTGGTAATAAAATGCTAAGACCTGGAGCACTTTAGCAGAACCTGATTATATGGTAATCCTAGCATCTGAGAGAAGGCAAAAGAGCTAGAAGAATAACTGATAGACTGGTTGCTATAGTAACCAAGATAAATTTGTATACTGACTGGGAAAAACATTGGGGTTGTCATCAGTTATGAGGCTCACATTTTGTCTTAGGTGCTTTCCCCTCAATTTTGAATCATGAGAGGACAGAGCACCCAATTAAAGATTTATCTGGTTAACTGAATAATATCCAAAAGAAAAAGGGAAACAGGCTTTGTGAATGTTAGTAGAAATTACCTTAGCTCTGGATAGAAAATAGAAATGTAGGTTAATTATCAATTCAAGTCAATATCAGTAAGGCATCATACGGTACCTATAATTTTTGTGACTTTATTTATTTTTTGTCATAGATGGACAGAGTACTTTTATTTATTTTTAAAATTTTTATGGAGTGCTGCTGAGGATCAAACACAGTGCTTCATATGTGCTAGGCAAGTGCTCTGCCATTAAGCTACAGCCCTGGCTCCAATTTTGTGACTTTAAATATTATCAGAGATATTTCTTACAGGTTATTAATTTCTTGAATATAGGGTTATTTAAAACAAACCATTTATGTGTATGTAAAACAATACTAAATGGTGGAATTTGTCTTATCTCAGTTATGCAGGCCCTAGGAAGCAGCTTCATAACCTGGTCCCCTCACCCCCTCCACCTCCTTCACTACAACTTTCATGATCTACTTTTCATACTCTCTTCCTATACCTCATTACCCCAAGATGTACTCTCCCCAAATTGTAGCCAGAGTGTGAAGAGGAAATAGTTAAAAAAAAAAAAACTGTTGACTTTATTTAACAAACAGGTTCTTTAAGGGATTTACCTGAAAAATTCATCTGTCATAACAACGAACTGAAGAGGACACACACAAGAGTGTTGTACAAAGGTTGCATACTAAAAATTAAAAGTTTTTTTCCCTGTCCTATAAGATAGTCAATGAACTATTTTTATCCTAAAACTGTATAGGTTTTTTATATTTTTAAAAATTAAATTTTGTCTACTCTATTTTATGAAGTAGGTTATCAAAAACAGAATAAAGCTTTCAACTTACAGATTCAAATTGATCCCCCCAAATTGCCATCCTGCTACCAACTGTCCTACCTAAATGAGTCACCAATTGACAGTTGGAAGTCACTAAATTTAGAACTTAATTTTACTAATTAATATGTTGAAGGTTTTTCCACTTCAATATGATAAGACTGTGGTAAAACAGCATTATAAATGAATTTCTATCAATCCACAAAATCAACAGCAATCAAATATAATCTATGATTGAATGTCAAAAACTCAGGAACAAATGGCCATAAAGGAGGTTTTGCTTCCCTAAAGTAATTCACATCATGCAAATATTGTTTAAATAAAACTGCATAAATTTTCAATTCAGAGAGAAACATTTCTGAGGGCTAAGTAAGAAAGCTGAATTTTCAACAAAGACAGTTTTGTTTTTTAGATGTAGAAATTCTTCTAGACACTTTTATCACAGTTCTCATAAGTTAATCAATATTTTGCCGTTACTCTATTCTAAACATGGTAGTTGCAAGTAACACTAACTAGACTCCTAAAAATAAACTAATATGAACTCTGTTCTACATAAGCCAGTCTGCCACCATTTTCATTCTGACTTGGAGAAAAGTAGTGAGCAATAGGATCCTAGAACAGTCAATGTCCTTTGACAAGTAAAGCATGAAGAAATAGTCATGTTAGATAGAAGTAGACCATCTTGGAAGTCTGGCAAACAGGGTATGTATCAGAAACCTATAACAGGGATAACCAGCATTATTCTCCTCAATTCCACATGGCAGCACCATACAAATGAGGAATCAAGAAACCTGGGTTCAGTGCTGGGTGCAGTGGCACAAGCCTGTAATCCTCAGGAGACTGAGGCAGGAGGGTGACAAGTTCAAAGCCAGCTTCAGCAACTTAGTGAGGACCTAAACACTAAGCGAGACCCTGTCTCTAAATAAAACACACAAAAAAAGGGCTGCAGATGTTGCCCAGTGGTTAAGCACCCCTGGGTTTAATCCCCAGTACCCCCCCCCCAAAAAAAAAGAAAAAGAAAAAAAGAAAAAACAAAATCAAAAAACAACTTAAGTTCTAGTTCTAGTCTACCATTAATCAGCAGTGTGTTACTTCCCCTCTCTGAGCCTAGGTTTCACTTTCAGTTAAATGGGAGGACTGGGTTAAATAATGGATCCCTTTCTACTACAAAATGTATGATTCCCTCTTCTGAGGCCTCAAATATATTTTGGCTGAATACAGTGTTGAAAATGCTACATTAATTTTTATAACATGTTCTCAGTGTCAGCCTTTAGAATGTGTAGATACAAGCTACAGGATTTAGCAGAGGCAATCAATTAATATATAATTTATCCAAAAAATAATTTCAAATCTATTGGTCTTTCTTGAATCATGTACCAAAGACATCAAGTTTGTTAAACTCAAAGTTGTGTGTGTATGATTTCCAAGAACAAAAGCTTATCAATAAAAGCACACTATCAAATCTCCATATAATGACAGGCATTTAGAGTCAGAAGGGTTCTCAAAATGTAATCTCAATTTAAAGATGAGGAAATGACATGACTCAGTTCAGAGCTCCTTTCTACTATACCACAGTTCCTCTTTCCTTTCCTGCTGTATTAACCATGATACCAGAGAAAATGACAGACTGTGAAACTGGTCTGTGTTCTAGTCCTGGTTCTGCCATGAATTTGTCATAGCACCATGGACAATTCACTTTCCTTCTATGGGCTTCAAGTTTTCACATTTTATAAGAAATAGCTTAACTACATGTTCCTCCTATTTAATAACAGAAAATAATCTTATAAGATTCCTTTCTGACAAAAATACATATTCCTGAAAGAAAAAGTGGGAATTTCTAGTGAAGAGAACTGAAAAGTTTGGGCTGCTGGTTTTAATTTTATTTTTGGTATTGGAGATTGTACCCAGGGCACTTTAACAATAAGCTACATCTCCAGCCCTTTTAATTTTTTGAGACACTAAGTTCTGAGGCTGGCCTTGAACTTGTGATCCTCCCAGCCTCCCAAGTCACTGCGATTACAGCAGTGTGTCACTGTAACTGGCTTTTTCTGATTTTTAATTTTTTGGGATTGAACCCATAGCCAAGCGCTATATGGATGAGATGCATCCTGAGCTTCCCCTGCCAAACCCCGGGTTAAATTTTGAGATAAGGTCTTGCTAAATTGCATATCTTGGTCTCAAATTTGTGATCCTACTGCCTCAGACTCTCTAGCAGCTCGGATTACAGGTGTGCACCACCACACCTAGTTGGGATGCTGGTTTTCTTTTTTCACATTTTTTATTGGTTCATTACAGTTGTACCTAATGATAGGATTTTTGTTACATATTCCTGCATGCACAGAATGTAATAATATAATTTAGCCAATATCAATCCCCAGAACTTCCCCCCTCCCTTCCCTCCTCCCACATGGTGGTCTCTTTCCTCTACTGATCTCCCTTTGATTTTCATGAGATTCCCACCTATTCCCCACCTTTCCCCCCCTTTTTCCTCTCTAGCTTCCACATATAAGAGAATACATATATCCTCTGACCTTCTAAGTTTGGCTTATTTTATTTAACATAAGGGTCTCTAGTTCTGAGTTGCTGGTTTTAAACTGATGCATCAGTTCAATTCAGCAAGTTGGCCCTAAAGTATTTGACCCAGAACCTATTTGGGGAGAATCTCCCTGACCCCACTCTATACATAGTATGGAGGAAGCTATGATGTACTAGAAAAAAATTCTGGACTAATGAGTTTGAAGAGCTGGTTTCAAATCCCAGCTCTGACACTTACAAGTTGTCTCTCCTAAAATAATCCACTTAACTTCTCTGAGTCTAAGGTTCCTTATTTGTAAAACTAGAGACAGGAATAAAGAAACTAGACCTAAAGTATCAGTCAAAATAAAGCATTATAAATATAGTACATTTTGCAAACCTGGGCAAGAGGAGATGATCTGCCACTGTGAAAAGTATGTTGTACTGAACTCAAAACTCTTTCTGTAAAAAATTGCTAATTTTCAACTTTTTACATTTACTTTCAAAGAGCAGATTAACAAAACTGAAGACAATATTGGATGGGCAATGCAAGAAATACATTTTTAGGAAATGGACTGTATACTTGAATTTCACTGATCAATAAAAACACATGAGATAATGCTCAACTGTCTGCTCAGTTAACTACAATTTGAAGAAAAGGTCTGTGTGTACCCAAATAGACAAAGCAAGGAGTATTTCTTAAAAGTGTCCACATCCAGTCTATTTATCTCTTAGGGTTTGTAAGATGTGTTACTCCAGTTCATATCAAGGGACAGAAGATAATTCTGATGACCACATATTGAGTGATGCCTTCTGTTTCTACAAATCAAGATTTCTCACTGAGTTTCTAGGTAGTTAGTTTTCGGTCAAGTGGGCTAACAGTAGCTTATGCAAACAAACCTGCCACAAAGGATAGAGGAAAATGTAAATGATCCTACCCCTTTCTCTCCTCTGAATACAGCTAGTTCTTTTCAGATGTAATTCTCCAGATGAGTTTATTTTCTTCCAAATTCTTTCACTAATGCAGCAGAGCCACGAAACCCAAACAGATCCTATATTCTGTTAACAGAATTTTTTTCAACATACTCAGATTTTAGGCAAGTCTAGAGTTAAAATTAGGAAGCTGAGTCCCAAGGACTTATTATTATTATTATTATTATTATTATTTTCACCTAGTATCAAAGTGTTTAAGAAGCTATATTATCCCAGAGGGAGGAAGTGACTATCAGTTCTATCAAAATGAGTCATCTAGTTTAGATAAGTGGGCTGGGATGTAGCTCAGTTGGTAGAGTGCTTGTCTCACAATACTTCCAAGTTCTGGATACAACCTCCCAAAGCAAACACTGTGTAAAGATAACAAATTTGCTAATGTCCAGAAAGAAAGACAGGAATGAATATTTGAATGCTTTTCTGTACCAAGTACTGGACTAAACAGTTTACATAGGTTCTGAAATAACTGTTCTTTGAGATTAAAGTTATTCAATGAACTTAATATCCACATAATTCTAGATTGATAATCAAGTAAACCGATTATTTCCTTCCCCCACTCCAACACACACACACACGTACTAAAGGATTCAGTCTCTCATTTAACCTGAAATGATAGTTCATTACTTCGAAGGGAAAATCATGCACAAAAATTTTAAAGTAATACAAAGTATTTGAAAATTTAAATGCATTTTTATTCTCTACTATGTAGCTATGAACGTGTCTCAGATATTGAACTTGAAGGAGATTCAGTGTCATCTCAAGATCTGGCATTACCATCCCCAAATCTCACAACAGTGAAGTAATATGAATGTTAGTGAGAACATACACATTTGCAATCTGCCAACATACATTTCTTTCTGATTTTGTGGCTGTAAGTTTTTTGGTATAAGTTGTGTATAATAAAGATTTTAGAATGATTTCTAAAATGTACAGATAACTTTATCAAACAGGGTATTTCTTCCACGGGGTAAGCATGAGAATTGAAGGCTGTTGAACTCCCAGAACCATATTGTGATTTATACTAACATACAAATTTTACCAATTCTAAATTCTTACAGCATGAAAATATATTTCACTGCCCCTAGTTCCACTCATGTTAGTAGAAGAGTTTGGCAAAAACGCTTTAAACACTATTTCGACTTTGAAAAGTAGAAGAGTGGAAAGTAAGTGGAAGTTCTGGTCAAGGGAAGTATTCCAACTATTGTACTTTCAACTCAGAATCACCCATATTAATCACCACTAAAACATCTTGCAAAATTAGATAAAGGGCACAATGCTGGGGCTCCCGGTCCAAGCACCAGATTACTCAGCACTTGTTTGTACCTCTATAATCTGTTGTATACATTTATGTCTGGCTCCCTTTTAGATCACATCCTTCTCCCCAATGGTAAAGGTCTTGTCTTTGATTCCGTTTGCCTCACTGTAAGGTGCTATTTTAGTAAAACACTGTTGATTCAGAATGTCTTGCTAAAGGACTTCCTTAAGTAAATGGCCAATCTTTCCTCCACTCCTTTTCTGTGCAAGAAAAAGTGGACAGCAAGTAGGTAAGAGTTACAGCTATCTCTGACACCAATAGGTAAGGTAGCGGTAAAAGAAAAAAAAAATTGGGAAGTGCAATTTCTCCTGTTACCGCTCCTTTAATCTATGGTCCCCGAGGCCAAAGCGGATGTTTGAAAAAGGTAAGTCTGAACCCCACAAATAGAAATCTCCGGTTCTCAAGCACGTAAACTGTCCCACTCAAAGAAGGTTGAATATGACGAGACAGGGGATCCGAGCGAGCACCCGGGCAGTTCTTTAAGGAAAGGGGCGAGAGGTGCCCGAGGCGGACGATTCTTCCTTCTCCAACTTACCCTACCCTAAGGAGCCCCAGATCTGGGCTCTGAAGTGCTGAAGTGAGACTGAGAGGAACAGCAGTGGCGGACACAGCGGGACCTGGGAGGGGTGTAGGGGAAAGCACAGGAGAAGCCAGGGCACTGGGATGCCCAGCTTTTGGGCCATATAGCTTCGTTACTTACCCTACAGGGTGCACATCTTCAGGGGCATCATAGAATTCCTCGGTGTCGCTTTCCGACGCCATTTATAGGACACACCCGCGGGTGAGGGGGCCGGCAAGGAGGAAGGGTGACTCTCCCGTCTCCTCCTCTTCGTCCTCCACCTCGACGAGACTATGGGGAGGTGGGTCCCAGGCGAGGTTAAGGAGGGAGCAAACGATCTGGAGTGAGAAGCCGGCTAGGGAAAAGGGGGCCGCCCTCAGTTGCCGGGCTGCGGGAATGAACCGCAGAGCGGCTGTCTGAGGAGGCGGCAGTGAGCCCAAGGACTGTTGCTGCCGCCGCTCCGGGCGATAGGTGTATAAGGAGCGCAGGAGAAGAGGCGGTGGCTCTTCTCAGTGGGGGAGGGCGGGCGTGCCGCGACAGCAGCTCCAATTTCTCCCGCAGCAGCAATTACAGCAGCTGGGAGAGCTAGTTGTCCGCAAAATACCGACACGCTCCTACCCTCGCGAGACTTCGGGAGGGGCCGGTAAAAGCGTGGGCGGGGCGAAGAGGTGGCGGGGGCGGTCTCAGAGAGGCAGCTCTGTGATTACTTATGCCTGGGAAGCCTATCAAAACAGCGCAAGCGCGTTAAAGGCGTTGGGTGAGGGCAGGAAGTAGCGGAGAAGGGAGGGGTGAGCCTCCTAAAGGGAGGAGTCTAGGACCTGCGCAGGAGCAGCGTGGAGCCCCAACTTTGTGGGCGCGTGCCCGACGTAGGTGGGGTCTGGCATAGCGCTTTACCCACTAACTATACCAACTCTTACAGTTCCAAAGAGAGGCATTTAAAAGGGATAATTTTGAGTCTGCTTTTTTTTTTCTTGTGAGGGAATGCTGTCGGGAACTGTTGGTGTGGGCATTTTGATGTGTATTTACGTTGCCTTAGTAGCCAAGCCCGAAATATCCCACCCTAGGGCGTCAGCAGGTCCACCACATCTAGAGCGTTACAGGAATAACCCGACTTATTCACAGCAAGAGCTCTCATTGAGATCCCTAGATAGATCCGGACCACCAGAGGATAGGGTCCATGAGAGATACGCGGGGAGTGCCCCAATTCCATGGAGTAATGATGGATTTATTGCTGGAACTGAGCCAGTATAAGGCCTCTGGTTACTTTTTCCTCCACATACCTCTGTTGCTGCCCCTCTTAATGTGAGACAAATTCTTACTGCCCAAGATGTGCGTCAGCCAAATGGTAAATATATGTTGAGCAGATACCACTGCAAGGCTAAGATAGTAACTTGATACTGATCTTCGATTGCTCAACGTCCAGTGATGAAAATAGGCACTTTTTGAAAGACCAAGATAGTCTTTCTTAAACAACAGATCGTTGGCCATCAAAGTGATAACATTGACTTTCACTGCGATCACAAGACACATTTATTTTTCCCACTGACGTCATGATAAGCAGGCTCTTGGAGCTGTTTATGCAGCCTCAACTTATTACTCAAGATGGCAGCAGAAAAGAATGGATTGAGGCCAAAGACATTTCCTCGGAGAGGGTAGAATGAAGTTAAGGGATTCTTGTCATGCAACCATAGCAAAGTCCGGTATGGCATGGTAGATTTGAGTAAATTCTAACGCCATATACTGTATGTTCTTTAATATCCCATGGGGTTAAGAAAAACACTGCATAATCAAATATGTTAATATTTTGTACAAAACATTATTAGAGTAAATATATGCTAGTATGTAGCCTTGTTCAGATTAGATATTACTGTCAAATAAGGTTAGGATAGATCAATTTATCACATAAGTTTCTCATAAAACAAACAAGGATAAGTTTAATGCATTCCAATTAAATATTTTATTTCCTTAGTGCTAAACCCTGAAACAAGAGGTCCAACAACAACAACAACAAAACAAAAACAAAAAAGGGGTGGGGATGTGGTTCAGTGTTAGTGCTTGCCCAGCATGTGCAAGGTTCTGGATCCAATCCCTGGCACCACCAAAAACAAAAACAAAACAACACCCCAAAAACCAAAGTTTGGTTTCCAGAAATTTTTAGATTTCAAAAGCACACACAAGGGATTTGTGAATCCTTTTAGTTTTTTTTTTTTTTTTTTTTTTTGTTAAAAGCTAATAATTACAATATACAAGTTGGTGACATGATAGATTTGGTAATTAGCTTGATTGACTGTTTTCTATAGTGTATGTATAGATCACATTGTACCCCCAAAGTGTGCACAGTTATGATTAATCTATTGAAAATAAATTAATTAAAACACATTAATTGTTTCTAGGTTAAAATGCATCTCAAAGTAGTAAAATGCATGTCAAAATAGTAACTTTTTTTGCTCAGTGGTGCAGACTTTTTTCTTTATGGATTATGGAAAGATCTATCTTATATTTAGGATAAGATATAACTTTATATGAAAAGATAACTACCTGAATTTTCTTCCTAGTTGTCAAGTAATGAATTTTTATTTTCATTAGAAATAGTTTTCTGGGCTGGGTTTGTGGCTGAGTGGTAGAGTGCTTGCCTAGCATGTGTGAGGCACTGGGTTCCAATCTCAGCACTGCATATAAATAAAATAAAGGTCCATTGACAACTAAAAAAATAATTTAAAAAACCAGTTTCTCTATATTGTACAGTTGTTAACCCCTTTTGCATATTCAACAAAAATATTTCTAAAAAATGCCACATGTGAAAACCAGTCTTTCAATTCAGTGAACATGTGTTATTTGGTGTCATGCACTATTCTAGGTGCTGAGGACAATTCAAAGATGAAGTAGACAACTTATTTCCTGTCTTCCTAGAACAAATATGAAACAAATATGAAATCCTAGATTGGAACTTGATTTCAATATACAATACCACCTCTCTTGGGCTTTTTAAGATGGGTTAAACTTTATACTTAGGAAAAGTAAAAACTGGCACAGAAATGATAAGTTGATAGCATATTTAAAGTTATTAGAGTTATCTATTTAAATGCTTTTATCAATTTCAGGAAAATTGCTGGGAATGTCAAAACTCATATGCATACTGCTCATCATCATTTGTAAAGATATCAAAATGTGTGTTTATTTTTCTCAAAATATCTGTTCTTAAGTTTTAAAGCATCAGATTTTAGGTTTAGTTTTAAAGGACTGGTTTTGAAGCTTTCTTCGTATTAGAAATGGAACCCATTAATTGAACCTAATTGCATGCAAAAGTTCACATATCATAAAAAATAAAAATTGCTCTATTTGAAAGATATTTCAAGTTCCTGCCTGCTTGGCCATTCCTGAGTTTCTGAAGATGGAAGTTTCATAAATCAAAACAAAAACAAAAACCAAACAAACAAAAAGAAACAACTCGAAAACTATTGGTTAAAACAGAGGTCAGCAAACTATAGGCCTGCACTAACTTTTTTAAAATGACATTTTATTAGAACATAACTATGCGTATTTGTTTGTATTGTATGTAAGCTGTTTTCATGGTAGATTTGAGTAGTTGTGACAGAAACTATATGGCTTGCAAAGCCTAAAATATTTACTATCAAGACCTTTACAGAAAAATTTTGGCAACTCCTTTGTCCATAAGACACTACCCTCAAATTGAATGGTTATTTCAATTTGTTTTATCACTGAATTATATGCCACACAATCATACATATAGATAAAAATTGTACAAAATCATACATATATTTAAAAATAATGATAAAACCTTTTCCCATTTGGCTTATTTCTAATGACTATAATAACAGCTACACAGATCTACAGATATGATGCATTTAAGAAAAATTTTTATGCTTGGCTTTCTTATCTACATAGAAAAAACTACCCTTCAAAGTAGAGATCATGGCCACCATATGAAACATCTTGTCTATGGAATACTTGTTTTCTCCTCTTGACAAGAATAATACAGACTATAAGTATCTTTGGTGCCAGTTTTGCCCCAACCCGAAGGGTAGCCATTCAAAGAATCAGTGATTCAAAGTGCATTATAATGTCTGAAACCTTTTGTTACAAACAAGAACTAGAGGAAACTCAGGAACTCAGGAAAATTTTTATAGACTCAGTAGGTGGTCTGAAACATAACATTGACCTGAAAATTAGTAGTGCAATTTCTATGAGTTTTCATGATTTTGAAGTGTCAGAATCCATGAAAAGAATAATTTTGAAAATGGTCAAAATTTATCAGGGCCAAGATAAAATTCTATAATTATCACTCCTCAATTATCTGTTTGAAAGGTCAGTTGAGTTATATATTATAATAAATATTCAAAGGTGGTTTCTCCTTTGGAATCTTTATATCTTTTTCAGTCAGCCAGTCTACCTTTCTGATGATTAGTTTATGTGAATATTAAAATGAATTTTCAATTCCTTAGCACACAAGAACTGCAAATAAAGTCTAGAAATATATTAAAAGACACAGAAAAACCAGTCTGTAATTTAAAATGTGTTATTATTATGTAATGGAATATTAGGTAGCCATGTACTACATTACTGGACTCTGAAAGAGGTAACTGGAAATATCTTAAACATAAAAATGGAATTTATTAGCTTTCATAATCAAATGCAGAATTCTATTAAATTTGTTCCATTGTGATTAATAGAGAATAATTTGAGCTTAAAGTGGATTTCACATTTGTTTATTCGTGATTTTATCAGCCAGAAATATTAGGTGAAAGCAGAAAATTACACCCAACTGAATCAAGTCCCTAGGAATACATAAAATGCAAGCCCATAAACCACAGGTATCTACCAGCTACCTCAGTACACAGTTTATTGTGTCTTTTAAGTCCCACCTATCCACATATAGTGTAACATCTTTTTGTCTGATTTGAGATAACCCTGTTGGCAATACTTCAAAATAACTCACAAACTGCAACCCTTCTGATACCCAATTCTACAAGTAAACTTCAGATCTTTTTCAAAACAAAGTGTCACATTTACTATAGTACTTGTATATATTTCTAACCTTTAGCATGTGTAAAATTTTTATTGGATCATGTCTTAGTATATGGTATATATCACTGGTGAAATTTTTTAATGTAGTTCCCCTGAGCCTCATTTTCCTCATAAGCCCTGTGGTTTTATTAAACAATTTTGCACAGTAGAGTGATTTGAGTAATTAATGTATCACCTTATAGGGCAATTGACTGTAGTCCAGATGAAGTAGCTTCAGGAACGGCTGCATTCAGGGCCCAAGGCATGTCAATATCGTTTCTGTCCATCTCTCATTTGTTTTTGCTATCACTGCTTCTTTATGTGATTTGGCTTCAGTTTTCCTATTGCCAGCAGCTAGCTTCTTGTAGTTAGTGAAGATGGCTGCAAGCAACTTTAGCTTATGATGTCTTAACTCTCACTCTCAAAGGAAGCAAGACACTCTCTTTACCAGTGTTTTTCATACATTTAATCTCACAGGAGATGTGTATTGGTCTTAGGAAGCACATCTAACTAGGGGCATAGAGAAATCTCATTTGTCAGACCTGGGTCAGCTGATTCCATGCCACACACCAAGTGCGGAGAGACTACCATGGTTACCTTCCTCACTGAGACTGCAGGGAGTATGCAATGAGTGGTTTTTCCAAGAGAAGGATACTATCAGACAGAAACAACATGCTTACCATGGATTATTGATGGGTAAGTCTCTATATTTATTGACATGACAAGAACTTATGATGTGTATTAAATGAAAATATGTTGCAGAATATTGCATATATAATAATCCTGTTCATGTAAAATCATTTATTTATATATCTGTGTGTAAATATCTACATGCATATAGAATTTTAGAAGAATTCTGGAAGAATCCGAGAAGGATTGATAGTGATTGTCTTTGGTTGCTTATTAAAATAATATTTGTCTCTTATTTATACCTTTGTGTAACGATAGAATTTTCAACAGTAATGATGTATTACCTTGTAAACAAGGGGAAAATGTTAAAAGAAAATATAAAACCTATCATATATGAGGTAGACATGTACAAAATTAAGACATGAGATTTGTTTCCAACATACTGCATGCCTATGCGTGCTGGGCCTATTATAGGTTTTATACTTTAGTATTTAGAAAAGTTCAATAATTGTCACCAAGAGGCTAAACTTGAAAAATACCCATAAGCAAATCTTGGAATGTAACTAGTCTGAGGTCATATTTTTTGTATAACAGGCCTGACACATATATAGGATAAGGAATGGTAGTTTCTAAAGCATGGTACAATATTAAAGGTACACTTCTAATAATGTGAACTAAGCATAATTTTGTTTTTCAAAACAATAAGCAGCTGGGCTGGGGTTGTGGCTCAGTAGTAGAGTGCTTGCCTAGCACGTGTGAGGCTCTGGGTTCCAACCTCAACACCACATAAAACATAAATAAACAAATAAAAATAAAGGTTAAAAAGACAATAAGCAGCATGTATGGCTTGATATAGAGATAAGCAATAACATAAAAAATTTATGTTTCAAAAAAGTACTCTGGGTCATAAACTGGGAGAGACTTCTTTTGTAGTTCCCCCTCCCCTGTGTGGCATCTATCTATATATTTTTAAATTGCTAATGGCAAGTATTTGTTTTTAGAAATGATCAACTGGCAGGCTAAAACTATATGCACATACACACATGCTCAACAGCAACAACTAAAATTGCATGGTTCTATTGACTAAATACTTGTGTCCTCTCAAAATTCATATATTGAAATCTAATCCCCAATGTAATGGTATTTGGAACTGGGAAGGAACTTTAAAGGTCACTAATCCAAGCCTCATATCTAATGCATGAATTCCTTCTACAAACTTGCCTGATAAATGGTCATTCAAGGACATGGAACTATTTACCCAATCAATCTTTTTTTGGAAAATATTTATTTTTTAGTTGCAGTTGGACACAATACCTTTATTTTATTTATTTATTTAATGTGGTGCTGAGGATTGAACCCAAGGCCTTGCATTTGCAAGGTGAGCACTCTATTGCTGAGCCGCAACCCCAGCCCCTACTCAATCTTTAGATAACCACAAATGTTGACAAATTTCTTCTGTTTATTTAGCCCAAATCTGCATTCCTGTGATTTCTACCTACTGGTTATAATTCTGATTACTAAGTTCATATAAAATCTTTCATCTATTTAAAGATGATTGTCTTAGTGTGTTTTTTGCTGCTATCATGGAATATCTAATTAGATAATTTAAAAATAATAGAGATGTATTTCCTATAGGTATTCTACTCCATGATGATATTTTAAATCCATTCATGATGGCAGGGCCCTCATGACCTGATCACATCTTATTAGGCCCCACCCCCAACACTGTTGCATCTTATTAAGCCCCACCACCAACACTGTTGCATTGTTTCCAACGCATGAACTTTGGGGGATTTTCAGCCACAGCAATGATTATTAATTCTCTTTATGTTTTATCTTGGAAATACATACCAATGTGTTTATATTGAATGTGTTTGGGACAGAGTTAAATAGGAATTGCAACTGCAAAATTAAGGCAATACATTAAATATGTAGTAATCTGTATATACAATAAACATATTCAACATATATAGAAAGAAATTGTTTCATGGTATGTTCTCTCTGTGTACCTAGTAACAATATGTTACATTAGAATACCTCTTCCTACTTTCCAAGACAGTTTTCTCTTTTATCTCATTTAATGATAAGATTAGTGATAAAATTAGTGCTTACTAGGTGTCAGGCAGTATATATATTTGCATATATATTTGGGCCTATTAAATGTGTTTTTATAACTTGTTGGTAAATAGAAAAATAGTTTTCAAGATTGCTTTGTTTCTGGATCTTCACTGAAATCGAGGTTACTAAGAGTTAAAATTCTAACAGGTGTAATTCTATATGCAAAGAGTACAAAGGTTTCAACTGTTTTGAAATAAGTACTATGAAATGAAGTATTTTATCTTATTAAAAGAGTAATTTTTTAAATTCAGAAATTTCATAAGGATTGCTTCAAAATGTAAATTTAAGAAAAGTCAACAACTGGAAAAGAGAGATTAAAAAAGTTATTGGGCTGGGATTGTGGCTCAGCAGTAGAGCGCTCACCTAGCACGGGCGGGACCTGGGTTTGATCCTCAGCAAAACATAAAAATAAAATAAAAATAAAAGATGTTGTGTCCATTGAAAACTAAAAATAAAATATTAAAAAATTCTCTCTCTCTCTCTCTCTCTCTAAAAAAAGTTATAAGTATGGAAATATATTTTAGTATGAAAAATTAGAAGGAAAAAGAAATTTTTCTGGATGAGAAAATATTTTTATGGTACTTCAAAAGGTTTATGTGACTAAGTTGGCTATAATTAGTACAATTAATTAAAGTTATTTAAGTTTTATTCCTAACACCAAATATTAACATACTGATATAAACCAGAATGTAATTCTCTGTGTATTGAAGTAAAAGGTTTTCTTAAAACATTGATTTGCTCTTACCTATCAAGATAATTTCTTATGTCTGTTAGGTTTTTATATTCAGGGGTCTAGTCTTTTTTTTATTTTTATTTTTTTAGTTTTTGGCAGACACAACATCTTTGTATGTGGTGCTGAGGATCGAACCCGGGCCGCACGCATGCCAGGTGAGCGTGCTACCACTTGAGCCACATCCCCAGGCCAGGGGACTAGTCTTAAAGGAATTAGGGTTTGTAAAAGTCTAGTTAAACAAACAACTGTTATTTTAGGTTATTACCCTACACTATGTATTCTAAATTTTTCTTTAAAGTTTATACTCGGTTAATATAAGGACATTAGTGTAATTGTAATGCCGTTACTGGTTTATTTGTATATTTGATGTGGTCATGTCCTCCAAGTATGCAAGTGTTTTAAAATGTAAAGTGTAGGACAGCACTTTACCAAGCTGATGTTCTCCAATCTAAAGTTGTCGGTATCAGTAATCTCTTTCAGACTTATATAGAATTAACACTTTTAGTTGGGACTTATTTTGGTCATTTAATATTTTGTAATTGGATAAAAATAACCTGTCATCAATAAGTAATATGTAAAGAATTTTGTGTTGCTCTCTACACTGGGATGGGAATTGAAATGTATTTTGGAAGGTAATAAGGGGAGCTTGGATTAAAGGTTGACAATTGGAACATGAAAATATTTTGCCACTTTTTCACAAAAAGAAAGTAAGGAGCTCTCTTAGCTTTTGTTAGATTCAATGTTTTAGATGTAATGTTATATTGTGTTGATATTCATATAGACTCAGTAAATAATATATGAGAACTTTGTAAAATGATATTTAAGAAACAGGAAAAGATCAGCTTCAGAAATAAATCACTTTACCTTAGATTTGCCAAGAGCCCCACCTCACCTGAGTTACTTTGGGGCAATAAGCCATCATCTATAGAACAGATAGTATATAAGGCTGATTTTTTGTACTGTAAAATTATAGACATTAAAGTTAAAACCCAGGACTTCTACTTCAAAAGTGATGAAACTGGTCTGCTGAATATTTAAAACCAAAACCAGGAGGCCAAAGTCAAGGAAAGAAAAGAGCTAAGGAAAAAAGCAGCCAATATTTTGGCCCTTGCCCTCTAAGGTCAGCCAGGACTCAGGAAAGGGGTCTTCTCTATGGGCCCTGTAACTCTAAGTTACCTGATGTCCCAGTCAGGGGAATCAAGGGGACCCTAGAGAACAGGAAGTTGATAAGTACAAAATCTGCAAAGAGAAGAAGGGTCATTGGAAAGGGAAATGTCCCAGATGCTTCCAAAGGAAGCCACATAAGATCAGCAAGACCCTGACTCATCCTGGCAGATGGCATGACTGGTAGAGGAAAACTAAAGGACCCAGAGGCTTCTCACAAATTCCTAAGAGTGATCCTGACAAATCTCAGCTGACTTTTATTAGTAGATAGGAACAAGGTTAATTTTTGACTAACTTGGCCTTAAATAAATGGCAGGAGAATTAACAAATGCACAGTCCTACATGGATGTTTAGAAGGAGAGACAATTTTTTTTGTAATAAGAAAGCGTTTTACAAAAATCAGATGGCACTATAGCTCAAGAGGACACCTAAGCCATTATAAAAGCTAAATGTTAATGCATATGTTTCTAACAACTTTGCTAATGTTTCTAAAGTCTTTAATGGTTTGGGTATACTATGTTAGACAGCCTTGAAAATGTATTTAGCTTGAGGGTTTTGTTTGTTTGTTTGTTTTTGTAACAGGAATTAAATCCAGGGGCACTTAACCACTGAGCCACATCACCAGCCCCTTTTTGTATTTTATTAGAGACAGGGTCTCTCTGAGTTGCTTAGGGCCTTGCTAAATTGCTGAGGCTGGCTTTGAACTCTCCATCTTTCTGCCTTAGCCTCCCTAGCTACTGGGACTACAGGTGTGTTCCACTGCACCTGGCTTAGCCTGAGTTTTAATCCTTCCTGTAACTCCCATCTGTGTTCACTTCCCCTTCAATTTCCTGACTCTCTGGAACAAAGGAGTTGGCTGGTGTAAACCCACAGGTGAACCTCATGGTCTTTTATATTTGAAATAAGCTTTGATGGTGCACATTAGTATTTCTATCAGTTAGCTTCTTGGTGTGGTCTCTACCTTTGACTAAGACCTTAATTGGAGCCCATTGCCTGATCATTATCTAATCCTATTCATAGGACCCAGGGATGGGGCTTCCATTAGTCATTTTCTAGTCCCTGAAAAGAAAAATTCCTTTTCATATATTCCTTTTACATACGTTTTAAATCTCTGAGGCTTACTCTTCTGGACATCAGCCTTTTCCAGCTTGCCTTGACCAGGCTTCCCATGTTCTCTGGCTGGTACTAAGTTTCAGACTCAAAACAGCTTGCCCTATTGGATCTCTTTACCTACTTCAGTTATCCTGTCCACCTTTACTACCCTGCCCACCTGATTACATTGACTGTTGTGGCTGGGAATATCTATTCCCCTAGACTTGGCTTGCATAGCTATTTCTACTAGCAGTAGGTCCTAAAGAGGCCAGTTGCTGGAGAGTTGCAGGAGTCATATCAAATACTTTTTGCATAGAAAGTGAGAGTCTGTTTGTTTCCAGGAGAATGTGAGCATATCTAGTCTAACCTAGGAAGTATGGAGCTTCTATCTATTTGGAGTTGAGCTGCTTTAGTATCAAGGAGCCATAACCTTTGTCTAAGAAGGGGTCATTGATTTCTTTGGTTAGAATCTAAGTCTTTTCCCTTTGGGTCTGCATTTGTTATTGGACACCTATTCAGCATACATCATTTTGGTTGGGGGATTGAAGTCAATGAGACTTGTAATAGAAATCAGTTTCCCCTTGTCATATATGTCATATTTAGGAAACTTGGAATCTAAATCATATCTCAAATCAGCCCTGGGAAAGATTCTGGATACTGTTGAACTCTGAAGATGCCCATTGTAAATCCAAAATCATTCAGTAGATCAAGGAATAGAAGGCAAGAAGTGATTAGTAATGTTCTGAGCTGATACTGTCACAAGAGTAAGGGTTGGGATGGTAATGGAGGATGTTTATGATGTTATAGAGGATGTGTTGTGTTATGGACCTGTGTAATGAGGGAAAGGGGAGAATTTGATTCAGTTTAATCTCTAAACCAAGGATGACTTTTCTAAGCAAAAGTTATTCAAAAGCACCTCACTTTGACTCACCTTGAAGAATGACAACTTTAAAAGTGAAAGAATGCCAGGCACAGTGCACATGCTTCAAATCCCAGCAGCTCGGGGAGGCTGAGGCAGGGGAATCACAAGTGAGGCCAGTCTTGGCAACTTAATGAGACACAGTATAAAAAATAAAACAAAGGGACTGGGGTTATGGCTCAGTGGTAGAGCGCTCACCTCACATGTGCAAGGCCCTAGGTTCGATCCTCAGCACCACATAAAAATAAAATAAAACAAAATAAAGTTAAAAAATAAAATAAAAAGGGCTGGGGATGTAGCTCAGAGGTAGATTGTCCCTCAGTTTCATCCCAAATACAAAAAAGGTGTTAAATATGAAAGAATCCAACCGCAGTAGAGAACATAGCTGTATATAGAATGCTGATTAGACAAGGGTTTCTCATCCCAAACCTCCTACCCCATCCACAATCTTGCCAGAATTTCAGGTATCCTGGGCCAAAGGCACGCGTCACCTGAAAAAAATCCTCAGGGAATTTTCATTTGTCCCCTTCCCTCCCACCCAGCCCCAGTTTGGCACCATGAATCAGAGAACTTACCACAAACTGTTACAGATGAATTGCCTACTGATCACAGTCAAAATTCTGATTCCTAAAGTGAACAAGCTACATAAGTGGCATCTTATTACTGCAGAGGTTTTCAAGCTATATGCACATTTAGTGAGCCTGTAAAATACAGATTCCAGAACTTCACCCCAGATCTATTGAATTTTGATCTCTTGGGAGTGCACCCAAATCATCATTTTTAAAAACATCTGCAAAATGACTGTTACACAGGAGGTCCTTAGATAATACTTCAAATAAGGCTTATTCGAGGGGACATTTCACACACACACACACACACACACACACACACAATTTTTCTTAAGAGATGGAGTCTAACTATGTTGCCTAGGCTGGCCCTGAATTCCTGGGCTCAAGTGATCATCCTGTCCCAGGCTTCTGAGTAAGTGGGATTATGAGCATGTGCTACCACTCCCACTTCCATATTACATTTTTATATCATAAGAGTTTGCCATTTTATCATCAGATTGAGAATTACAACATCCACACTTCAAGACATCTATAGTGAAATGCCTTCCTTCCTCCAAGTGAAGGAAATTGGGGAGGCAAAGTCTAAAATGGGAATAATCTGTAAATGCTTAATGGCAATTAGTGGTGATGAGAGTGTTTTCAAAGATTTGTATTGCTAAATCCTGCATGGGGAGAAAAGTTAAACTGGAAGGAGGTAAGGAAATGCAGCCCAACACTGCAGGTGGGAGATATCTTAGGGTAAAAAAATCCAAAATTCAAGAGTAGTTTTTGAAAAAAAATGAGAAGAGACAGAAAACCTATGGAATGAACAGTGTTTGGGCAGGAAGAAGCTCATAAGAGCTGGTTAAAAAATGTATTATGGGGGCTGGGGATGTGGCTCAAGCAGTAGTGCATTCGCCTGGCATGCATGGGGCGCTGGGTTCGATCCTCAGCACCATATAAAAAATAAAATAAAGATGTTGTGTCCACCAAAAACTAATATAACTAATATAATATTATATATATATATATATACATATATATATATATACATATA
>NW_026000283.1:11572595-11584936 GCF_001458135.2 Marmota marmota marmota
ATATATATTAATATTATGGTGGCTGCAGAGTGCAGGGGTCAGGGAGAGAGTCTTAAGAGAGATAATAGGAAGAATCTGTAGCCTATTCTGGATATTATAATCCTGGTGGCAAGGACCAGTAACAGTGTGGGAATAGGCTCTTTCTCTGAAACAGGGAAGAGATAGGGAGAAACAGGACATACTAGGAGCAGCCAGAGGGAAATTAGCCAAGTGGGTTATGGGAGGTAGTCAGGAAACTAGTGCTGTTTCAATCTGAGGCCAAAATATGTGTCCGTTGAAGGCCAGATAGCAAAAAACTTTTCCCCTTGAGAGACCAAAAAGGAAGCTAAAGCCAACCTTATAATCCGGGACTGGAAAGTAGAAGTAGGAAAGATTAATTTGAAAAGCTTGGACTTCAAGCTTGGGTTCTAGGGACAATTATGACCCCTCAGTATTAAAGGAATACTTTATTAACAAGGAATACTGGAAGAGTCTACTTAGTTTCACCTGTGAAGAATACTTGCCATCATTACAAATGTAAGTAATTTGTCCCAAAATTGACCTCAGTGCTTTCAGTTTGTTGTGTTCTGGCATAGACTGGGGGAGCTGGTTGGTAGAGGGAAAAATGCGGATTCAGCCAGAGGTTTTCCAGGTTCATTTTAGTGCTTCGGCAACTTCAGTAGAGTTCTCCATTAAAGAATAGGGGGCTCACCCCTTTAAGCCCTGAAAATTGAAAGAATATTTGCCATTTATATCCCAAAACAGCACTCCTTAGACTATGACTGAGGTGACATTTGGCTTCCTTGTGTTTGTAACTTTAGATCATGTTCCTGCATAAGAGTCTATTGGTAAGTATTCCAATTTTCTTTTGTATTCTGTCTTTATTGATATGACTACACATGCACCAAGACAATTTTATTGTTGCCAGCTCATGACCCAATTAAATATTTAGGTTCCCGTTCTTTTGGAAAGGGGGAATGGTCCTAGACTATAAATATCCTATGTGTGTCTAGGCCAATAAAGTAAAAGGAATTCAGAGGGCCCTTTAACAAGACACCCCTGCTGAATTAGGATTCAAATTGGAAGATAGATATATGTTCCAGACCAAACTGAGGTTAGATTTTCTCATGTTCCTATGTCCAGAGACTTTCAAACTGTGATTAGACGTTTTCACCTAGGATAAAGGCCCAAGTTTTTTGGTGTCTTCTTTGTTGTGGAATGACAACAGGTGTCCTCTATTTCCAGGGTCTCATAACTGACTGTCTTGTAATTCCAGAAATATCTTCAAGTTTTTTGAGCTGTGCTAGCTGAGCTATCCTCAGGACCTTTTAGCTAAGCAGCTGTTGCTAATAATGTGATGGTGTAATGAAGCCATCTAGGGAAGCTGCTCTGGGGATAAATTGTTCTTGGTCCCTAGGATCAAGTTCTATCTAAAAAAGAAAATTTTAGGTGGCTTCACTTGTACTCTGAGTCTACTGTCAGGCCCTGGAATGTTGCTGCATGCCAATAGTAAAATCATCCCCAGGAAACACAACTAGCTAAAATTATAAATAGCTTCTGGAGAGATTTATTAATTTACCTATAATGATTTTATAATAAATTATTAAAGGAAGCTAGAATTATTATAGGTATATCTCTGAGCAGGTTGAGACTGATGTTGGTGAGGACAACCTTGATCTTTTATGCTATCAATAAAAAATATTTAGTCTAAATTGGCAAGACAATTCTTAAATTCTTTTTTTTTCTGATTCTTTTTGTACAGGGGATTGAACCCAGGAGTTCTCTACCACTGAGCTACAGACCCAGCCCTTTTTATTTTGAGGCAAGGTCTTACTAAGTTGTCACAACTGGTCTTAAAATTGCCATCCTTCTATTTCAGCTTCCCAAGTTGCTGGGATTACAGGTATGTGCCATCGTGCCTGGTTCAATTCTTATATTCTTATAAGGTAATGCTACATTACATTTTTTTTGCAGTTCTGGGGATTGAACCCAGGGCCTTGTGCATGCAAGGCAAGCACTCTACCAACTGGGCTATGTCCCAAGCCCTACAATACATTTTTACAAAAGAGAACTATATATGGTTATGTTATGACAAAAGTATTAATGGAATTTGTAATTTTATATTACTGGCAGGGATTAGGCACTCATCTATTTGTTCTTAACAGGTACTAGGATTGCAAAATTGAATAGGAAATTTTTTTTTTTTTTTTTTTGTCCCAAAGACCTTAGAGTCTAGAAGGGAGGGCAGATACTCAGAAAACTGGTTGAAATACAGTATAGTATTAAAGACATGTGACAGTAATGGTTCTTAAGTTTGGACACACATCAGAGGCACCTGGAGAGCTTTAAAAATCCTAATGCCAGATAGTACCAGAGTCTTACCTAGAAAGGGAAGGGAACTCCTTAGCTGAATCTTGAGTGCTGAGTAGCTTACCAGATTAAGAAGGAAGGACATCATACTCAGAGGAAATAGCATTGCAAAGGCACAGATGAGGGAACTGCAATTTTAGAAATGCTAATTCTTACTATACAAGAGAAGGAAAGATATGCTTAGAGAAGTAATCAGGAGCCAGATCTTAGTGTTTAGAGAAGTAACCAGGAGCCAGATCTTAGAGGGCCCTTGAAGAGATATTTGTATTTTAAGTATTTGTTATGGAGCCACTGAAAGTTTTTAAAAAAAATTTTTTTTTTAGTTGTTGATAGACCTTTATTTTATTTATTGATATGTGTTGCTGAGAATTGAACCCAGTGCCTCAAACATGCTAGGCAAGTGCTCTACCACTGAGCCACAACCCAGCCTGCCACTGAAAAGTTTTAAGCGGGGGATTGCCAAGATCATGATGAGCTGTTTTGATTTAAAAAGCTCACTTTGGTGGCAGTGTTGAGGAAGGAGTGGACAACCCGAAACTGGATCAGAAAGACCTGTTGGGAGGTTATTCTTATTTGGGTGAGAAGTCTCATATGTCTGAATTAGGTTCATGGCAGTGGGGATAAAAGGAGATAAACAGATGTGAGCCAAGTGTGATGGTGATTGCCTATAATCCTAGTGACTCTGAAGGCAGAGGCAGGAGGACTGCAAGTTTGAGACCAGCTGCAGTAACTGAGTGAGACTCTAAGCAACTTAGTGAGACTGGCTCAAAATAAAAACATAAAAAGTGGCTGGGGATGTAGCTCAGTGGTAAATGGCCCCTTGGTTCAATCCCCAGAACCAAAACAAAAAACAGATGTGAGAAATACTTGAAAAGTAAACTAAATTTGGAACATGGAGGGAGGGGAGACATGGGAAAAGAGAGGCATAGGACTGTGAAGTTTCTCATTTGGGTGACTGGGAGAGTAAAAAAAAAATCACAGAAACAACTCACAAAGGCACATTAGTTTGGGAGGCATGTGTTTTAGTGTTTGGTTAAATGTGAGGTAATGGACAATCAGGAAGAAATTGCTAGGATGCTCTTGAATATGTAGGGATAGAGCCTCGAAAAGTGGATAGAGCTGGAGATAAAAAGTTTAGATTTGTATTCATCAAAGTGATAAAGTGATAGGAATGTGGAAGTAGATTGATTCCCTGAAAATTTGAAAATATCCTCCCTTTTTTCCTCTTTTGCTTACCTTACCTGACAGCCCTCTAGTGACAACAAGCACATACTACATTTCTTTTTCTTTCTTTTTTTTTTTTTGGTACTGGGGATTGAACTCAGGGGCACTTGACCATTGAGCCACATCCCCAGCCCTATTTTGTACTTTATTTAGAGACAGAGTCTCACTGAGTTGCTTAGAGCCTCACTTTTGCTGAGGCTGGCTTTGAACTCACCTACCTCAGCCTTCTGAGCTGCTGGGATTACAGGTATGTGCCACTGCTCCCATCCACTTGCCACATTTCTTAAAAGGGCCTCAACTCAGTTAATGTGACCATGAAATGAATATTTAGAACCCTGGATTTTGTCACAATATTATTAATATTCCAATATTAGTGAGTGGTGGCACATCTGTGCACCAAAGGTCCTAGCTTGAACTTAAATTTCTTATTGATTATAATTCAGGGAGTGTCAAGACTATTTGAAATTGACCTGCTAGGAATCTATTGATATGAGGAATTAAGGAGCCTCCTGTGAAAGAATTTATTCTAAAGAAGTGGTTGACAACCACTTTAAAGAATCTCAGTGCTGGGCTGGGATTGTAACGACTGAGCTGAGCACTTGTCTAGCATGTGTGAAGCACTGAGTTCGATCCTCAGCAGCACATATAAATAAATAAAAAAAATAATAAATAAATAAATAAAACCAAAGATATTGTGTTCATCTACAACTAAAAAAATGTTTAAAAAATAAAGAATCTCAATGCCTGGGATGCACTCCTGACCAATTAATCAGAACCTCTGAGGTGGGACCTGTCTAGGCATTAATATTTTTTTCCACATATTCATTTATTTATATTTTATTGGTTTATTACAATTATACATAATGGGGTTCATTGTTACATATATTCATACATGCACATGATATAACAATATAATTTGATCAGTATCATTTCTCAGTATTTCCCCTTTCCCTCCCCTCCTTCCTCTCCTGTTCCTTTTCCCCTAATCTACTGGTTTCCCTTCCATTTCATTAGATTCCCACCCCCTGGCATAAATATTTATTAAATTTCTGCAGGCAAATCTTTGTGCAGCCAAGGTGGAGAATTGCTGCTATAAAACATGAGAGCCTATAGATGTACAGATTTGAGTCAAGGACACTGGCCAGTGTGGCAGGAGAAGAGCGGTACTGGGGGCAGCATGAATCTAGCAATCATATTGTTCCTAGACTCAGCTGCGAGGAGTCAAACTGACACCTGAATTGCCATACATGAGACATAGGTCTAAGGTGCTAAAATAAGAGTGTAAAAGCTAAAGTAACAGTGTCCTCTATAAACTCAGAGAATAGTAAGAGCACAAGGGCAAACAGCTTTGGCATTGGCAACAACACTGGCAATATTGGTGATGGTGACCCTTTCATTCACCAAAATTTTGAGAGCTTAAGCTTTGCACCAGACACTAGTTTAAGTGCTGAGGATATGGTGGCAAACAGGGAAAACTGGGTTCTTTCTCTCTTGAATCATGGATTCTAGTGGGTGGAGATGGACAAAAACAACATCATGCAGTGTTAAATGTTGTGCAGTTTCAAAGAGAGTGATGTAATGGAGAATGAGTAGGTACATATTTGGATTGGTAGGTCATAGACAGTTATGGAGAAGTAACACTTAAGGTAAGGTGTACTCATACTTTAAGACTCTCTTCCTAAGAAAGAGTCAACTTTATGAAGGACAGAGAAAAGAACTTTCTAGGTAAAGGAATAGTAAATACAATGACCCTAAGGCAGAAGCAAGGTTGGCATGTCTAAGAAACAGAAGGGAGGCCAGTGTGGCTACATCTGGCTAATTGGGACATAAGATGACATTCTAGAGGTAGTCAGGGGCCAGGTCATATACACCCTAGCAAATTATCGTAAAGAATCTGAACTTGAAGATGAAGAGTCACTGAATGGTTTTGAGAAGGGAAATAAGACCCAATTTCTACTTTAAATTATCATTAAATGGGTTAAAATGTTGTAAGAGTGGAAACAGGAAGATCAGTTAGTAGGGTATTTGTAATAGCACAAGTAAACTATGGTCATAGGCTACCAAGTCTTGGAAAGAAGTCTTTGTTTTTTTTTTTTTGTTTGTTTGTTTGTTTTGTTTTGTTTTGAACCAAGGATTGAATCCAGGGGTGCTTAACCACCAAGCCAAGCCACATCCCCAGTCCTTTTTATATTTTATTTAGAGACAGGGTCTTGCTAAGTTGCTTAGTGCCTTGCTTAGTTGAGGCTGGCTTTGAACTTGTGATCCTCCTTCCTCAGCTTCCTGAGCCACTGGGATTACAGTCACATGCCACCATGACCAGCTGAATTCATAGTCTTTTAGAGGTGAGGGAAAGTTAGGTATTGGGATGATGGTGATGGTGGCAGCAGTATTTGTCAGGGTATTGTGGAGGGCAGTAGCTTTATTGGCAGTTGTACTGTGTTCAATGTCTTTGACAAATAGCATCAGTGCCTTCAGCTCAGATGTTAGCGCATGCAATCTTTATGGAAACTGTTGACAAGCCACTCTTGGTGATGACAGGAGCAAGAGACATCATTACTGGAGGAAAATGGCAGGCACCACATGGCAGCAAAGCAGACTCATTTTCAGAACACATGTGAGATGGCCTCTGAGTACTTATTTTCAGAAATATTCAAGAAAAACTTAAGAAGGGTTATTTATAACTTCTGCAGAACAGATGGAATAGGAGTCAGAGATATATAATTTTGTAATTGTGATCCCATATTATCCATAGGCTGTTTTGATAAAAGTAATCTGGATTACTCATAAAATAGGTTCCAATTAAATCTATACTAAATTGGACATTATCAGATAAATTTCCACTAAAGAATTTCCCACAACTATACAAACATTAACATTTTTATGTTAAAATGATATAAGAAATCTTCAGATACATGCTGATAAAGATTCCAATAATATAGAAATTAAATGTAATAATTGTTAGTCTTTTTCTGTAACATTCCCATTAGAGGTAACCAGAAAGAACATTTTAGCTTCCTTCAAAATGTTGTTATGCTTGTGTGTGTGTGTGTGTATACATACATTTTTTTATAAGTAAAACCATACCATAAATATTAATCTGAATGTTACTTTTTAAAATGTAATAATAGGCTAGAGGCATCTTTCCATGCCAGTCCATCTTCTTTTTTAAAACAAGTTCCATTTGTGACTATCTTGCAACATATTTAATCAATCCTCTAATGAAGGGCTTTTAGTTTTACTTTGTGTGCCTGTACACATGATATGAAGGCTAGCATTCTAGATTTGAATGATTGAAAAATGCATTTACGATTTTGTCAAATATGCAACCAGATTGACCTTTAGGAAGAATGTACACTACTTTACTCCTACCAATAATATTTGAAAGACCCTGTTTCTCTATACTCTCACTGTCACTGGATTTCATTAATCATTTTTATCTTTGCAAAAAAAGGGTGAAAATGAATTTTGTTATTGTTTAACTTGTTTCTTAAAATAGTAGTGACATTGAATATTTTTGTTTTGCTATTTTCATTTTCTGTGAATGGCTATGTTGATATTCTTTAATGATTTTTCTGATTGGTTATCTTTTTCTCATTGATTTATAGGGAATTTTCATGTATTTAAAGTAATAATCCTTTTCTCATATAATAGAAAAATATTTCCCATTTTGTTATCGATTATTTTTATTTGTTATCTTTTGTTTCACAGATATTTAACATTTTTAATGTTATCAAATCTGTTAAATTTTGGACTTGGGGTTAGGAGTCTTGCTAAGGAAGGCCTTTCTAATCAAAGATGATATAAAATATTCTATTGTATTTTATTTTAATGCATACTTTTCATTTCTTTTTTAATCTTATCATTACTTACACCTTTTAAGCTATTAATATCTCACATAAAAATAGCATAGGAATAATAAAATAAATACCCATGTATTCACCATCCAGCTTAAGAAATAGAACATTTTCAATCCTTCAATCCCTGAAAAGGCCCCTTTGTGCTCCTTCTCAATTACTTCCCCTTCCCTCACCACCAGAGACAATCAATATCTTACATTTGTGTTTAAATATTTCTTTGATTTTTTACAAATTAATCACATGTGTGCAATATATTGTTTAATTTTGAAAAACTGACTAGCAAGCCCTTATCTCAAGAAAGGGAAATACTGGCATTATTAGAGGCTCCAACTGGAATAGTCTTGGATCATAGCCTGTCTTTAGCTTCCCTGAGAATTTATAAGAATCTCTTCTAAGGAAGTTAGTGGGCAAAGTTGTGAGTGCTTCTGTGTCACACAGTGGCTTGCTAGAGCTGGCTTATGGTTTCAGGAAACTGATGTCATGTTAGCAGCTTGAAATTGCCCATACTGTGTGTGGGCAGGGAGAATTAGGGAGAAGTTGATCGAAAGATACCAAATTTTAGTTAAGACAGGAGTAAGAAATTCAAATGATCTATATTACTTTGTGGTGACTGTAGATAATAACAGTGTATTGTATACTTGAAAATTGCTAAGAGTAGATTTTTACTGTTCTCACTGAAAAAATGAATATGTGAGATAATGCATGTTAATTAGCTTAATTTAGTCATTTCACAATGTGTACATATTTTAAAAAATGTTGTATACCATAAATACATATAATTATGTTTGTCGATTAAAATAAGAAAGAAATTGCCCATAATGATAATTTTTTTTTTATTTCTTTGGGGTAATGGGGATTAAACTCAGGGGCACCTGACCACTGAGTCATATCCCCAGCCCTATTTTGTATTTTATTTGGAGACAGGGTCTCACTGAGTTGCTTGGCATTCACTTTTGCTGAGGCTGGCTTTGAACTCATGATCCTCCTACCTCAGCTTCCTGAGCTGCTGGGACTACAGGCATGTGCCACCATGCCCAGTGATAATGAGAATATTTCTATCATGAACATTGGAGGACTGAGGTTGTGGCTTAGTGGTAAAGTGCTTGCCTAGTATGTGTGAGGCACTGGGTTCAATTCTCAGCATTGTGTATAAATAAATGAATTTTTTAAAAGGGTCCATCAACAACTAAAAACAATATTAAGAAAAAGAAAGTTGGAAAACTCCAAAATCAGAGCCTTTTTTTTAAATTAAAAATATCAGGACTAGGGATGTAGCTCAGTGGTGAGCATTTACCTAGCATATGTGAGGCCCTGGATTTGAACCAGTTCTGTTAAAAAAAATAAAGGAACGAAAAGGATATTTTCAGAGAGCCAGAAAACCAGAAAATCACTTGTCCTGAGAAATACATGTTTACAATGGTCAGGATAATTGGCAAGTGGCAATATAGACCAGGATTTGAGCAGCCTGAAGAAATATGAGCTGAAGGAATGGGCTGCTGTATATTTTCTAAACTCACCATGATCAAATTCCAGCTCTCAAGAATAGGTCAAAGTATGACACTTCTGTGGGTAAAATTGGAATCCTCAGCTGGTCCAGGCATCAAGGGTTTTATGAGAACTTGCTTGTTTGAAATGTCTTTAATCTGCCCAGTTACTTGATTAATGTCTGACTGGATATAGAAAATTTTTAAAAATATTTTTTAGTTATACATGGGCACAATATCTTTATTTTGTTTATTTATTTTTATGTGGTGCTAATGATCAAACCCAGTACCTCATATATGTGATGAGACAAGCACTCTGCCACTGAGCCACAACCTCATCCCTGGATATAGAAATTTAGTTAGGAAATATTTTTCCTTCAGAATTTTGAGAGCAGACTCATTGTCTCTGAATTTCCAGTGTTATATCGAGAGATGGTTCTGTGATGGTGATGACAAGGTTTGGGCTATGGCAGTGGAAGCAAGCAGATGAGATAGCCTGGGGAAAAACATCACTGGATGTGAGGAGGTCCAGGAACTAATTGATGAGGGGGTTGCATTGATTATGCATGAGAATACTAAAGTCACTAGGAATAAAGATAGCAGTAATTGTGGAGAACAAGCTAGAAACACTGGTAGCATAACCATAGATGACTGTGGGTTAGGTGATTTTTAGGGAGGAATAAATTAGAAATTGCTTTGAGGACAATAAGCAACAAGAAGGCATTTTACCTCTCAGGCTAATGGTGTGAATTATGTGGAGGAGCAACAGCCTCCACTGGGGAGCACCTCAGAGAAAGCAGCATATTCAGAGGCATGTGAGGTTTTGTTTAGAACAAGAAGGTGAAAGGAACATTTAGGAAGGAAGCTGAGGATATTGCAAAGTCCTAATTTGATACAAACTGAGTTCCAGAAGACATAAAAAATTGGTAGGCTAAGGAGAGAGTCATTGGTTTACTTAGAAGACTAAGAGAGTGGTATAACAATTAGGGTTTAAGTTATGAGAGATCAGAGGTCTGATATGACTGAAGGAAATACAGAATGTGTCTTAGTCAACTCTGGCTGCTATAAAAAACATCGTAGATATTATTTCTCACAGTTTTGGAGGCTGGGGAATCCAAGATTAAAGTGCTGTCAAATTCTGTTCTTGAGGAGGACCCTATTCTTGGCTTTCAGATAGCTTATTTCTTGCTGTATCCTTATGTAGTGTGGTAGGGAGAGAAAGAGAACAAGCTTTCTGGCATTGCTTCTTATAAGGATACTAACCTTATAATAAGGCATCTAAATTTCTTAATTACCTTGCAAAAGCCTGACTTCCAAATACTATCACATTGGTGGTGAGGGCTTCAGTGTATGAATTGGGGTTTGGAAGAGGCATAAACATAGTCCATATAAATATGTAAATCACACTATGGAATTACTAGGTGATTGGGTATATATATTTTAAATTATAATATATATATCTTTATATATAAACATTTTTATAGATTTTAATGCAAATATTTAAGTCAATTATAATTCATTTTCTGAAAAGTTTAAAATGATTTGCCCTCAATCTTACCAATACTTTGAGAGTCCATGTCTCTAATACCCTCATCATTAATCACTAGATATTAACAAGTGTTTAATCACTTAAAATTTTGTCAACCTGATAGTAAAAAGAAAAGATTTCATTGTTTATCCTTACACTTTTTATTACTAGTGATTCTGAACATTTAAAAATGTTTTATTAGAGTGTCCATCTACAAGTAAAAAAATTAAAATAAATAAAAAATGTTTTATTAGAAAATTTTATTGGATTTTTTTTTTATTTTTGAATTGCTTGTTTGCCTATTTTTTCCTTTGGATTTTCTTTCCTTATTGATTTAAGAGAACCCTTTTTTCTTTATGTATATTAAATTTTTTACTTTGCTAAAATATTTTCTCCCAGTTTTATTTTTTAGTTTTTTTTTTTAAATAAAAGTTATTTTAAAGGGAAATGGGAGGGGAGTGGAGAGGAAAGGGAAAGGAAGGTACTAGAGAATTAAATTGACCAAATTATGTCATGTTTATATAGGAATATGTTACAATAAATTCCACTATTATGTATAATTATAATGTCCCAATAAAATTAATTAATTAAAAAAGAAAGCTTTTACTATCTTAGTACTGTCACAATGACTCTTCTGTATTTTATTTTTCTGTTTTATTTTATACATTTAGATTTTCAACCATGTAGACTTTAAATAGTATACACTTTATACTTTATGTACTATAGAGATCCTAAGTATTTCCCAAATGAATTAAAAACTTTTCAAACTCCATTTATTAAATAATCATTTTAATTTTTAATTCTCCCCTTTATTGTGGGTTAGCTTCCACATATCAGAGAAAACATTGACCTGTGGTTTTTTGGGATTTGCTTATTTCACTTAGCATGATAGTTTCTAGATCCATCCATTTATTGGCAAATGTCATAAAGTCCTTCTTCTTAATGGCTGAGTAATACTCTAGAGTGTATATATACCACATTTTCTTTATCCATTCATCTGTTGAAGGGCACCTGAGTTGGCTCCATAGCTTAGCTATTGTGTATTATGCTGCTATAAACATTGATGTGGCTGTGTCACTATAGTATACTGATTTTAAGTCCTTTGGATATATATCAAGGATATATTCCATGATTTTATGATTATGTCAGAAAGTATTCTGCTGTCATGTGTAACTAAAAAGATCCAATAAATAAAAAAGAATATATGAATTAAAGTGTACATACTGAAAAAAATAATAATTTTCTTCCCCTCTGTCTTGAAACTCCAGTATTATCACATATTAACTATTCAGATACACAAAGTATATTCCTGAACTGTTTTTATGGTTACTACTTTATATAACTTTATTTTCTGATAGAACAAGTCTTTTCATTGTTCTTTTTTCAAAAATTTCTAAGCTGTGCTCTTACAGTTGAATTTTAGAATTAACTTTCCATATTTCTAAAAAATTTCTTTAGGTTTTTGACAAAAATTGTATTTGATTTATTCATTAATTTTGGAAGAATTTTATTTAAGATATTGTATCATCCTATCAGGGAACTCAGTATGCTTTTCCATTTTAAAAGATGTTCTCTTAGGTGCTTCAGTAAACTTTTATGATTTTTTTCATATAGGTTTCATACATTTTCTAAGTATTTTTATAGTTTTATTATTGTGAAGAGATTTCATTGTATTTTCTAATTAGTTTTTATACTGAAAGCAATTTATTTGGTGTATTCATCTTTTATCTTGACTCTTATGATTTTAATGGTTTTAATTTTATTCTTTTCATTTTTTAGTTAAGACTATCCTTCCATCAGCAAGTGCATTGTCTCTTCCTTGACAATGTTTAATACTCACTTCTTTAACTTCTTTTAATTATTTTTACTAAGACTAATGTGATTATAGTAGTTTTTTTT
>NW_026000283.1:11594172-11603715 GCF_001458135.2 Marmota marmota marmota
GTGGGTCGCAGGCCCGCCTACCTTGCAGGAGTGATTGGAAGCTCTGTCCCGCCGTGGGCCACTGGGCCTTTTCTATCGGTGGTCACAGTTCCGCCTACCTGGCAGGCGCGGGGGTTGGGGGGCGGCTCTGCCCCTCAGCAGGCCGCTGGGCCTGCTCTGTGGATGGTCACAGTTCTGTCTACCTTGCCGCGCAGGGGGAGGGGGCGGCTCTGCCTCTCAGCAGGCTGCTGCTCCTCTTCTGCTGGTGGGTCGCAGGCCCGCCTACCTTGCATCATACTACTTTTATTCAGAAAATTCCTGTTGGTTTAATCTTTGTCCCATTGTTACAACATATGTTTCCTCCATTCTGTTCTTACTGTTACTGCTTTCAGTCTAATTTGAAAAGCTTCTATTTAGGGCTTTCTTTGTGTTAGGTACAGTATATGGAGAAATAAATGTGAATAGTCAAAATTCCTGTTCTTGAGGAGTTCACAAGTAGTGGGTCATGGTTCTTAAATGTAACTACCCCAGAATGTAATAGGTGCTACAAGAACTATATGTATAGTCAAATATGGTAGTTCAAAGAAGTAATTCTGTTTCTGTTGAGTCAGAAAGACTTGACATTTAAGTTGAAACCTAAAGGGCAAGTATAAGTTTTTTTCAGCTGAAAAAGGAGGTGGTGGAAAAGTATTTCTGTTAAAAGTAGCACTTTGATTGTCTATCTTATCCATTCAACAAGCATTGAATGCCTTCTATACGTCAACCATTGTGCTGGGTATGGGGCTTTAAGAAGATACTGAGACATAAACAAATAATCACACTAAGAAATTATGTAGAATAAATGTTATTCTTTATTAGAATGGTCAGTTCAATCAATAAAGATGTTCTTTTGGACAATTATAGTATCTGGGTATGGAATTGGTAGATATACAATATTAAAATCAGTCTTAGCCTGATTTGACAAGTTTCTTAAAATTTGTTCATGATTTAGTTTGTAGCAGATTTTTTTTTTCTTTCCTCAGGGCACCTCTTTTATTGTTTGATTGGGGAAGGAGAATTGGTTTAGCTATCAAATGACATGATGCACATCATGTATTTGGTTTTCTTAGGGGTTAACAGGGATTGAACTCAGGGGCACTCAACCAATGAGTGACATCCCCAGCCCTATTTTGTATTTTATTTAGAGACAGGTTCTCACTGAGTTGCTTAGTGCCTCGCTTTTATTGAGGCTGGCTTTGAACTCATGATCCTACTTCCTTAACCTCCAGAGCTGCTAAGATTACAGGTGTGTGCCATCACACCCAGCTACCAGGAGTGATTTCCGGGAGATGATATTAGAACTGAGTGTTAAAGAATATATAGGAATTGGGGAGACTCTGAAGGTGTCAGATTAGAGAAAGAGTATATTCCCTGGCTGTTCCTCAGCAGGAAGATTTAAACAGAGCAAGACTGCACTTCAGTGAGGTGGGTGACTAAGGGAATTCAATGATATTCAACATTGGACAGTAAAATAATCATAGAAACACAGAAAGTCAGAAATTTGACACAAAATAATAAATAACACATGAGAAACATATCATCTTAACTGACAGCAACAGCTCCTGTGCTACCAGTCCATTGCAGAGGGGAAGGAGAACATAGGCGGAGAAACAAGAAAGCCTGGCAAATAAAATTGACTTGGTGGAACTTGTGGAAGACAGGGAGGCCATCTTAGCCAACCTCGAGACAGTGGGGGAAGTTGTTGAATGAAAAGCAATCAAAATCATTGGAACCACAGCAGAGTCTGGCAGGAACCATTTTTAAGCAACTATGCAACAGTGAGCAGAGACAAGAGATTAGAAACATACTTTATATATAAACAGAGTTATGAAAAATTGTGGTATATATGTGTAATAAGAATTGTAATGCAGAAAAACAAACTACATGTATAAAGGCATGAATTGGCGTGAACATACTCTATATTCAAAGATATGAAAAATTGTGCTCTATATGTGTAATAAGAATTGTAATGCATTCTGCTGTCATGTATTTTAAAAAATCAATAAAAAAGAAACTCATAAAAGATGTTGCCAGCCTGAGTCAGCAGTCACTTTTTGTGGGTTTCAGAGTGTGCATGTACTAGTGTGATTGAAACAGGCACAGAGAGAATTGTGCCTAGGGTGATGCAGGCTGGGGACACTAAGGAGAGAAAGCTACCTTTGTTTGCCAGTAATTGGCCAGACAGGAGCGTCTACTCTCTAGATCTGGGGCAATTCTCATCCATCATGGTGAATATGTGAGACCTGTGGAGGTTCAGCCTCCTCACCCTAAGAGTGGAATTTTCTGGAAGCCCCTGAGACCCATACATCCAGAAACCTGCATCTCTCCAGCAACAGGGTGTTGGTTCACATCTCAAATATACACTGACAGAATTCTAAAGGTCAGCCAAGACTAAACCCCACCTGTCAGAACTTCCAATTTAGAATCTGCACAGCCCCACTATAGAAGTACACCATTTGTCAGCTCTCTCCAGTTTATCCCATCTTATACTGTGAGACTGGAAGTTGAGAGCTGTTATAAACAGCTTTGGCTCCTAGCCACAAGGACTGGTAGCATGGTGAGAATGGTGAAAAAGTGGAATTTAACAATCCCTAGCCCTTGACCTGAGGGTTACAGTGTCCCCACTCCCCCAAAAAATATAAATACAAAGAAAGGCACTACAGCATAAGCAATGAACATCCAACCTTGCCAAGTTTTGACTACCTCAGTGTAAACAAGTTCATTATTAAGAATTTGTTTTTACTTTTCCCCTTTTCTTATCTTTAATTTTAATTTAAGTTTTTAATTTTATTTTTACATTTTTTTTTCAATCAGCATGAGTGTGTCTGTTTTCTTGCTGTACTGATAGATTCGGAGATCTAATAAAAATTATATTATATTGCTATTACTATTACTCCCCAGTGATTTCCCCTCTCTCCCTGCCTTCCATCCCTTGATCCATTTCCTCTATTGATCTCTTTTTAATTTTCATGAGATGTGCCTCTTTCTTTTCCTTTTCCTCTCTAGCTTCTGCATATGAGAGAAAACATAAGATCCTTAACTTTCTGAGTTTGACTTATTTGCTTAACACAAGGGGTTCTAGTTCCATTCATTTTCCTGCAAATGACATAGTTTTGTTTTTCTTTATTTTTGAATAAAACTCCATTGTGTAAATATACCACATTTTCTTTATCTATTCATCAGTTGATGGACACCAAAACTGGTTCCAAAGTTAGCCAAAGCAATCTTAAGGAAGAAGAGTGATGCTGGGCCAAGTTCCCAAGGAGTCAGTTTGTGAAGGAACGGATAATCAGTAGAAAGGAGGAATGAAAAAGACAAATCAGTGCTGGGGATGTGGCTCAAGCAGTAGCGCGCTCGCTTGGCATGCGTGCGGCCCGGGTTCGATCCTCAGCACCACATACAAACAAAGATGTTGTGTCCGCCGAGAATTGAAAAATAAATATTAAAAAAATTCTTTCAAAAAGAAACACCCACATTTTCTGTACCTGAATTTCTTCCTCTTCTTCTAACATCATAATAATGGCTTTCAGAAGGCAAACAGAATACAAGGTAATCTTTATGCTTAATATTGCATGGGAATACAATTCAAGGGAATTCTGGTCTTTCCTCCCCCACCCCCAACTCGGATCTAATTTATACCCTGATATCCAAACTTCCAGTCACCTCTTGGCATTTTGTAAGTCCAGGCATATTCAAGTTGGATTGAGAATTGGAATGATAGAAGATCCAGTCACAGACCCCATCTGTTTTTTGATTTGTCCTTTTTTTTAGAGAGAGAGAGAGAATTTTAATATTTTATTTTTTAGTTTTTGGCGGACACAACATCTTTGTTTGTATGTGGTGCTGAGGATCGAACCCGGGCCGCACGCATGCCAAGCGAGCGCGCTACTGCTTGAGCCACATCCCCAGCACTGATTTGTCTTTTTCATTCCTCCTTTCTACTGATTATCCGTTCCTTCACAAACTGACTCCTTGGGAACTTGGCCCAGCATCACTCTTCTTCCTTAAGATTGCTTTGGCTAACTTTGGAACCAGTTTTGGTGTCCATCAACTGATGAATAGATAAAGAAAATGTGGTATATTTACACAATGGAGTTTTATTCAAAAATAAAGAAAAACAAAACTATGTCATTTGCAGGAAAATGAATGGAACTAGAACCCCTTGTGTTAAGCAAATAAGTCAAACTCAGAAAGTTAAGGATCTTATGTTTTCTCTCATATGCAGAAGCTAGAGAGGAAAAGGAAAAGAAAGAGGCACATCTCATGAAAATTAAAAAGAGATCAATAGAGGAAATGGATCAAGGGATGGAAGGCAGGGAGAGAGGGGAAATCACTGGGGAGTAATAGTAATAGCAATATAATATAATTTTTATTAGATCTCCGAATCTATCAGTACAGCAAGAAAACAGACACACTCATGCTGATTGAAAAAAAAATGTAAAAATAAAATTAAAAACTTAAATTAAAATTAAAGATAAGAAAAGGGGAAAAGTAAAAACAAATTCTTAATAATGAACTTGTTTACACTGAGGTAGTCAAAACTTGGCAAGGTTGGATGTTCATTGCTTATGCTGTAGTGCCTTTCTTTGTATTTATATTTTTTGGGGGAGTGGGGACACTGTAACCCTCAGGTCAAGGGCTAGGGATTGTTAAATTCCACTTTTTCACCATTCTCACCATGCTACCAGTCCTTGTGGCTAGGAGCCAAAGCTGTTTATAACAGCTCTCAACTTCCAGTCTCACAGTATAAGATGGGATAAACTGGAGAGAGCTGACAAATGGTGTACTTCTATAGTGGGGCTGTGCAGATTCTAAATTGGAAGTTCTGACAGGTGGGGTTTAGTCTTGGCTGACCTTTAGAATTCTGTCAGTGTATATTTGAGATGTGAACCAACACCCTGTTGCTGGAGAGATGCAGGTTTCTGGATGTATGGGTCTCAGGGGCTTCCAGAAAATTCCACTCTTAGGGTGAGGAGGCTGAACCTCCACAGGTCTCACATATTCACCATGATGGATGAGAATTGCCCCAGATCTAGAGAGTAGACGCTCCTGTCTGGCCAATTACTGGCAAACAAAGGTAGCTTTCTCTCCTTAGTGTCCCCAGCCTGCATCACCCTAGGCACAATTCTCTCTGTGCCTGTTTCAATCACACTAGTACATGCACACTCTGAAACCCACAAAAAGTGACTGCTGACTCAGGCTGGCAACATCTTTTATGAGTTTCTTTTTTATTGATTTTTTAAAATACATGACAGCAGAATGCATTACAATTNCGCTACCGCTCGAGCCACATCCCCAGCCCACAGAAAATGTGTTTTTTAATAGCCTATGCGATGGTGCTTGGTGAGTGTTGGTTCTAAAGGTACCAAATGAGGAAGTCAAAGTTCTCAAACTGCTGCATACTTTGACAAGGAAAATCTATTTTTGTCTTCCGATCTACATGTATGACCTAAGTCAGGTAAATACGTCTGGTTTACTTCTTTTACTTTTTTTATGCAGATAGTCTGTTATGCACTGTGGTTTCAGATGTGCAATAATTTGTACAATGGTTTATTCCCAAGTATGCTTTAAGCAGAACAAATGTGTTTTTTTTCTATATAGTTCCTTGCCTTAATAAATATGTAATAGAAATTTAAGCAAACTTCTATTTTTTATATTTGTAAACTATGAAGTAAGAAAAATGAACATATTGTGGAGTTTGTATTTTGCATACTCAAGGTGAGAATTAAGTTTTAAATAAACCTATAATATTTTATCTGAAAAAAAAGGATAACGATGCTGGAGGTATCACAATACTTGATCTCAAATTATAGTACAGAGCTATAGTAACAAAAACAGTGTGGTATTGGCATCAAAATAGACATAAAGACCAATGGAACAGAATATACACAGAAACAAACCCACATACTTATAGTCATCTGATACGTGATAAAGATGCCAAAAATATATGTTGGAGCAAAGATAACCAATTCTCCCATCATTTGTTAAAATTGCTATCAATATGTGTAAAATGAAACTTTATATCTTTATATCTCAATCTGCACAAAAGTCAAATTGATATGAATCAAGGACTTAGGGCTTAGACCAGAAACTATGCAACTGCTAGAAGAAAACATAGGGTCAACATTTCAACATATTGGTGCAGGCACTGAGTTCCTTAACAAGATCCTAAAACTCACAAAATATAACCAAAAATCTATAAGTAGGATGACATCAAATTAAAAAGTTTCTGCACAGCAAAGAAAAAATTTAATAGTGTGAAGACAGAGTCTACATAATTGGAGAAAATCTTCATTGCTTATGTTTTTAAAAATTATTTTTTAGTTGTAGGTGAACACAATATCTTTATTTCATTTTTATGTGGTGCTGAGGTTTGAACCCAGTGCTTCCCATGTGCTAGGGGAGCCCTCTACAACTGAGCCACAATCCCAGCCCTTCATTGCTTATGTTTTAGTGCTTTTCTTTGTATTTATATTTTTTGGGGATGGGGACACTATAACCCTCAGGTCAAGGCCTGGGGGTTGTTAAATCCCACTTTTTCACGTTTCTCACCATGTCCTTATGGCTAGGAGCCGAAGCTGTTTATAGTATCTTTCAACTTCCAGTCTCACAGTATAGGATGGGAAAAACTGGGGAGTGCTATTCCTCTGAAAGGGGATTAATATCCAGAATATATAAAGAACTCAAAAAGCTTAACACCAAAACAAGCAAACATATGATCAAATCAATAAACAAGCAAACAAACTAAGCAGACACTTTTCAAAAGAAGAAACACAAATGTTCAACAAATGTATATCTATATATCTATATTTTGGGGGGGTACTGGAGGTTGAACTCTGGGGCACTTGGACACTGAGCCACATCTCCAGCCCTATTTGTATTTTATTTAGAGACAGAGTCTCACTGAGTTGCTTAGTGCCTCACTGTTGCTGAGGCTGGCTTTGAACTCATGATACTCCTCCTTCAGCCACCCTGGGATTATAGGCATGTGCCACTGCACCCAGTGGCCAACAAATATATGAAAAAATGTTCAACTTCCCTAGCAATTGGTGAAATGCAAATCAAATCTACATTGACAATTCATCTCATTCCAGCCAGAATGGAAATATTAAGAATAAAAATAATAGGGGCTGGGATTGTGGCTCAGAGAGAGAGTGCTTACCACGTAAAAATAAAATAAAGATATTATGTTCACCTATAACTAAAAAAATAAATATTTTAAAAAAGAATACAAATAATAATAAATTCTGGCAAGGATATGGGGAAAAAGGTACACTTATACATTGTTAGTGGGACTGCAAATTAGTACAACCACTCTGGAAAGCAGTATGGAGATTCCTCAAAAGACTAGGAATAGAAAAACCATATGAATCAGATATTCCACTGCTATGTATTCATCCAAAATAACTAAAAGCATTATAGTATAGTGATGCAGCTGCATTAATGTGCCTCAATGTGCATAGCAGTGCAATTCACAATAGCTAAGTTACAGAACTAGTAGTGCCTTTTAGTGGATGAGTGGATTAAAAAATATAATATAATATATATAAACAATGGAGTTTTACTTGGCCATAAGGAAGAAAGAAATATGGTACTTCCTGGTAAATGGATGGAAATTGGGACCATCATGCTAGTGAAATAAACCTGATGCAGAAAATCAAAGGTCAAATGTTTTTCTTAAATGTGGAAGCTAGAGTAAAATAAGGGAAAACAGTGGGGGGTTCATATATCATAAGAATGGAGGAAGGACCAGTGGAGTAGAAGGAGACTGAAGAGAGAGAAGAGGCATGGGAAAGGGTAGGAAAAGTGGAAAGAATTTGACAAAATTGTGCTGTGTGCATGTATAAATACATGACCATGCATTTCTCCTTTATGTATATCTATAAAGCACCAATTAAAAATAAATAGAAGAACGACCAGTAGAGTAGAGGTAGGGGAATAGAAGGAGGGAGAGTAGAGGGAAAGAGGAGGCTCTGGGTACTGAATTGGAGCAAATTAAATTCCATGCATGTATGATTATGTCAAAATGAACACAACTATTATGAATGACTATAATGTACTAATAAAAGCATACAAAGATTATTTAGGAATTAGGCAAAAGAAAGAGGTGGGCAAGATTGAGGCATTCTTAGAGGGAGTAGTACCCATAAAAGCAGAGATAAGAGGTGACATGGTGCAAGTGGAGACCTATATGCTGTTTTAATGAAATTCAAGACTGAGAATAGTTAAGGAATTATATTAGAAAAGTAAGGGGAGGATGGATTATGCATGGCCTTCTGTTCCATTTTATAAAGTTTGAACTTTATCTTGTTAAGTGATGGGATACCACTCAGAGGCTCTAAGGAGAATTTGTCAGTCAGTTTTCCATCGCTATGACAAATACACGAGATACAAGAAATACATGAGATAATCAATAAGGGAAAAAGTTCATTTTGGCTCATAGTTTTGGAGGTTCTAGTCTGTGATTAGGCAGATTAATTGCTTTTAGGCCTTTGGTTTGTGGGCAACACATCATGGTGGGAGTGTCTGGTAGAGCAAATTTGCTTGCCTTGTGATCAGGGAACAAAAAAGGAGAGAAAGAAGAGACTAGGGACCTGCTATCCCCTTCAAGAGCATATCCTCAATGACTGGAAGACCTCCTACGAGGCCCCACCTCATAAATATTTTACTACCTCACAATAGTGCCTCCCTGGGGACCAAGACTCCAAACCCATAGGCTTTTGGGGGACATTTAAGATCCGAAGTCTAGCAGAGGGGAATTACCTACGTGTGCATTTTACAATCATTATGTTAGCTATTTTAAGAATAGATTTGAATGGACAATGAAATAATATTATCATGGAGAAAAAGGAATTCTGCCTGCTCATTGCCCTGGACTCATGACTGCAGCCATTTGTCCTTTGATCTTTAGCCTGCCAGCCTTCCCTGCAAATTTTGAACTTAGCCCCCACAATCAGATGAGGAAACTGAAGAACAGGGACAAGCAGTTTGCTAGGGCCACAGAACTAACAATTGTTGAAACTAGGTTATAAATAGATGAAGAGAATTTCAAAATAGAGGCCAATGTCAAAAGCATTGAGGGCTGCCAAGAGTCTGAAAAGATGAACATTGAAAACAGACACCAAATTTAGTAACTGGGAGGGAACCTTATCCTTATTATGGTGTGACTTCAATGACTTTAAGAGTAAATAATATAGAAGATATTTTTTTCAAGGAATGTATCAACCAAGGAGATAGAGACAGATAGGAAGATAGTTATAATGTCTTCGTTCTGCTTGAACCCTTCCAGTGGCTTCTTCCTTCTCTTTGAATAAAATGAAATCCTTTCATTGACCTTCAAGGTTCCATCTAATCTGACCTTTGTCTATCATTTTGATTTCAATCACCTGCCACTGTCACCCAGCTAATGATCCTCCAGGCTTGCTGGCCTCTGTATTGTTCCAGCACAAACAGGGACATCACACTCCACTGTTCCTTTAGCCCTGACTGTTCTACCTTCAGTTACTTGCCCCCCCCCCCCCCTCT
>NW_026000283.1:11605620-11619896 GCF_001458135.2 Marmota marmota marmota
CCCCCCCCCCCCTCTCTCTCTTTGTGGTGCTGGGGATTAAACCCAAGGCCTTGTGCATTTGAGGCAACACTCTACTAAGTCCCCAACTCCTGCCTCTCTTTATGTAGATTTGCAGTATGTTTTCTTTTCAGAAGCCTTCACTGATCCATTTATCTAAAAGAGCACTCTACTACAAAGATTAAATATACAGAGACATAGAATAAAACAGTGGTTATTGATCAGGGGAAGTGAAGAAGAAATGGGGGAGAGGTATGTCAGAGGATCAAAGGAGATATGTAGGATGAACAAGTCTAGAGAGCTAGGGTACAACATGGGGATTATAGGTAATTAAATAATATAGTATATAGGATTTGTGCTAAAGGAGAGTTTAGCTGCTCTTGTTACAACAAACAAACAAAAAATGGGCAACTCTGTGGGATGAAGAATATGTTAATTTGCCGTAAACCTTTTTATTATCTATATGTGTCCTGTCATCATGTTGAATACCTTAATTATACACAATCAAATTTATTTAAAATGTTTTTTTTAAATAACATAAAAAAGATTGGCATGAAGTTTTAGTGTCTTTGGGAAGTAGTTTAGTATGGGCTAATGTGGGAGAGACTTGGAGGAAAATGGCAAGCTGAAAACAAAATAGGTTATGGCCACATTGTGAAGGACATTGATTGTCAAGCTAATCAAGAAGCTTGAGCTTTATTTGGTAGGAACCAAAGAATTTGAAATAAATGTGTCATGACCAGATTTGTGTTTTATTTATTTGTTTGAAGTGCTGGGGATGGAACCCAGGGCCTTGTGCATGGTAGGCAAGTATTCTACCACTGAGCCATACCTGCAGCCCCATATTTCTGTTTTAGGATGATGACTCTGCTACAAGCAAGATAAACATCATGTTTACATGATGTTAACAATGGGGAGAATTTCCTAGGGATTTTAGAAATGAAGAATAAGTAAGATAACACATTAGACCTTCTGGGTCTATCTGTACTTTTTGAATCATAGCAGTGATCAACTTAAGTATAATTATGTGTTTTATACATCTGCCCTCACTATACCCTAAACTTCGTGAGAACCAGAAACATGGTTGTTTGGTTTATCATTGCAACCTCACCCTTTTACATTGTTCATAGCATATAAAAAATGTTCAGTGTTTGTTGAATTAATGCATCCTTGATCTGGGAATGTGTTTCACAAGTGTTATCATGTGGGTGGGCATTGGGAGAATATATTTCCAGATGTCTATGAGATTTCTCTGTGGCAGAAACACATAATTTATGTGTGGGATTTTCTCACTAAAAAAATGGAAGTTCCTTTGAGAAAATTATCCACCTTACCATTTTCTTTTCTATTTCTATAAAGGATGCCTTAGGTAGCCCTGGGCCTCAGCCATGCATACTTAATGTTTTTCTGCTCTCTCTATTGGATTATTGTAATTCCATCTGATGCCAGCTGGATATAATTTTTAGGTCAGGGGATTTCTTGAGGAGGGACAGTGTCTGGGATTCCCTGGTATTTTGGCTTATATGATAAAGCATCTGCTCAGTGTCCCCGTGTATATTGGATGTCAAACTTAAATATATCTATAGTCACTGTTTCCTTTATTTGTCAAAAACCAAGTTTTGTGATTTGCCTAGTTACTTTAGCCAATGGTGTCTGACCTTACTATCACAGAAACTTGAGGACTTTGAAGTATTTGTCTCTACCTAGATGACAGTGTGTCCTGTTTTCATACTGTGTAATTAACTTCAACCAAAGCCAGGTTCCTTAAGAAATGGGTACAAAAATAACAGAATATATTTTGGAGAAAATGTGATAAAATGGCTCTTTTCATTTTTGGTTTTGTTTTAATAAACTTAGAAGCATGTTGGGGGAGGGTAAACAAAGATGAAGACAGAAGTAAACACAGCTTTTAGTTGCTGACATTCTGTGGCTACATTCAGAGACTAGGTAAAGGCCTTCCTACTTCCTTGTTGGAAAGCATTTGTTAAAATTTAATGAACCTCCATCTGTGTGGATTTAAGCTGCAGGGACATAGATACCCCCACAATACCCTGCATCTTCTCATCTCTTGTGCTGAAAAATTTGGCCTTCATTATTACAGGGTACTTTGGGAGATCTCCCTTCCCTAGGATTTGGTAGCAGCCTAATCTCACCATATCAATGATGGGAGCAGCTACAGTCTTGATTTTCTGGTATTGACTCATGTCTACTTACTAACCAACCTCCACAATTTATCAAGTTTACAGATGAGCAGAAGCTCTGGTTCTGCCTAAAGTGGTAATGCTTCATACCAACTTTCCCAAAGTAACCTGTATAATATATGTCAAAGTTGATCCTGTGGTGATACTTGCCATAGCTTGCCAATGTGGCCATGGCTGTAGCTCATGTGGCCCTGAAGGTTATGGGTCTTCCTCGGTCTGGATGGCAGATTGGCAGCCTATATAAAAGAGAAAACCTTCTTTATTCTTGAAAAATAGGATTATTAGGGTGGAAAACTGGGGGAACTCCACTAACTCTTTGATATCCTTTATTAAGGGTTAGGGTTAGGGCTTGGGGGTTTCCACTCCAAGATAATTGATACTTTGTCCAACATCTTGAAGATGTCTCAGCCAAAGAGAACTTGTCATATTCACATCTGTGCTTTCTAAAATAAACATCTCTGGGTAAGCTCAGAAATGATACTGTGATAATTGAGGTGCAGGAAGTTCTTCTAGACAAGTGAAACTCTGGTCAGGAGATTGTAAGGAATCCCTTTGATTGGCCTTTGGGAAATGGTCAGAGTACGAGACATGGGGCAGAGGGCATTATCAGATATTCTATCTCTCCAAGATTAATCTTGAAGGGCTCTTTCTATTTACCACTCACTTAAATCCAGTTGAGTTTGGGCCTTGGAGACAGAATTTTGGTTAGACCTTGATTCCTTAGAGATAATATAATGTTAGAAATAAGAGAAGTTTATGATAGTCACTTACAGTTACTACATTGAGGCCATAGTATTTTGGAAAACTAAGAGCACTATATTTTTCTTCTTTACAAAGGGCACCAGAATATTAGGATAACTTATATTTTGGCAAAAAAAGAGCCTCTCTGCATATCTTACACCAAAATAAAAATTCAAAAATATTAAACACTTAAATAAAAACATTCAAATACAGAATAACATGTAGGTACATATTCATATAAAGAGCATATAGAAGACCCTTCCAAGCATGAATACAAAAACAGAAAACAGAAAAGAAAAAAAAAGATTCAACTTCATAAAAAATTTAATAATGTGAAAAGCAAAGAATATCATAAATAAAATGAAAAGACAAATGAACAACTTGGGTTAGTATTCTTCTTATATTAAGAGCTCTTATAAATCAATAAGAACACCATGAAAAAGACCTGTAATATAATGGGCAAATATGAACAGAAAATTCATAAAAGTACACATGAAACAGTTAAAAAAGTCACCTTTATGAGTACTTAATGAAATGGAAATTAAAAGATTTAGATAACAAGATTTTGACAATAAAAAGGTTGGTCATGTTTAATGCTTACTGTTGAAGGACTGTGGGAAAGGACATTTCATATACTGTTTCTGAGAATTTAAATTGATACTATATTTTGTAAGGCAATTTGGTGTTATGTAATAGGACTTTGAAATGTATGTGATGTAAAATAATATTTTTGAAATATTATTAAGAACCCTTTTAATGGGTTCTTACTATTATTAATCTGACAATGTCCCATTATTAGGTCCCCAGGTGTTTTAGTCAGTTTTTTCATTGCTGTGACCAAAAGACCTGACAAGAACAATTAGAGGTGGAAGAGTTTACTTTGGCCCACAGTTTCAGAGGTTTCAGTCAACAGATAGATGACTCCATAGCTCTGGGCCTGAGGTAAGGCAGAATGTTATGTCCAAAGAAAGCAGCTCAGGACATGACAACAGAAAGCAGAAAGAGAGAGCTCTGCTTACTAGGGACAAAAAGGCATGCCCTCAGTGACCTGTCTTCTCCAGCCACATACTACTTGCCCACAATTAGGACCCAATTAATCTGTATCAGTGCATTAAACCATTAATTCAGTTGCACATCTTACAGCCTAATAATTTTGCTTCTGAATGTTCTTTGCATTGTTTCACACATAAGCTTTTGGGAGATACTACATATCCAAAGCACAACACCAGGGAATAGAAAGATGAATGCCAACTTGAGAAGGAGGGAGCATTTCATCTGTCTATATAGCAGAGGAAGTAAAATATGTCCCTTTTTCGTTCCTAGAAGAAGCTGTCTACAAAGTAAAAGTAAGTGATCCCATGTTAGTTTGGGGTATTCTTAGAACACTAGAGTGAGTTTCTTTAATCCCAAGATATAGGGTGGGAAATACTAAGCTTAGAGAAGTACCATGTCCAACATTATGCCACTCAGATAAAAGGATAAAAACTGCATGATAGTATAGTGAGTTGGAGGAGGGCAAAAACTATCCCCTAGTTTCCCATAGCACTAAGATTGGCACAATGGGAGCTTGGAGAATGTTCTGGTCCGATATGGGACATGGACCCACTTACTTTCCAAGTGACAGTGGGATGAGCAGAAACCAAGGAGAGGCTTGTGGCTGACCAATCTCTAGAGATAAGTCACAGGGACAGTAGTCATGCCTGTGTAGGCACTCTAATACCAATAAGCAGTAGTGGGAGTGTCACATGATAGAACCAAGAAGGTAGAAATCACCAATCTCAAAGACCAGAGTAGGTGAAGATACCAGTCCACCCCATGGGCTTCTTTCAGAAGATGCCCAGAGAGAGCGTGGAATGAAAGACCAGCAGAGACCTAGAGGACAGTCAGTGGTCAGAATGCCATGAGGACATCTAGGGAAGGATTAGGGAGAGAAAGCTTGAGAGTCTGAGTATTTATCTGAAGGAAATTATTTTAAATAGAAAATATTATTATTTAAACTTGAAGAGTTAAAGATATCTTTAAAGGGCAAATTTAAGTCTGCATGCTTCCTGTATCATATAGAAAGGTAGGAGTTTGTGAGAAACTTCAGATAGATAAAAATAAAAAAGCTACACATATTTGCAAAATATTAATTTTATAATATAAACTTCATGTTAGTATTCTTTAATCTAGCTATTACATATTTAGCAATTTATTCTAAAGTAATAATCACACAAGAGTCTAAAGATATATACTCATATAACAAAATGTTCATCATAGCATTTTTTACTTGTATTTATTTATTTTTAATTTTTTAAATTTAATTGATTCTATTTTTTAAATACATGACAGCAGAAGGCATTACAATTCTTATTACATATAGAGCACAATTTTTCACGTCTTTGTATATAATGTATGTTCACGCCAATTCATGTCTTTATACATGTACTTTGTTTTTTTGCATTACAATTCTTGTTCCACATATATACCACAATTTTTCATATCTCTCTATATAAAGTAGGTTAACACCCATTTCCTGTCTTCATACATATACTTTGGATAATGATGTCTATTACATTCCACCATCCTTGCTAATCCCCTGCCCCCTCCCTTTCCCTCCACCCCTCTTCCGTATCTAGAATTCATCTATTCCTCCCACACTCCCTCCTCCCTACCCTACTATGAATCAACCTCCTTATATCAGAGAAAATATTCAGCATTTGTTTTTTTGGGTTTGGCTAACTTCACTTAGCATTATCTTCTCCAGTGCCATCCATTTACCTGCAAATGCCATGATTTTATTCTCTTTTATTGCTGAGTAAAATTCCATTGTGTGTATATGTCACGTGTTTTTTATCTATTCATCCACTGAATGGCACCTAGGTTGGCTCCACAGTTGAGCTATTGTGCATCATAGCATTTTTAAAAACAAAAACTGAAAACAACCTAAATGTTTGAGAAATGTTTACATTATAATAAGTTCACACAATGAAATACTCTTCAATTGTTACAAAGAATAAGAGAAATCTATATTGGCAAGGGAAAGACCTATTTTTAAGAAATAAAATTATGATAGGGAATATAAAATGGAAGATGATCTTATTTGTGTATATCTTGATCTATATTTATATGGAAACATATTCATATTCTATAGGAAAGTAAAAAAGATTATATGACTATATTTAGAGTATGGTCCCATATTTATTTAAATATGTATATGTAATATATAGTTCATGTATGTGTGTTTTTGTATACACACACACACACAGAAGATAGTTTCAAAGTTTCTGTACCAAATTATTAGAAATTATTATAAGTGGGTGGTAGATAAGTAGAAGTTTCTCTTCTTTACTTCTACAGTTATGTTTTGCATAATGTATTTCCCTACTGAACTATAATTATTTTTATATTTAGAAAAATCAATGCATTTATTTTCTTTCTCTTTTCTTTTTTGGTACCAGGGGTTGAACCCAGGGACACTTAACTACTGAGCCACGTCTCCACCCCTTTTTTTATATTTTGTTTAGAGACAGGATCTTGCTGAGTTGCTGAGGGCCTTCCTAAATTGAGGAGTCTGGCTTTGAAACCGCGATTTTCTTGCCCCAGCCTCCCATGCCACTGGGATTGCAGGAGTGTGCCACCGTGCTTGGCTACATTTATTTTCTTATAAAAATAGTGTGTGTTGTTAGTAATAAGAAGAGAGATCTGTGATATGTTAATATATTGAAAGAGAAGATTATTAACAGTGTATGGTTTCAGACTAGGAATAGAACCAACATATGACCCAGCTCTCCCACTTCTTGGTTTTTATCCAAAAGATCTAATGTCAGCATACTATAGTGATACATGCATACCAATGTTTCTAGCAGCACAATTCATAATAGCCAAGTTATGGACCTAGCCTACATGTCTAAATGTCTGTAAATAAACGAATGCATAAAGGAAATGTGGTAGATATGCAGAATGGAGTTTTATGCAGACATAAAGAAGAGTGAAATTATGTCATTTGAAGGAAAACGGATGGAACTGGAGAACAGAAATAAAAAAGGGATCTCATGAAAATAGAAGAGAGAAATAGAGTAAAGAAAGGAAATTGAAAAGGAGGAAGGAAAGAAGGGAATGAGGAAGAACTAGGGAAGGAAATCTATCAAATTATGCTATGTCCACTTATGAATATACCAAATGAACCCCACTTTATATATAATTGTAATGTGCTAACTAAAATAATAACAACAGAAGGGATGGGGTTGTGGCTCAGCAGTAGAGTGTTTGCCTAGCATGCGTGAGGCACTGGGTTTGATCCTCAGTACCACATAAAAATAAATAAATAAAATAAAGGTATTATGTTCAACTACAACTAAAAATATTTAAAAAATGATAATAGCAATAGAAGAGAAACTGGTAGAACAGAGCAAGTTTGTGAGAGGGAGAGAGGAGGAGAGGGAAAGGGAATGTAGTGGGGAATGAGAGTGTTGAGTAATCAAATAGTTCTGTGACATGTGAATATGGCATAATGAATTCCACTATTATATATATTTATAATGCACCAGTGAAATGTGTGGTTTAATATTATTTGTTTTTACATACATGAATGTATGTGCATATAAACAGAACATATGCTAACATATTAGGGTTGATTATTTTTGGATCTTTGGATTAGTAATGATTTTTATGTATTTTTCTTTTGATTAATCTTATTATCTCTCTGTAATAAAAGTATTTTGTGAAATTAAGGAGAAAAACACAAAGTATGTCCCTCTACTCTATGCTGTAGAATATGATGCCTGATTTGAGGTAGTTTTTGAGGTATATTGGGAGCCAAGTGGAGATGTCTTGGGTAGTAGGAAAATGTGAGGGTTATACAGGACTGGGTACATAATTGGCTGGGCCCAGTGATAAATGAAAATACTTTTTTTCAAAAGCAAGAAAAATTTCTGTTAAAGGTACTAAAATATAAAGTTTTTTCCTTTGTTGAATCTCTCTCCTGTTCATGTGCATAATCCATCATCCTATTGAACATCATTTACAAAATACAAGTTCAAAGATAAAATTAAGAATTTCAAGATGGTGACAAAGCATTAAATCCAACCTGGGTCCTTCTAGGCTAGGGTCCCTGTGTGACTTCACAGGTTTTACTTCCTTGAAGCTGGCTTCATGGTTACACAGTAGCAGGCTGGGGAGTTTGGTTCTAGATATCATTAGCCAGAGAAAACTCATGAAACTATCAACCTCATAAAAAAATCTGTTCTAAAAAGCTTTCTACCTTCTAACATAGCACTGCTTATGCCAGTTCTAGGACATGCCATGCCAGTTCCTGACAAACAAGACTGAAAATTACCCAAAACCAAGTAGTTAGTGACAGTTTCCCTAAGCTGCAGCTGTAAGATAAATGCAGGTTTGGTGCAGCCAATATGGAAAGCAGTATGGAGATTCCTTGGAAATCTGGGAATGGAACCACCATTTAACCCACCTATCCTTCTCCTCCGTCTATACCCAAAGGACTTAAAACAGCATACTACAGGGACACAGCCACATCAATGTTTATAGCAGCACAGTTCACAATAGTTAAACTGTGGAGTCAACCTAGAATCCCTTCAGTAGAGGAATGGATAAAAAATATTACTCAGCAATAAAAGAGAATAAAATCATGGCATTTGCAGGTAAATGAATGGAGTTGGAGAATATAATGCTAAGTGAAGTTAGCCAATCCCAAAAAACCAAATACTGAAAGTTTTCTCTGATATAAGGAGGCTGATTCATAGTGGGGTAGGGAGGGGGAGCATGGGAGGAATAGACGAACTGTAGATAGGTCAGAGGGGTGGGAGGGAAGGGAGGGGGCATGGGGTTAGCAATGATGGTGGAATGTGATGATCATTATTATCAAAAGTACATTTATGAAGACATGAATTGGCGTGAACATACTTTATATCCAAACAGAGATATGAAAAAGTGTGCTCTGTATGTGTAATAAGAATTACAATACATTCTACTGTCATGTATTTAAAAAATAAAATCAATTAAAAAATATAAATGCAGGTTTGACTGGGTATGAGAGGCAGAAACAACAGGAGCTCCTAGTTGAGCACTCTCAGTGTAATAATTCTGCAGTAAGAAGTAGGATGGGAGCACTAAAGGGGTGGAAAATTAGAACAAAGTTTGGGGAAAGGGAAAGATGATTGAAAAGAAGTATATGAAGAGGGGCAAGGACTCTCAGTGGTCTAAAGAAACCTGACCGATTTTATTTTTATGGCTATATTAAAAAATAGCAAACATGGATTAAACGTTGTGGTATATTTTAAATGCATACATTTAACGAATTTAATGTTTTTTTTCTTAACATGGATAATATACAATATAATTGCTCAGAATAACTGCTGGGTTTGTACAACATAGAAATTTATAATACACTATAAATTTTGTTTTTAACTATGTTAAATATACATAACATAAATTTACCATCTTTACTATTTTCTTTGCAGTGCCAGGATCAAACCTAAAATCTCATGCATGCTAGGCAAATGCTCTATCACTGAGCTAATCCCTGGTCCATCTTAATCATTTTTGTTTTTTGAGACAGGGTCTCACTGTGGCTGGCCTTGAATGTGTGATCTCCCTGCCTTAGCCTCCCATGTAGCTGGGATTAAGGACAAGTGCCACCATCACCATGCCTAGCCAGTCTTAACCTTTTTTGGGGAGAAGGATTGAACCCAGGGGAACTCAACCACTGACCACACCCCCAGCCCTATTTTGTATTTTATTTAGAGACAGGGGCTCACTAAGTTGCTTAGAACCTCACTTTTGCTGGCTTTGAACTTGTGATCCTCCTGTCTCAGCCTCCTGAGCCGCTGGGATTAGAGGCACATATGGTAGTTATTTTGTAATTGAGAAACCGTCATCATGTTTTCCATAGGTTTTGCACCATTTTGCAATCTCAGAAACAGTGCATGAGAGTTTCAGTTTCTCGACACCATCATCAGTACTTGTTTTTTTTCTGTTCGTGTGTTGGAGATAGTGGCCATCCTCACAGGTGTGAGGTAATGTTCATTCCTTTTTGTTGTTAAGTAGTATTCCATAGTGTCAATGTACCATGATTTATTTAACCATTTACCTGAGTAATATCTCATTATGTTTTAATTTGCATTTCCCTAATGGGTAATGATGCTAAACATATTTTCATGTACCTGAATAACCTCTTTCTTGAAATATCACTCCATGTGTTTTGCCAATTATCTAATGGATTGTTTGGTTTTTACTGTTGAGTTTTGAGAGTTCTTTATAAATTCTACATGTTAGTCTTTTGTCAGATTTACAGTTTTCAAATATTTTCTCAGACTCTGTAGCTTGCCTTTTAATGTTCATAACTGAGTCTTTCATAGAGAAAAAGTTTTAAATTTTGATGTTCAACTTGTCAATTTTTTAATTTTTCTGGATTGTGCTGTTGGTGTCAAATCTAAGAACTCTTTGTTACCCCTAGGACACAAAGTTTTTCCTCCTGTTTTTCTTTTTTCTCTAGATTTTGTGGCTTTACACTTTATATTTGAAATTGTGATCTGTATTGAGTTAATAGTTGTAAAGGATATGAGACAGGTCCAGTTTCGCTTTTGCTGATGATGAAAGCACTGTTTGTTGAAATATTATGTTTCTTTCTTTTAATTGATTTTGTACCTTTGTCAAAAATCAGTGGGGTATATTTGTGTGGGTCTAGTTCTGGGATCTCTGTTTTGTTTCATTAATCTATATGTCTGTCCTTTCACATGGTCTTGGTTACTGTAGCTGTATAATTTCTTGAAATCAAGTAAACTGATTCCTCCTACTTCATTCTTTTTTATAGTGTTATTATATTTTATACATTTATTTATTTATTTTTAACATGGTGCTGAGGATAAAACCCAGTGCCTCACACATGCTAGGTAAGTGCTCTACCACTGAACAACAAGTGCAGCCTCCAACTTTATTCTTTTTCAAAATTGTTTTAGCTATTCTAGTTCCTTTGACTTTCTATATATATTATGGAATAATATTGTTTATTTCTGTAAAAATATTGCTGGATTCTGATAGGAATTGCTTTAAACCTACATATCAATTTGGGGAGAATTATTTTTTTTTATTATGTTGAGTCTTCCAAATCCATTAACACAGTATGTCTTTCTGTTTATTCACATATATTCACATATTTTGTTTCTTTCATCCAAATTTTTAATTTTCCACATGCAAGTCCTGTATATTTTTGTTATTTTTATACATAAGCATTTTCATTTTTTGAGTTGTTGATGGACCTTTATTTTATTTATTGATTTATATGTGGTGCTGAGAATCAAAGTCAGTGCCTCACACATGCTAGGCAAGCGCTCTACCACTGAGCTACAACCCCAGCCCTAAGAATTTTATTTTTGAGCAATTATAAATGGTATTGTATTTTAAATTTTGTTGTTTATATGTTCATGACTGGTATATAGAAATTAACTTTTATGATTATCTTATATTGTGAAACTTTGCTGAACTCATTAGTTAGAAGAGATTTTATCTCATTCCTTGGAATTTTCTACTTGGATAATGTGTTGTCTGCCAGTAGGGACAGTTTTGTTTACTTCTTTCTGATCTTTTTGCCTTTATTTCCTTTTCTTACCTTCTTGCATATATTAGTCCATTTTTATTACTATAATGAAATACCTCAGGGAGGTTAATTTCTTTAAGAAAAGAGGTTTATGTGGATCATAGTTTTGTAGACTGAAAGTCGATGATCAGGCAGCTGCATTGGTTCAGCCTCTAGTGAGGGCCTAATGGTAGATGACATCATGGTGGGAATGTGTGCTAGAGGGCGAGATCACATCGCAAGATAGGAAGCCAGAGAGCTGGGTGGGTCTGGACTTGCTCTTTTTATAACAATTCTCTCAGGAGAACTACATTAATCCTTTCTGAAGGCAATCCCCAATCACACATTACAACCTACTGCTTAATGGTCTATACCTTCTCCCTACAACACCATACTAGGTATCAGGCTTCCAACACATAAACCCTTGGACAACAAATCACATACAAACTGTAGCAGTTCACTGGCTAGAATTTCTAGTACTATGATGAATGCATGGTTGAGAGCAGATATTCTCGCCTTATTTATGATCTTTGGAGGGAAGCATCTAGTTTTCATTGTCAAGTGTGTTGTTAGTTGTAGGGTTTTGTAAATATTCTTTATCAAGTTGAAGAAGATCCCCCTATTTTTCTCTTTCTGAGTGTTTTTCCTCATGAATGGGTGTTAAATTCTGTCAAATGCTGTTTCTGCATTGATTTATATGATCATATGATTTTTCTTCTTTACCACATTAATATGGTAAGTTACGTTGCTTGGTTACTGAATATTGAAACAAACTTGCATCACTGTAATAAATTCTGCTTGTTCAAGGTATATAATTATTTTTATGCATAACTGAATTCTATCAGCTAATATTTGTTAGGAATTTTTGTATCCATAGTCATAAGTGATATTCATCTATAGTTTTCTCTTTTTATACCATATTTAGTTTTTGAATCAGAGAAATAAAATGATTTGGGGATATCCTCTTTTATTCTCTGGAAAAAATGTATAAAATTGATGTTAATCTTTCTTTAAATGTTTGGAAGAATAGTCTAGTGAAATCTTCTAGACCTGGAGATTTCTTTTTGTGAAGCTTTTAAATTGTTAATTGAATCTCCTTATGGTTATAGAGCTGTTCAAATGATGTATTTCATATAGGTTGAATTGGTGTTAGTTTGTGTTCTTCACGGAATTGGCACATTGACACTGTCAAGCATATGTATACAATTGTAGCATTTCTTTATTATCTTTTTGATGTCTGTAGGGCATGTGATAACGTCTCCTGTTTCTTTTTTTTTTCTTGTTTCATTCCCAATATTGGTAATATGATTTATCCCTCTTTTTTTTCTTTGTCACTTTTTCTAAAATTTTGTCACTTTTTTATCATTTAGAAGAATCAATTCTTTATTTCATTGATTCTACTGTTTTTCTCTTTTCAATTTCATTGATTTATTTTTATTATTTTCTTCCTTCTGCTTGCCTTTCTTGTAGTTTTTCTTCTTTGGATAAATTTATGATATGGGAGCTTGAATTATTGATTTCAGATTTATTCTTGTTGTATGCATTTAGTGCTATGATTTTCCACTCTCAGCAATGTTTAGCTGTGTCCTACAAATTTTGATATAGTGTATTTTCATTTTCATTTTCATTCATTTCATCATTATTTAGTTTTTCATCACTTTAGCATGAATATATTTTTTAAAATTCCCTTGAGCCTTCTTCTCTGCTCCATGGATTATTTAGTAGTGTGTTGCTTAGTTTCCAAGTATTTGGAGATTTTCTTGTTATCTTTCTATAGTTGATTTCTGTTTTGATTCCGCTGTAGTTGAAGAACACACCCTGTACAGTTTGAATTCTTTTCAGTTTGTTAAGTTTTGCTCCTTGTTCTGGGATAGGACCTCTCTTGATAGGTATTTTGTTGCTACTTGAAAAGAATGTGTATTCTGCTCTTGTTGGGTGGAGAATACCTATAAAAGTTGACATTGGATTCTATCTCCTTGCCAATTTTCTGTCTAATTGTGACATCAATTATTGAGAGAGGAATATTGAAGACTCTAGCTATAGTAGTAAATTCATCAATTTGTCCTTTTAGTTCCTTTAATTTTTGCTTTACATATTTTAGAGTTTTATTGTTTAGTGCATACACATTTATAATTGTTATGTTATGATGAATTAACTCTTTTATCATTATGTAATATCCTTGACTATCTCAGTTAAAACTTTGGGTCCAAAATGTATTTCATATTTTATTCAAGGTGTTCATTAATATATACCTATATATTAATATGAATTATTTTAATATAAAAATAGTACTATTATATATTATCTATAATACATCAAACATATTGTTACTATATATGAGCATGTACAATCTATTTATACTTGGATACCAATATAGCCCTCTTGCTTTCTTTTGACTGATGTTTACATGATATTACTTTTTCTGTCCTCCTACTTTCAACTTCATTATACTGTTATATTTAAAGTGAGTTTTTTGTAGATAGCATATGTTTGGTCATTTTTTTAATCCACCATATCAGTCTATTGCTCTTTTCAACTTAAATCTACCATTTTATTTTTCCCCTTTGTTTATTTATTTATTTATTTTTAGATTTTTTTTTTTTTTGCACCGGGGATAGAACTCAGGGGTGCTTTACTACTGAGCCACATCCTCAACCTGTTTTTTATTTTTAATTTTGAGACAGGGCCTTGCTAAGTTGCTGAGGCTGGCTTTGAATTTGCAATCCTCCTGTTTCAGCCTCCTGAGCTGCTGGGATCACAGGCAT
>NW_026000283.1:11621395-11661920 GCF_001458135.2 Marmota marmota marmota
TGTTTTTTTTTTTTTTTTGGTACTGGGGATTGAACCCAGGGACATTCAACCACTGAGCCACATCCCCAGCCCGTTTTTTTATTTTTCATTTTAAGACAGGGTCTCACTAAGTTGCTTAGGTCCTTGCTAAGTTGCTGAGGCTGGATTTGAATATGTAATTCTCCTGCCTCAGCCTCCTGAACCACTGTAATTAAAGATGTGCACCACCATGCCTGTAACATTTATCATTATTTATGGTGAAAATTTAAAAAATCCTTTCGTCTAGTTTTCTGAAACGCATGGTACATTCTTATTTAAAGTCAACCTCCTATGCAGTAGCACACAAGACTTCTTGCTCCTATCTAAGTGTAACTCATTAGCCACTGGTGAACTTTTCTTTTTGCCCATACTCTTCCCAGCTTCTGGTCTTTGGTTGTTTGTGAAGTCTTCAGCTGTTACCTATTTGAGTTTATCTTCAGCCCTGTCTTCTTTTTCCTCTCACTCTGGACCTCTGAATATAATAATCCTATATCTTTTGTTCATTTCTCTGCCATCCATTTTCTCTATTTTGTTCAGATTGGATAATTTTCATTGTTAAGGCTTTGAGTTTATTGATTTTTCCCCCTCTGTCCCGTCCCCTCCATTCTACTATTAAGCCCGTGAACTGAATTTTATTTGTGATACATTTTTAAAAATTCCACATTATACAGTTTGGTTTTCCTTTATATTTTCTGTTTCTCTAGTAAGACTTCGGTCTTTCTTCCAAGTATGTTCATAATTGCTTATGGAAGCATTTCCTACAATGGCTGCTTGATTTTTTTAGGGGAGTACCAGGGATTGAACTCAGGGGTACTTGACCACTAAGCCACATCCCCAGCCCTATTTTGTATTTTATTTAGAGACAGGGTCTCACTGAGTTGCTTAGTGCCTTGCTTTTGCCAAGGCTGGCTTTGAACTCATGATCCTCCTGTGTTAGCCTCTCAAGCTGCTGGAATTACAGGTGTGCTCCAACCTTGCCTGGCTGATTATTTTTTGTCAGATAATTCTAATATTTCTGTCATCTTGGTGTTGGCATATATTGCTTCTGTTTTTTTTTTTTTTTTTTCCATTTTCTTTTTTTTCTCCTGTGGTACTGGGGATGGAACTCAGGGCCTCATGAGTGCTAGTCAAGAACTTACCACTGAACTATACTCCTAGTCCTTTTAAAGTTTTATTTTGAGACAGGGTCTTGCTAAGTTGCCCAGGGTAGTCTCAAATTTGCAATCTTCCTATATTAGTCTCCCAAATAACTGGGATTACAGGAGTGTACCACTGAACTAGGCTTAGTTCTGTTTTTAATTGTCTGATATGTTTCTGGTTCTTGGTATAATGAGTGATATTTGATTGAAATACAGATATTTTAAGTATTAGGTTATGAGACTCTGGATCTTATTTAAATTTTGTGTTTCAGGTGGCTTACTCTAACACCAGAGAAGAAAGGCCTTATTATTTTCAGGTAGGTTGTAGGAATCCATGTTTGTTCCTTGATTTTATTGATAATTATAGTATAGGAGTTCCTTCTGGCCATTGCTGTGTGGGTTCAGGAGTTCTAATTCCTATATAGGCCTCCATTCATGACTATCTTACTGCAATACACCTGGTTTCCAGTGATACCATGGTGGAGAGAAGCCTTATTACCATTGGGCAGTGATGAAAGTCCTGACTTTCAACAAAGCCTTCTCTGACACCATTCTAGCAGGGAGAAGGAGGGGCACCATATTACTACCAGGCTCCCACTGTGGTCTCTACTTTCATCATTGGCATTGTCAAGGATCTCTCATTATTACCCACCAGAGATGAAAATCCTGACTCCCTACTCAGTCTTTTCTGATACCATTCTGGATAAGGTATTGGGGTACCTTGTTATAGCCTGGAAAGAGGACAGAAGTTTAGGCTCCTCACTTGCCCTTTACTGACTGGATTAGAAACAAAGCCTCAGCTTGTTCTTCGGTGTTTGGTAACAATAGAATAGTTATTATTTAAAAGGTTTTTATCTTGCTAGGCTGCTCCTTTCCTAGACCTTTTGGTAGGACTTATTACGTCTGCATCCATTGTTGTTTCTGGGCAGCTGCCAGCTGCATCAACTCCAAATATGGCATATATGAGGTAAAAAGAATAAGTAGGGAAATCACAGTCATGCCATTTTTTGGATTCCAATGTCCCTAGCTCCTCTATCTTCTTTCTTCTTCTTGTGTTTGTTTTATATATAACATCCAGTGTTTTTAGTTATATTTGTTGGGAGTAATAGAAAAAGTTGTATCTACCTATCTCCTTGAAAAGGCTAGATTTTTAATTTTGCATACTGTAATTTCAGAACAAAATAAAACAACAACAAAACAACACAATATACAACATCCAACCCTGCTGTCAAATTAGGGAAGGGATTATGACTTGAGTCCCTTGTTTCCTGCCTTAGATGCAAGGACAGGAGAAAAGTACCAGAACATCAATCAACAGAGGAAGCCAGGTGGGAGAGGGCCATTCAAGGCTACTGTAGAAGCCCTGGGTACTCTACAAAGGGCAAGACTGGATTTATTTTTAATCTTTATTTTTGAAGTTACTTTACATTTATTACATTTACTGATATATTTGTATATATTTCACTGCCTCTTTGTATGTTATTTGTTCTGCCCCCACCATTTCTTTTTTCTGTCTTTTTTGGCTTTATCAGGGCTGTTTTGTTTGAATTTTAAAAGAATTTTTCTTTCACTATTACTTTTTCATTTTATTATTTTATTTTTTTTTACAGAGAGAGATAATTTTTTAATATTTATTTTTTTGGTTTTCGCTGGACACAACATCTTTATTTCATTTTCATGTGGTGTTGAGGATCGAACCCAGCGCGCTGCACATGCCTGGTGAGCATGCTACTGCTTGAGCCACATCCCCAGCCCTACTTTTACATTTTAAATTTACATTTTTAAAATTGTTTTTAGTTGTTGGTGAAACTTTATTTTATTTATTTCTATGTGGTGCTGAAAATTGAACCCAGTGCCTCACATATGCTAGGAAAGCACTCTACCAGTGAGTTACAACTCTAGCCCCAACTTTTACATTTTTAACATGCATAGTTGACCAAACAAATTCTGTGCTAATAAAATAAATATCTCTGTCTTCTACAACAAAACAAAAACTTTAGAATGCTTTAACTTCACTCAACTTCCTCATATGTAATTTGAGTAGACATAATCAACCATAACTACTTCTTGCTTCATCTGAAATAAGATGGTGATTCTTCTGTTTATTAGCAATGTAGCTGTCTTATACAATTTCAGTGTATTCATGATTCTTAGAAAATAGCTATCAAAGTAAAAAAGGAGAGAATGAGAGAGAAAAGAGTCTAGACCTAAATCACAACTAAGAGAAAATTGGATATAAAATCAACTGCTTAGAATAAATGGAGAGTAGACTTGATGACATAAAAATGTTTCCAGAATTATGTTAACTGGAAAAATATGTTTTCAGAGGAATAATTTGACATCTGAAAGTTATTGACTTTCATTTTAGATGAGAAGGCCCAAATTTTTGTTAATAGACCATATAAATAAAAACAAAGTATAAAACTATTTAGCATGGAATATGCTGTAGTATTAAGGTATAATACAAAGGATTGAAAATAGAATTTAAATCTCAATTCTTAATTTATGAGTTTCTATGTGATAGAGTTAGATTTTATAGTAATTTATATAGACTTGCTTCATGGTTTAATTTTAACCATATAATACAGATTATAATTCAAATGTCAGAGTCTAAGATTAAGAACCCAGAGAGAATTTAAATTATAGGCTTCTGCTGTTTTTCACTTGCCTGATTTACCAATTGCAGTAAAGCGTGAATTATAGTCTTGCTATTTTCTAGAAGACCATGACTAATACTAGAAATAATAATAATTGTTGCCACCCCTAAATCAAGGGAAATAGCATAAAAGCAGTAACCGATTTGGGATGAGGAAACTATATTTATTTCTTTTGGAGTGAGAGTGAAATAAGTAATTTGCATATAGTTTAGGGGAAAATATAGGACTGGTTTTGTGATAATAGTTTATTGTTATTCAAGAGAGAGTCTGAGAGACCATATAGAGAAGAGAGATAATTTTGAAAACTGGGAAAAATTTTTAAAAAAGGACCTATGTGTAATTCAGAGTAGGTAAGGACACAGCTTAATTTGTTAGTATACTTTTATTAGTACATCACTCAAGAAAGAATCAGGATTAGTGTTTTAGAATCCTTATGGCTTTTCAACTATAAAACAATAATCTGAAATATCAGTATTGGGTGTATTAACATTTTTAGTTGGAATTGTGTTTTATTCAAAATAATATAAAATGTGGATTATTATTGCTAGCTGTGTGAGAATTTTAATGATTTATGTGCAAAAGACAATTGAATCTTAAGAACTTTGACCTAATGTGTTCCTAGCATGTGTACCTCCAGGCCTTTCCTGACATACTCTTAGTTAAGTCTCGGGGAAACAGTTGTATATCTTTGCATTTTAAAATGTCCCAGAATGTCAGGAAAAACTTTCTCATTTCTCTTCCCAGCTCTTCTTTATAGTAATGCACTTTATTTGTCATTGAGGCATCAAATTTACTATATTGAGGGGAGGGTTCAGGCGTAATCTAAGTCATTTACAGATATAGAAAATAAGGGGTCCAACCTAAATAATGACCTGTCTTTCATTTGACAGTGATTGATTTAAAGAAACTCTAAAATCAAGAAAGTAATTTACTTAGTAAAATACAAACAACAACCTCATTTTTCAACAAAGATATTGCAATTATATCTATTCCCTGCCCCCTTTCCTGGTCTAGTGGTTGAGTTCAGACTCTGAAATTAGTGTGACTACATATGTGGTCAAGGTTAAATTACTTAGCATCTCTGTACCTGTTTCTTCCAAAAAATGTGGATAACAATGCTTCCTATTTCATCGGGTTGTTTTCTGCTTAAATATGATAATACATGTAAAACACAGAGTGCCTGTTTTATAAAAGTGTACTGAAATGATAAATGATAGCAAACAATTAATAACTATGATCAGCATTTTATTAATCTCAAAAAGCACTATTTTCTTGTTTTCCTTTTCGTGTGCGCGTGCACACGCATATGTGTGGTTCTGGAGATTAAACTCAGGGCCTCATGCATGCTAAGCAAATACTCTAACACTAAGCTATACCCCAGCTTAAAAATATTATTTTGATAAAATAATAAATCATAATGAGAGTAACACACAATTTTAACTATTAGGTTAGGACCAGTAGGATGTCAATTTAATTTCCTAATCATTTTTTGGACATTATCCAATTGCCAAATGACTTCATATCTAAACAGATCTTTATACATTATGTTCTCCTATTGAAACACATTCTTTAACAATGTGTATAGACTTTGTCTGTTTAAAGAGGTTGAAAAAAGGAGATGGTAAATCTAAAACAGTGGGAAATATTAGAAATTGCATGCAACTGAGCATATATAGTGAAACAATGAGTGAGGTAATGTTAGCTAAGTACTCCCATTACCAGGATCTCTGACATTCTGATGTTTTTGCTTTAGTCATTCTTTTCTGTGACATTGTGAGTAAAACATGTTATTTATTTTAGTGTTAATTGTGATTTTTCCCCTAAAAATATGTCATTGAAAATTCTTCTGTATTTGTAAGTTTTTTTTAATAACCAGGGAACAAAATTCTTTTTAGGGCAACATGATTCCAATTTGGCAGGGCTAGTAAAAAAATGAATTCCTTGTTCAGTAGATTCTATTTCATAGGAAACTTTCAAAAAATGTAGCAATTGTGTTGTTAGGGTTATCTATGTAAATATTCAATGCCATAGTGTGTGATACCAAAGGAAACCAGAAAATATGTTCTTTCCCCTACACTTTGACTATATATAGCTTGTGTGTTGTAGTTAGAAATAGAGCAAGGTCTTGCTAACAGACAGCTTCTTTGGTAATTCCCTGCAGCAGTATGCATTTAGCTCCCTTCCCCCATGGTTAGGGGCCTCCATCGTTTTGCCAGCTGCTGTATTCAGTTGTCTGGGTTATTTTGGGTGGCAGTGGGTTGATTCCAGGGAGAAAACAGTTGTATATCTTTGCATTTAAAAATATCTCATACAAACGTGTTACGAAAGATTTTGGAGGAAAAATCATAGTCTTTCTGAAACAGTTTGTACTTGAGTTCTGGGGAACTGGCCAGGTTGTAAAATCCAGAAGCCTGCATCATATAGTAAAGAAACCAGTCTTTTATTAGTTTTATTTAAATGCCTGATGTGAAAGGGGTTTCAGAGAAGCATAGCAAAAAAAGGAAATGCTGTGTGGATTCTTTGCAGTAAAATATTTGGATCTCTAGATATCCTGTGGTCACTGGGCAAGAAGAGATGTTAAGTGGAATGGTAGATGGCATAATCAGTTGTATTGGTAGTTCATTACCCACAGAGATAGATTGATGTGATCCTGGGAGGATTTCTAGTCTCACGGGATTTTGCTTATGCTCTTTCATGTATTAAATATTTTCATTAATAACTTGGATGTAAACACGAGACACATGCTTGCTAGATTTAAGGAGGTCAGAAAGATGGATGCATTGGATTCAGAATCATGATCCAAAAAGAGCTTGGCCAACTGCTCTTATGGGCTACAATGATGCAATTTAACAGGGATGCATCATAAAATCTATCATTAGGAAAGAGGATGTATTATTGATTGGCCTAATAGTTGTTTGTTCTTGTGTGCTATTGGTCTTTTTTACTACCTATGTAATCTTGAACAAAATATTTAACTTTGTTTATGCCACAGTTTCCTCTTTTACAAATATATGCTCATGGTAAAAAAAAATTCATCATTGGAGAGGGAGCAATGAAAGTAAGACTCCCATCCCTCCAGTTCCTCATCCCTTTCTTCATACATTTGCATGTGTGCATGCATTCGTGTTAGTACATGTGCGTGTGTGAGTTCTTCCAGAGATAGTCTAGGCATATGTTAAGCATATGTGTGCATATCAGCCTTATTTACAAAAAACACATAAGATGTACACTATTTTCCTTCTATGACTTGTTTTATTTGTCTAGTATTGAAGTTAAAATAACAGATTCTGGAGCCACATCAAATCCCAACTCTACCCTGCTGTTACACATATGACTTAGGGCAAGTTACTTAATATCTCTGTGCCTACAGGGCTGACTGACTTAACCATTTAGGCACAGTAGGAAAAGTACTTAAGGCATATTATATACTTTTAGGAACCCATGAAAATATATAATATTAGGAGCCCATGGAAATGCCTTAATTTTAATTTCTTTTAAAAGCAGAAGAAAAATATTATATTCCTTATTATTTGAATATTATTATGAATATATAATAATAAATCCAACCTGGATTATATTTGTATGTATGTATATGCAAAGGGGTTGTAGGATATAATTTTTAATATTTATTTTTAAATTGTAGTTGGACACAATATCTTTATTTTATTTATTTATTTTTATGTGGTGCTGAAGATCGAACCCAGGGCTTCGCACTTGCTAGGTGAGTGCTCTACTGCTGAGCCACAACCACAAAATCTTCTTATGGAAGAAGAGTTTCATAAAGGCCAAAGTGCCCAGGATATGCATAAATCATTGTATATCCCAGTGTGCCTTGGTTTCATCATATGTGAAATGGAGAAAATAATAGTTTCTACTTCATGGGGTTATTCTGAACTATAGCCCAGTTAATATTTGAAAAGTTGTTGGTATTTGGCACACACTAGTTTCTGTGTGTTTATCAAATAAGTAATTTAAAAATAGTAAATTTATGTACATAGTAAAAAGCTCAAACAGTAACAAAGAAACTGTGCAATGAAAAGTAAATCTCTTTCTGGTCACAGATTCCCAGTCCCTCCATTTCCTTTCTCAGAAATAGTTGCTGTTACCATTTTTTAGGTATCCTCTAGAAGTTGCTTATATAAACATAAACACATACATCTTTTATTTATTTAAATTATCCTCCTACTCAATGGGCACTCTTTTTTTCCAACCCTTGCTATTTCATATAATGCTACAATAAATACCCCTGTACATATGTCATTTGCAAACATTGGAGTAAAACAAGGGGGTAAATTTCCTGAAGTATAATTGTTGGGTATGTTCTTTTAAATTTTGGTAGTTACAGATAAATTAATCTCCATGCTTGTTGCACCAATTTAAACTTCCATCAGAAATGTAAGAAAGTGCCTATTTACCCATACCCTCACAAAAAGTAGTGTTATCAAACTTTTGGATCCTTGACAATTCGATAGGTGAAAATGGTTGCTTATTGTAAATGTGTTTTTCTTATATCACAAATTAGCTTCAACAATTTTCACATCTAAATGTAATTTCCATTTTTTCCCCAGTGAACTGTGGGTTTGTCTCCTTGGCCTATCTTTCTATTGGTCTGTGTTGGTGCTCTTTCTATATTAAAGACATTAGTGCTCTATCTGTGATATGAATTGCCAATATTGGCTTAGTTTGTCTTTTAACTTTGGTTATAGCATTTTTTTTTTCCTGTGCAAACCTAAGTTTCATTGCACTCAAATATAGATCAGTATTTTTTTTACTGATTTAAAAAAATGACAGTGGAATGCATTACAATTCTTATTACACATATACAGCATAATTTTTCATATCTCTGGTTGTATATAAAGTATGTAGAACAGTATTTTCTTTATGGCTTCTGGATTTTTTATCCTGTTGGGAAAGCCTTTAAAATCTGGGGTTAATACAAAATTATGTTATTGTTATGATTAAATTATTTTCAATCTTTGATCTATCTAAAACTGTTTAGAGATAGTTTTTCCCTGTAGAGAATTTTAATTTTTAATGTAGTCAAATATGTCAAAAGTTTTCTTAATGGTATTCACATTTTGTGTCCTGTTTAAATGGATCTTCCTTATCTGAAGGTCACAAATATCCAACTATTTTTTCTAATATGTCTTGGTTTCTTTAAAATTCTTTAACCCCATGTGGAATGTTTTTTTCGATGCAAGGTATGTTGTAGATGTCCATTTTACCTATAGCCAGTTGTTGCTATATCATTTGCTGAATATAACCTTTCCTTCTACTGGATTGAAATGTAGCTTTTATTTCAATACTAAAATCTCCATGCATATTTAGCTCTGTCTCTGAACTGTATTCTGTTCTGCTACTATGTCTGTCTGTTCATGCATCAGTATCAAATTTCTAAATGCCATAATGATAAGCAAATTTTTATCTCTCCTTATATTAAGAGTATTTAAAATCAGAAATGGTTGTAGAATTTTGTTAAAAACTGTCTCAGTATCAATAAAAATGATCATGTTGTTTTTCCTCCCTTGCTCTATTCATATAGTGAGTTATTTTAATGAATCCCTCAATATTAAAACAAACTTGCCTTCCAGAAATAAACCCTCTTGGTCACTGTTGTGTTGTTCTTTATAGGGGATTTCTAATTCCATTGGATGACACTTCGTGTAGGATTTTTGCATTGAGGCTTATAAGTGAAATTGAGCTATTGCTTCCTTTGAACTCTAAAGAAGATATTTTGGATTTTTCTCTGTGTTGTGGAACAGGTGAAGTAACATCAGAGTTATTCTGTACCTGAATATTTGATAGAATTTATCTGAAACTTCTGGGCCTCATGCATTTTGGAGGGTAGTTACTGACAATATTTTTCAATGTCACTTATAGTAACTTTTAAACAATTTTCAATCTCTTCTTGAATTAATTTTGGTAATTTAAATATCCTAGGAAATAGTTAATTTCACCCAGGCATTCAAATATATCTGTATAGAGTTGAGAAAAATATTGTACAATAATGCTTCTGGTTTCATTTGTGATTACTTCCTGTTCTGAATATTGTGAGCTTCCTTTTTGTTTCTAGAAATTGAGTTGTAAAAATAGATTTCTTGATATAACTCACAGATCATACAGTTCACCCATTTAAAGTGTACAATTAAATCAAAATATACAATTCAACTGTCTTTAGTTCATCCTCAAGGAAGTGCAACCATCACCACAAATAAATTCAGGACATGTTCTAAATCCATCCTCCACAAGAGAAAATCTGTACTCATTCCTGGTCATTCCTAATTTACCTCCAAGGCCCTCAGGACTAGAAACCCATTAGTTTCTGTTTCTATAAATTCACCTATTCTGAACATTTCATATAAATGGAATCATATAATACATGGTCTGTTGTGGCTGGCCTCTTTCACTTATGTGAAATGTTTTCAAGGTCCATCCATGTTGTTATAAAGTAAGTTGCAATATAGATCTACAGCATTTTTTTTTACAATGCTCTTTATCAATTTACCACCTGTATAAGTTTTCTAGGACTGACATAACAAAATACCACAGAATGGGTGTTCAGCCACAGAAAATTATTTATTTTTTGTAATTCTGAAGGCTAGAAGTCTTAAGTTGGTATCAGCAGGTCTGTTTTCTTCTGAGGCCTCTTTTCTTGATTTTTCTAGGTGGCTATTTTCTAGGTTATGTCCTCACTTGGTCATTTCTCTGTTCATCTGTGTCCTAATATCTTCCTCCTGTTGTACGAACACCAAATAGGATTAGGAACGATCCTAATGGCCCCATTTTAACTTAATTATCTCTTTACAGGCACTATCTTTAAATGGAGTTCCATTCTGAAATACTGAATGTTAGGACTTCAATATACGAAATTTGTGTTTATACTGCTGAAAGAAAAAGAAATCAAGTCTGAATAGCTTTGTCTGTTTTTATGAATTTTTGATGAATTTGACCGAAGTCAGTCAAAACATTCAAGTGTGTGTGTGTGTGTGTGTGTGTGTGTGTGTTTATGTGTACAAAATCTCAGCCTCATAAGTCCAGCAGGTCTAATTTTTTTCTGATTACAAAAGTAATATGTTTAAACAGTTTATTGTTTATTTCTCTTATTTTCTTCCTTATACATAGATAGCAACAATGAAAATGGTATCATATTTAACACAGCATTATATAACATACTATTTCATTCAATATTTTACACATATTTGTCCATGTTTGTACCTATGAATCTCTGTGTGTGTACTGCATTTCATTATGTACATATACCATGACTTAATTAAATATTTCCCTAGTGATGAACATTTGAATTGCTACCAACTTTTAGCTATCGTGAAAAAATTGAACAATACTGTAATGAATATCCTTGTGTAAACTTTTTTCTTATGGAATTCTGAGGAATCATTTTCTAGATGCTAAAAAGTTATGTCAAAGGTTATGAACATTTAATATTTTAACAAATACTGCCATGTTTCACAGTAGTTTTGAAGTTAATGATAGTTCCTGAAATAGGTGGAGCATGTTGGTAAAGACTACTTTTTCTCCAGATGAATCTAGAAGTTGTTTACAGGTCCATGTTCTGTATTTTTGAGCGGCCCATTTGTGCAAATTTTAATATTCATTTTTGAGAAATATTGATCTAAAATGATTTTATAGACTTTGGCCATTAGGCTTTTAAAAAAATTTTAATGAGAAATAAACTACCTATGTGGGTAAAAAACTATGTATTTAATATTGCATGGTTTTATGCACACCCCCTCCCACTTTGGTCTTCTCTACTAATAGCTAGTGAATGACTCATTTCCATCTCAGCAGTAAGACTATGAGTTATGTTTATGGCAATTCTGTTTTTCCATTAAAAATAATGAATCTACCATGGGTACATTTTATAAAACATGTTCACAATTATATATTGTACATAACAATTATACATTATATATTGTACATAACAATTATATATTGTACATAACAGAGATATAGGATAATTACATTGGAAGAATGTAATTATCCTATATCTCTGTTATGTACAATATATTTCTATTCAAAATGTGTTCACTTAGCCCAAAGATTACATCTTGAAACTATGATTTCTGTTTTGAAATTAGTCCTCCACATACAATATGCGTATTATTGTATACTCATTCATGATCTATACTACAATATTTATACTTGTAAACATACACTATTTCTATTGCAAGTATGTAAATATGCTTTCGACCCAATGTGCAATAAATGATACCTGGTACTGGCATGAGACACATACAAGAAGACTGTTGTAGTCTATTGGGTGTATCTTGTTTTTTTATTTTCCTGTTACCATGCCAGCAATCTAACAGTTTTCTTATCACTGTAAACTTCTTATATTGGCCTTCTACTTAAAATCAACAAAGCCAGCATTATCTAATTGCTCTTCAAGACCAGGTATCATAGGATAGCATGGGCATCCCTATATTCAAAATTATATCATTTAATTCTTTAATTTTATCCATTGCAATAATGGAAATTCTTAGAAAGAATATAAGAAATATCTACATTTTGTACTGATTTGTCAATAGCTCTTACCAAATTTTTGACATAATGGAACATAACACTAATTTCAGAGAGGACTTGCTTGAAAATGATATTTGATTCTATATGATTTATATGATTTTTCTTTTATTTTAACTATTGTTGCTTTGAGATGTCTTCAGATTCCCTTGAATTTTTCATTGTTCAAACTTTAAAAAAACCTTATTATTTTTACTGCTCACCATATTCATGCATGGTCATGGCGAAACAACCAAATATGTAGCAGTATATAACAGATAGTGGAAGTAGATTGTAGTCCTATCCTCCAGAGAGAATCATTGTTAAGAATTAAGTGTACATTTTTAGCCACTTTTGCATGTTTTCCCCAATATATATATATATATATATATATAATTTTAATTATTCATATAAAATATATTCATATACAAGATTTTTATACCTTATGCTTCTTTCTTTTTTGACTTATTTTTTAAAGTAGGAATTGTTTCAAAAAAAAGACAAAAATTGAAAATAACAAATGCCCATTTTACAAAATCTTAACATTAGGTTTTATTATTACTATTATTTAAAAAATTATTTATTTGCCCTAATTTGTTATACACGACAGCAGAATGCATTTCAGTTCATGGTACATAAACGGAGCACAATTTTTCATTTCTCTGGTTGTATACAAAGTAGAGTCACACCTTCATGTCTTCATACATGTACCTGGGGTAATGATGTCCATATCATTCCACCATCTTTCCTACCTTCATATCTCCTCCTTTTTCCTCCCTCCCCTTTGCCCTATCCAAAGTTCCTCCATTCCTCCCATGCCCCCTCCTCCATTCCCATTATGGATCAACATCCACATATCAGAGAAAACATTTAGCCTTTGTTTTTGGAGGATTGGCTTACTTCACTTAGCATGATATTCTCCAACTCCATCCATTTTCCTGCAAATGCCATGATTTTATTCTCTTTTAATGCTGAGTAATATTCCATTGTGTATATATATATATACACACAGAGTTTCTTTATTCATTCATTTATTGAAGGACATCTAGATTGGTTCCACAGTTTGACTATTGTGAATTGTGCTGCTATAAACATTGATGTGGCTGTGTCCCTGTAGTATGCTGTTTTTAAGTCCTTTGGGTATAAACTGAGGAGTGGAATAGCTGAGTCAAATGGTGGTTCCATTCCAAGTTTTTTAAGAAATCATCATACTGCTTTCCAGATTGGTGGCACCAATTTGCAGTCCCACCAGCAATGTATGAATGTGCCTTTCCCCCCACATCCTCGCCAACACTTATTGTTGTTTGTATTCTTAATAGCTGCCATTCTAACTGGAGTGAGATGAAATCTTAGAGTAGTTTTGATTTGCATTTTTCTAATTACTATAGATGTTGAACATTTTTTCATATGTTTATTGATTGATTGTATATCTTCTTCTGAGAAGTGTCTGTTCAGTTCCTTGGCCCATTTATTGATTGGGTTATTTGTTTCTTTGGTGTTAAGGTTTTTGAGTGCTTTATATATCCTGGAGATTAATGCTCTATCTGATGTGCATGTGGTAAAAATTTGCTCCCATTATGTAGGCTCTCTCTTCACCTCACTGGTTGTTTCTTTTGCTGAGAAGAAGCTTTTTAGTTTGAAACCGTCCCATTTATTGATTCTTGATTTTATTTCTTGTGCTATAGGAGTCTTGTTAAGGAAGTTGGGGCCTAATCTGACATGATGAAGATTTGGGCCTATTTTTTCTTCTATTAGGTGCAGGGTCTCTGGTCTAATTTCTAGGTCTAATTCCTAGGTTCTTGAACCACTTGAGTTGAGTGTTGTACAGGGTGAGAGATAGAAGTTTAATATAATTTTGCTGCATTTGGATTTCTAGTTCTCTCAGCACCATTTGTTGAAGAAGACATCTTTTCTCCAATATAAATTTTTGGTGCCTTTGTCTAATATAAGATAACGGTAAGTAGGTAGGTTAGTCTCTGTGTCCTCTATTCTGTACCATTGGTCTACAAGTCTATATTGGTGCCAATACCATGCTGGTTTTGTTACTATTGTTGTGTAGTATAGTTTAAGGTCTGGTATAGTAATGCCACCTGCTTCACTCTTCTTGCTAAGAATTGATTTATCTATTCTGGGTCTCTTATTTTTCCAGATGAATTTCATGATTGCTTTTTCTATTTCTATAAGGAATGTCATTGGGATTCTGATTGGAATTGCATTAAATCTGTAAAGTGCTTTTGGTAGTATGGTCATTTTGACAATATTAGTTCTGCCTATCCAAGAACAAGGGAGATCTTTCCATCTTCTAAGGTCTTCTTTAATTTCTTTCTTTAGTTCTTCTGTAGTTTGCATTGCAGAGGTCTTTCACTTCTTTCATTGATTCCCAAGTATTTTATTTTTTAAGGTTATTATAAATGGGGTGGTTTTCCTAGTTTCTCTTCCAGAGGATTTGTCACTGATGTACAGAAATACCTTTGATTTATGTGTGTTGATTTTATATCCTGCTACTTTGTTGAATTCATTTATTAATTCTAGAAGTTTTCTGGTGGAATTTTTTGGATCCTCTAGGCATAGAATCATGTAATCAGTAAATAGTGATAGTTTGAGTTCTTCTTTTCCTATCCATATCCCTTTAATTTCTTTCATCTGCCTAATTCCTCTGACTTGAGTTTTAAGAACTATGTTAAATATAAGTGGTGAAAGAAGGCATCCCTGTCTTGTTCGAGTTTTTAGAGGGAATGCTTTCAATTTTTCTCCAGTTAGAATGATGTTGGTCTTGGGCTTAGCATAGATAGATTTTTAATATTTATTTTTTAGTTTTAAGTGGACACAATATTTTTATTTTATATTTATGTGGTGCTGAGGATTGAACCCAGTGACTCAGGAATGATAGATGAGCACTCTACCACTGAGCCACATCCTCAGCTTCAGCATAGATAGCTTTTATAATCTTGAGTTATGTTCCTGTTATCCCTAGTTTTTCTAGTGTTTTGAACATGAAGGGGTGCTGTATTTTGTCAAATGCTTTTTCTTCATCTATTGAGATGATCATATGATTCTTATCTTTAAGTCTGTTGATGTGATGAATTACATTTATTGATTTCCATATGTTGAACCAACCTTGCATCCCTGGGATGAACCCCACTTGATTGCGGTACACTATCTTTTTAATATGTTTTGTATTCAAATTGCCAGAATTTTATTGAGAATTTTGCATCTATGTTCATTAGTATATTGGTCTGAATTTTTCTTTCTTTGATGTGACTTTGTCTTGTTTTGTGATCAGGGTGATATTGGCTTCATAGAATAAGTTTGGAAATGTTCCCTCTTTTTCTATTTATGGAATAAATATGAGGAGTATTGGTATTTAGTTCTTCTTTGAAAGTCTTGTGGATCTCAGCTGTGTATCCATCTGATCCTGGGCTTTTCTTGGTTGGTAGGTTTCTGATGGTGTCTTCTATTTCATTGCTTGAAATTGATACGTTTAACTTGTGTATGTCATCTTGATTCAGTTTGGTCAAATTATATGACTCTAGAAATTTGTCTATGCCTTTGACATGTTCTATTTTATTGGAGTACAAATTTTCAAAATAATTTCTAATTATCTTCTGTATTTCTGTAGTGTCTGTTGTGATATTTCCTTTTTAATCATGGATGTTATAATTTGAGTTTTCTCTGTCCTTCTCTTCGTTAGCATGGCTAAGGGTTTAACAATTTTATTTATTTTTTCAAAGAAACAACTTTTTGTTTTGTCAATTTTTCAATTGTTTCTTTTGTTTCAATTTCATTGATTTCAGCTCTGATTTTAATTATTTCCTGTCTTCTACTGCTTTTGGTGTTGATTTGTTGTTCTTTTTCTAGAGTTTTGAGATGTAATGTTAGGTCATTTATTTGTTGACTTTTTCCTCTTTAAAGAATGAACTCCATGCAATGAACTTTCCTCTTAGCACTACCTTCATAGTGTCCCAGAGATTTCGATATGTTGTATCAGTGTTCTCATTTACCTCTAAGAATTTTTAATCTGTTCTTTAATGTCTTCTGTAATCCATTGTTCCATTCAATAGCATATTGTTTAGTCTCCAGGTGTTGGAATAACTTCTATTTTTTATTTTATAATTGATTTCTAATTTAATTCCATTATGATCTGATAGAATACAGAATAGTATCTCTACTTTTTTGTATTTGCTAAGAGTTGCTTTGTGCATAATATATGGTCTATTTTATAGAAGGTTACATGTGCTGCTGAAAAGAAAGTATATTCACTCATTGATGGATGAAATATTCTATATAAGTCTGTCAAGTCTAAGTTATTGATTATATTATTGAATTCTGTGGTTTCTTTGTTTAGCTTTTGTTTGGAAGATCTATCCAGTGGTGAAAGAGGTGTGTTAAAGTCACCCAGAATTATTGTGTTATGGTCTATTTGACTCTTGAACTTGAGAAGAGTTTGTTTGATGAACGTAGGTGCTCCATTGTTTGGGACATATATATTTATAATTGTAAATCTTGTTGGTATAGGGTTCCCTTGAGCAGTATGTAGTGTCCTTCTTTATCCCTTTTGATTAACTTTAGCTTGAAGTCTACTTTATTTGATATGAGGATGGAAACCCCTGCTTGTTTCCATGGTCCATGTGAGTGGTATGTTTTTTCCCCAACCTTTCACCTTTAGTCTGTGTATGTTTTCTTCTATGAAATGAGTCTCTTGAAGGCAGCATATTGTTGAGTCTTTTTTTTTTTAAGTCCAATCTGCCAGTCTAAGTTTTTTGATTGATGAGTTTAGGCCATTAACATTCAGGGCTATTATTGAGACATGATTTGTATTCCTGGTCATTTTTGTTTATTTTGGTTTTCAACTTGACTTGGTTTTTCCTTTGATTGGATTTTCCTTTAGTGTAATACCTCCTTTTGCTATTTTCATTTTTTTTTCATTTCCTCCTCATGGAATATTTTGCTGATGATGTCCTGTAGTGTAGGCTTTTTAATTGTAAATTCTTTTAACTTTTATCATGGAAGATTTTTATTTTGTCATCAAATCTAAAGCTTAATTTTTCTGGGTATAAGATTCTTGGTTGGCATCCATTTTATTTCAGACTTTGGTGTATGTTGTTCCACAATCTTCTAGCTTTGAGGGTCAGGGTTGAGAAATCTGCAGATATCCTAATTGGTTTTCCCCTACATGTAATCTAATTCCTTTCTCTTGGGGCTTTTAAAATTCTCTCTTTATTCTGTATGCTAGGCATTAAGTTTTATTATTTAAAATAATATTTTAAAAATAGATATGCAGATTTTCATAGTGGCAGTCTCTTATATATATACCTCCTTTATCTCATTATTCTTTCTTTCCAAAGATAATTATTTTCACAAATTTTATGTTTATTATTTAGGTTTCCACAAATTATAAATAGCATTGTAGGCTTTAAGTGTTTTGGATTTGAAAACTACACATAAATTGTATCTTTATATACATCTCATTTTGAAAATTTCTTTATTTCACATAGGTTAGGTTCTGTTACCAACTGTTTTCCTTACTTTTTTCCCCTTCTTCTTCTTCTCCCTAACTTTAATAAAGTGTTCCATATCCCCTTCATTTTTCTTCTAATATTAAACTACATATTGTATTTTTATTCTTTTAAGGTTTCTGGTAACATTTTATGATACTTAAATATATTTTTTTTCTTATAAAATCAACAAGTATTCAGTGATTTTGTCCTTCTGCTTACCACCATAAGGAATTTACCCCACCAACTTAATATAACCTCTCTATTGTCATTTTGTTTCAAGTTGTACCACACATGCACAGTCTCTCCCAGTATTGGCATCTCACACTAGAGTGATAAATTTGTTATAATTGATGGCCCTGTGTTGACACATCATTTTCACCCAAAGTCCATAGCTTACATGAAAGTTCACTCCCAGTATTGAACATTCTGTGGGTTTTGATAAACATTGTGACATCTACCCACCATTATAATATCACATTCAAATAGTGTCACTATCCTAAGAGCCTGTGCTTTGCTTATTCATTCCTCCCTCCCCCTCTAACCCTGGTAAAACACTGATTTATGTATTTATGTATTTAGGTTTTTGTGTGGGTATAATTTTCAGTACCTTTGGTTTAATACAAAGGAGTATGATTGCTGGACCATATTGTAAGAGTGGGTATAGTTTTGTTCTTTGTTTTTTTATGGTGCTGGGGATTGGACCCAAAGCTTCACACATTCTAGATAAGCACTCTACCAACTGAGTTATATCCCCAGCCCCAAGTGTGTTTAGTTTTGTAAGAAACAGCCAAACTGTCTTTCAACATGGCTGTTGCATTCTGCATTCCCACGGGCAATGAATGAGTTCTTTTTGTTCATGTTGTAACATTATTGATTTAATTTGCAATTCCTAATGACATATTGTTATGTATCTTTTCATATGCTTATTTGCTTTCTTATATTTTGTTTGGTGAGGTATCTGTTCATATTGTACTCATTTTAAAACTGGTACTTATTTTCTTATTGTTGAGTTTTAAGAGTTCTTTGTATATTTTGAATAATAATCCTTATCAAATATGTCTTTTGCAAGTATTTTCTCCTTGAAGTCTGTGACTCATGTTTGCATTTTCTTGACAGTTTACTTTTCAGAGTTGAAGTTTTTACATTGTAATTAAGTACAGCTTATCTATATTTCAGTTTTTATTGATATAATTAATTGCACAGAATGGTGGGTGTGTTAGTCAGATTTTCATTGCTATGACCAAAAGATCTGAAAGAACAACTTAGAGGAGGAAGTGTTTATTTTGGCTCACAGTTTTAGAGGTTTACTCCATGGTTGGCCAATTCCATAGCTCTGGACCTGAGGTGATGCAGAACATCATGGTGGAAGGGTGTGATGAAGCAAAGTTGCTCAGTTCATGATGTCCAGGAAGGAGAAGGGTTGTAGGAGGGAAAGCTCTAGAATGCAAGGAGCTAGGGATAATATATCCCCAAGGGCATACCCTCAGTGACATACTTCCTCCAGCCACATCTGACCTGCCTACAGTTACCATGCATTAATCCATTCAAATTATTAATGGGTTAAATCCAATTATGTTATAGCTCTAATAATCTAATAATTTACATCTGAACATTTCTTCACTGCCTCGCACATAAGCTTTCAGGAATACCTCATATACAAACTATAACAGGGCTTTTCATTGTAGTATATCCATACATGCAAAAACATAATTTAATCATTTTTACTCCCCAGTATTTCCCCTTGTCCTCCTCTCTGCCTTCCCCCTGATTCTTTTCCTCTACTCTAATAGTCTCCCTTTTATATTCATGACATCCTTTTAACCCCCCCACCCTAGTTTCCACATATGAAAAAAACCATTTAATATGTTCTAAGTATAGCTTATTTTACTCTCCAGATCCATACATTTTCCTACAAATGACATAAATTTGTTCTTGTTTATGTCTGAATAAATCTCCATTGTGTATATGTACCACATTTTCTTTATCAAGTCATCTATTTATGAATGCCTAGCTGATTCCATAACTTGGCCATTATGAACTGTACTGTGATAAACATGGATATGCATGTATCACTGAAGTATGCTGACTTTAATTCTTTTGAATAACTTCAGTTTTTATTTTTTTGAGGAAACTCCATGCTGATTTTTACAGTGGCTATGTCAATTTACATTCCTTCCAGTAGTGTATAAGAGTTTCTTTTTCCTTATAACCTTGCCAGCATTTTTATTATTTGTATTCTTAATGATTACCCTTCTGACTCAGACAAGATAGAATCTCAATATACATTCAATTTTAATTTCACTGGTGACAAATGTGTTGAAACTTTTTTTCATATAGTTGTTGGCCATTGGTACTATTTCTTTAGAGAAGTGTCAATTCAGTTCATTTGCCCATTAACTGAATGGGTTATTTGCTTTTCTTAGTGTTGACTTCTTTGAGTTCTTCATATGTTATGGATACTGATCCTCTATTGGATGAGTAGTTGGCAAAAATACTCTCCTGTTCTGTAGTCTGTCTCTTCAGTGTTTATTGTTTCTTTTGGTGTGCAGAAGCTTTTTATTTTGATATCATTCTATTTATTGATTCTTGATCTTATTTTCTAGCCTATAGGAATCCTATTGAGGAAGCCATTGCTTATACCTACATGTTGAAGTGTTTCCCTTATGTTTTATTCTAGCATTTGGCAAAGTTTTTGGTCTTATACCTAGGTCTTTGATTCATTTTGATTTGACTTTTGTATAAGGTGAGAAGTAGGGAATAGTTTCATTGTTTTATGCATGAATATCCAGTTTTCCCAGCACTGTTTATTGAGGAGGTTGTTTTTTTTGCAATGTATGTTTTGGGCACCTTTGTCAAAAATCAGATGACTGTAGTTGTGTAGGTTTGTCTCTGTGTCTTCAATTCTATTCCATGATCTACATGTCTGTTTTTATGCTAGTACCATGCTCTTCTTGTTACTATGTCTCTGTAGTACAATTAGAAATTAGGTATTGTGATGCTACCAGCATTATTCTTTTGGCTTAGTATTGTTTTGCCTATTTCTGGGTCTTTTGTCCTTTACATGATTCTTAGAAGTTTTTTCTTGTTCTGCAAAGAATGTCATTTGTATTTTGATGAGGATTTTATTGTTATTTTTGATCACTTTTGGTAATATGGCCATTTTAATGATATTGATTCTACCTATTCATGAATATGGGAGGACTTTCCATCTTCTAATGTCTTTTTCAATTTATTTTTTCAATATTCTGTAATTTTCCTTCTATAAGTCTTTTGCCTCCTTGGCTAGATTTATTCCTAGATATTTTATTACTGTTTTGAAAGCTAATGTGAATGTAATGGTTTTCCTGGCTTTTTTCCAGCAGGTTAATTATTGTGTATAGAAAAATTATTGATTTTTATTTTGTATGTTAATTTTGTATCCTGTTACTTTGCTGTATTTGTTTGTCAGAGCCTTAGAGTCTTCTAAGTATAGGATCATATCATCTGCAAATAGGGATAATTTGATTTCTTTTTTCCCCTATTTTGTATCCCATTTATTTCTCTCTATAGCCTAATTGCTCTGGCTAAAATCTTGAGTATTATATTGAATTGGAGTGATGAGAGAAGACATCCTTTTCTTGTTCCTGTTTTTAGAGGGAATTCTTATATTTTTTTCCCATTCAGTTTTTGGCTTTGGATTTTTCACATACAGCCTTCTATTCCTTCTATTCCTAGTTTCTGTAGGATTTTTATCATGAAAGGATGTTGAATTTTTGTCAAAGGCTTTTTTTTTCCTGCATCTATTGAGATGATTATTTGATTTCCGTCCTTCATTCTATTTATGTGATTTATTATGTTTATTAGTGTGTATTGAAACATCCTTGCGTCCCTGGAATGAAACAAACTTTATCATAATGTATGATCTTTTTAATATGTTGTTTAATGTGATTTGTAAGTATTTTATTAAGGATTTTTACATCTATGTTCATCATGGATATTGATCTTTAATTTTCTTTCTTCTAGTTTGGATATCAGAGTGATTTTGGATGCATAGAATAGTATACAAGTGTTCCATCCCATTATACTTTATGGGATAATTTGAAGAGAACTGGTGTTAAGTCTTCTTTAAAGTTACAGTAGAACTCAGCCAAGAAATCATCTGATCCAGCTTTTTTTTTTTTTTTGGTTGGAAGGCTTTTATTTTTGCTTCAATCCTGCAGCTTGATATTGGTCTATTTAGGTTTTCTATATCCTCTTGGTTAAAATTTGGTAGGTCATATGTGTCCAGAAATTTATCCAATACTTCTAAATTTCCCAAGTTATTGGAATGTAAGTTTTCAAAATATTCCTTAATGATTCTATTGATTTCAGTTGTATCTGTTTTAATATCTCCTTTTAATCTATAATTTTATTAATTTAGATCTTCTCTTTTGGTAAGTTTGGTTAAGGACTTTTCAATCTTGTTTAAGTTTTCAGAGAACCAATTCTTCATTTCATTGTTCTTTTATTCTGTATTTCATTAATTTCAGATCTGATCTTTATTATTTCTTCTATTTTTTTTTCCTTATTTTTTAAGAACTTGAGACACATCATTAGGTTGTTTGTTTGAGATTTTTCTGATGTTTTGGGGGGAACTGTGAATTGTATCCAGGGACATTTTACAATTGGGCTACATCTGTAGTCCCTTTATTTATTTTATTTTGAGACAAGATCTCAGTAAATTGCTGAGGGTTTTGCTAAATTGCGGAGGTTGGCTTTGAACTTGTGATATTCCTGTCTCAGACTCCCAAGTTGCTGGGATTAAACATGTTCACCACTATAGCAGGCTCTTGTTTTTTTTTTTTTTTAACGTAGACCCTCATACCTATTATATCCCATTTAGAACTGCGTTTATTCTATCCCAAAGATTCTGAATATTTCTACCTTGATTTCTTTGATGTCCCACTCATCATTCAAAAGTATATTTATTTATTTTCATGTGCTTGTATAGTTTTTGTACTTTTAATTGCTGTTGATTTCTTGTATCATTTCAACATTATCTGATAAGATATAAGGAAGTATCTAATTTTTTTAGTATTTACTGATATTTTCTTTGTGGTCTAATAAATGTTTTATTTTGGAGACAGTACCATGAACAACTGAAAAGAAGGTATATTCAGCTCTTGTCAGATGAAATATTCTGTAGATATCTATTAAGTTCATTTGATCTAAAGTATAGTTTACCTTTGCAGTATCTTTGTTAATTTTATGTTTGGGATGATCTATTTATTATTTAAAGTGGTATGCTGAAGTTATCTAATATTATTTTTTGGGGGATCTATCTGTCCCTTTATGTTGAGTAATATTTGTTTTGTGAAATTGGGTGCACAAACACTTGAGGCATAAATATGAACAGTTATTATATCTTGTTGGATTGTTGTCTTTAAGAATATGTAGTGATATGGAAAGCAGTATGGAGATTTCTTGAAAAATTGGGAATGGAACCACCATTTGACCCAGCTGTCCCTCTCCTTGGTCTATACCCAAAGGACTTCAAAACACATACTACAGGGACACATCCACATCAATGTTTATAGCAGCACAATTCACAATAGCTAAACTGTGGAACCAACCTAGATACCCTTCAGTAGCTGAATGGATAAAAAAAATGTGGCATATATACACAATAGAATATTACTCAGCAATAAAAGAGAATAAAATCATGGCATTTGCTGGTAAATGGATGGAGTTAGAGAAGATAATGCTAAGTGAAGTTAGCCAGTCCCCCCCAAACAAATGCTGACTATTTTCTTTGTTATAAGGAGGCTTATTCATAATGGGATAGGGAGAGGGAGCATGGGAGGAATAGATGAACTGCAGATAGGGCGGAGGGGTTGGAAGGAAAGGGAGAAGGCATGGGGTAATTAATGATGGTGGAATGTGATGATCATTATTATCCAAAATACAGGTATGAAGACACGAATGGTGTGACTCTACTTTGTATATAACCAGAGATATGAAAAAGTGTGCTCTTTATACGTAATAAGAATTGTAATGCATTCTGCTGTCATATATAAATAAAAAATAATAACAAAGCATATGTAGTGACTTTTGTCTCTTCTAATTTTGATGTAGTTATCTGCTTTGTCATATATAATAATTTAACTACTCCTGCTTGATTTTGGATTCCACTTGTCTGGAATATCATTTTCCATTCTTTCATTTTCAGTCGGTGAATGTCTTTGTTGGAGAAGTGTATTTTGTGCAGACAACATACAGTTGAACCTTGTTTTTAATCCAATTTTGCCAGTCCATTCCTTTTAACTAGAGAATTAAGACCATTTATACTCAGTTTTATTATAGAGTGATATGTATTACTTCCTTTCATTTTGCTTTATTTCTAATGCTTGATTCATTCCTAATTCTTTTTTGCCTTTCTACTCTTCTAATGAGATTTATTCTTTCCCTTGCTCTTTTGGTTGTTCTTCTTCTGTTTGTAGGATTCCTTTAAGTATATTTGTTCAATGCTAGTTTAGTGGTCATGAATTTATTTAGTTTGTTTATCTTGAAAGTTCTTTATTTCTTCTTCTTTTCTATAGGATCGTTTTGCTGGGTATTGTAATCTAGGTTAGCAGTCATTTTTTTTTTTTTCAGGGCTTGAAATACATCCTTCCATGTACTCCTGGTATTTAGAGTTTCTTCTAAGAAATCTACTTTGATTCTGTTAGGTTTGTCTTTATAAGTGAATGGCACTTATCTAACAGCTTTTAAAACCCTTTCTTATTCTGGATTTTTGGCATTTTTAATTATAGTATTTCATGGAGAAATTCTTTTATGGTCATATCTATTAGGAGTTCTAAATGCCCCTAGTATTTGCAAATTCATCTTATTCTCCAGATTAGGGAAAATTTCTGCTATTATTTCACTGAATAAGTTTTCTATACTATTAGTATTTATCTCTACTCCTTCCTTAAAACCTATGAGTCTTAGATTTGGTATTTTAATATTGTCCCAGAGCTTTTGTATATTCCATTCATAATTTCTTATTTTTTCTTCATTACTGTATGAATGTTCTATTTCAAGCACTTTGTCTTTCAGTCCTGATATTATTTCTTCTCCTTGATCTAGTCTATTGTAGACACTATCCACTGAGTATTTTATTTGATTTATTTTGCCTTTCATTTCCAAATTTTTGTTTCTTTTTCAGAATTTTTCTTTTTCTAAAAAATATTTTTTTTCCTTTAGTTGTTGATATATCTTTCTTTATACATGGTGCTGAGAATCAAACCCAGTGTCTCACACATACAAGGCAAGTGCGCTGCCACTGAGCCACAGCTCCAGCACCCATAATTTTTCTTTTTTGAAAAGCCCTTTTTAAAATCCTGTATTGTCTTTCTTAGTTTATTCCTTAGTTCTTCTTTTAATTCATTGATTATATAAATTTTTAGTTATACATGTACACAATATTTTTATTTTGTTTATTTATTTTTATATGGTGCTGAGGATCAAACCCATTGCCTCACACATGGGAGACAAGTGCTCTGTCACTGAGCCACAACCCCACCCATAATTCATTGATTGTTTTAAACATCAATTTCAAAAACATTCTTTGTATGGCATTTACTCCACTTCAGTATTTAGGGATTTAGTTGTTGGGAACTATTATTATTATCCTGTTTTCTCTATTTCTGTGATGAAATTTGCTCTTTTACTGGGATGTATATTTCTACCATGGTTATGTGAAAGGTCCTTTTTGTGAACTGATTTCTCTTTATTAACTCCCCCTGAGATAAGGTTTATCTCAGCCTCAGAGTACCCACTCAACATGTTCGATGAGCTATGTTCAATCAATACTCAGCTCCATGTTTGGAGGAAAGAATAACAAACAGAAATAGCTACAGCTTGAAAGCAAACATACAATTAAAAATATTGAAAATGGTCTATACAACTCCATTAACCAAAGAGAAGAATAGAGGAGTAATTATGTAGTAGTAGGAGGAGTTATTATGTATTATTGTCTAAAACATCAGGTAATAAAGTAAAATCAATATTAAAATATATAGAAATTGGAGAGAAAAGGAAGAGTAAAGAAAAAATAAATCACAAAATGTGGGGGAGGGAGGAGAGACAGAAGAAAAAAATAACTAGAGAAGAAAATAAAAAAGAAAAGGGGATGAAGTCAAAATGAGAGAGAAGAAAAAAGAAAAGTCTGGGTAAAATTTAAAAAATTAAAATTATATTTGAAATTATGAAATAACGATTAATGGAAGCCAAACAAACCAACATAGAAAACAATACAGATGAAATTTAAAAAATATGAAAAATATTACAAGTTCTCTTTGAATCCAAGCCCTTCTTGGGGGAAGCAGTGGTGGAATGGGAGAGCATGGGTAGTGAGCACACCGAGCCCACCATCCTGAGGCATGGTGAGCCAGGGTATGCTGACCTGTCACCCTGCAGTGGGCTGGCCAGGGTCCCATTGGTGGAGAGAAAATTAAAGTGGCAATATTCCCAACTGGAGATTACAAGAAAGTTACTCAAAAGCTAACCAATAGTATTGATACTTTCAAAGACCTGATTAGCATAAATTTGGACCAGTAGCACTGACCTAAGAGCTATATAAACTCCTAGACTAGATTCAAGCAGCAACCCCTATCAAGTCACCTCTTACCCTGGGGGAACTCTCTTTTCTTCCCACTTAAATAATTCCTACTCTTTCTACACACACTCTTCCTTGTCTATGCATTTCAGTTTTTGAATTCATGAGACAAGAGCCTGGAAAGAAAAAAATTGGTTGTGAACTCTTAGGGTCTGCTGTAATATTGGAGAGCATGCCCCACCATTAAGAGCTGCAACATGCCACTTTCTGGTTTTGCAAGCTGTGACTCTCAGAGCTGACACAGATGGTCACTTCCAGCATTGGTTAGCTGCTAACACTAAAACAGGCTTTCTTGTCTGCAGAGCTTTGCAACTTTCACAGATCGCACCCACCAGCAGAAGTAAAGAATTGAGTTTCAGCTCAAACTCCAGTTTCATCTTGACAAGCAGGAAGGGACCCCTCCCTTTTGGGTGGTCTACTTCCTCTGTTTAAAAAATAAACTCTGTCACTGTACCCTACCTTTTATTGTCTGTGAGTCACATTAGGATCTGCATGACAAATAATCTACACCTTGCTGTGTCATTTAACACGATGAGATATCTTTTAGTTATTTCCAGGTTGGAAATCCATCAAGAATAGAAGGTGTGGCTAATGTCCAGGCTTGACTGTGTATACTCTGATTGGCTCTGGGCCAGAGACAGCAACCAAACCACTCAGTTTCACATTGGGCTAGGGGCAGCCAATTTTTTCTCCCACATCTAGATCAGACTGTTTTTTGTTTGTTTGTTTGTTTCAAAAAACTATGCAGACCTTAGGCACTGTAGCTTATCCACCAGGTTTTTGCCCTGCTCTTCTCCTCCAGTGCAAACTTAACATATTTCCAAATGTTCTCCTGTGTTTGTATGATCCAATAGGCCCTCTGGGAAATATGACTGCCTGGTAGCCAGATTTCCTCTCTAGTGTAGACAGCAGTATTATGTTCTCATGGGGATTTATTTGTGTAGGGAGAATCAGTGTGGACCTGGGTTTGATTACAAAGACTTTATCCCAATCTCCTCCAATGTGGATCTAGGCATCTCTGGAAATTCTATGGCTGGCCTAGGAACTTGTAGACTTCTGGTATTGAAGGGCACTAGGGTGCCCTTGCCAGCAGGCTGAATCCTCCATAGGATGGGAAGGGCACTTTTTGTGTTCCTGGAAGTCTTTGGTGCTTGCTACATGGAGAGATGTGTGGTAGTCCTTTGGTGGTAGAGTGGGGGAGTTCTGTTCCCTCTGTCAGGTGGCAGGTTTTGCTGGTTTTAGGCTTGCAGTGATCTCATTGGCACAGGTGACAGTTTTGTGTGCTTGCAGGAATTTCTTAGTGCATGGGAAGAATCACCACAGAGTCAAGGTTAATCACAAAGACTTCACCCACTTCTCCTCTGGTATGGACCTAAGTGGCTCTGGAAATCCCATAGTTGTTCTAGGAACCAGCAAGCCTCCTCCTATTGCAGAAGGACTGGAGCTAGGGCATTTCCCATCCAGCAGACCAAGACCTCTCTGGCATGGGCCTCTGTTATTTCTATCAGGGATTGTGACTTTGGTATTGTATATAAGAAGTCATTACAAAACCCAGCATCATAAAACTCCTAGAAGATTTTCCCCTATGTTATCTTCTAGGAGTCTAATAGTTTTTATAGTCAGGTCTGTGATCCATTTTGAGTTAATTTTTGTGAAGGGTATAAGGAATTTGTTTAGATTCTTTCTCTTTTTTAAGATGCCTGGTTTAGCATCATTTTATTTATTTATATTTTTACTTGTTATAAATACAATTTATTTTTTTTATTTTTAAAATTTATTCTGATTTGTTATACATGATGGCAGAATGCAATTAATTTCATATTACACATATAGAACACAATTTTTTTCAAGACACAGATTGTACACAAAGTATTTTCACACCATTCATGTCTTATACATGTACTTACGGTAATGATTTCTAACTCATTCCACCATCATTCCTACCCCCTGGCCCCCTCCTTTTCCCTCCCTCCCCTTAGCATTATTTATTGAAAAGACTGTCTTTTCCCATGGGCTGGGGTTGTGGCTCAGTTGTAGAGTGCTTGCCTAGCATGTGTGAGGCCCTGGGTTCGATTCTCAGCACCACATATAAATAAATAAAAGTAAAGGTCTATTTAAAAAAAGAAAAGAAAAGATTGTCTTTTCCCCTTTGCTCTTTTGTCAAAGATCACTTGATTATTTCATGTAGTTAATTTACGGGCTCTGTACCTGCTTCTTTGATGCATTTGTCTATTCCTCTGCCAATGCTACACTATCTTAATTACTCAAGACTCAATGTTGGGTAGTGTCATTCCTTTAATTTTGTTCTTCTCCTTCAATATTGTGTTGGCTATTTGTTTTTTCTTTCCATATAAAATTTAGAATCAGTTTGTCAATATCTACAAAATACCTTGCTAGAGGTTGATTGGTACTATTTTGAATCAATAGATCTCTATTAGTCAGAGTTCACCAGAGGGCCAGAACCAACAGGATATGTATATGTATGATTATAAAAGAGGATTTATTAGATTGGTTTACACAATCAGAAGTGGGATAGTCCCACAATATCCCTCTGCAAGCTGGAGAACTGGTGAAACCAGTAGCTACTCATTCCAAGAACCTAGAGCCTCAGAACAAGAGGGACCAATGGTGAAGCCCCAGTCTGAGAGTGAATGCCTGCCAACTCCCTGGAGAATAATTGGTGAGAATCTGTTTTAGAAGAGTGAAGTAGCTAGGGTCTGATATCCTTGGACAATAGCAGCAGCAATAGATACACCCACTCAAGAAGTGAGCTTGCATTTGCCCAGCTTCTTCCTTTTTCTGCCTTTTGTTCCATCTGGCTATTATTAGAATAGATTATTAGACTGTGTTGCTCATATTCTGGGGGGGGGTGTCTCCCCCCTCAGTTTGCTGTTCTACATGCCAATCATCTCTGGAAACACCCTCATAGACACATCTAGAAGTGTTAATAATCTTAACTATCTCCCAGTCTAATTAGCTTGACAATCCAGATTATCCATATCAAGATCAAATTGGGAAGAACCGGTATATTGAAAATATTTTTTGTCTCTCTGTGTGTGAATAGGGAATATTTCTCCATTGTTTGCTCTTCTTTAATTTCTTTAACCAGTTTTCTTCATATAGATCTTATGCATATTTTGTTAAATTTATACCTAAGTATTTCACTTTTGGGGGTGATAAGGTAAATGGTATGGTGCCTTAAATTTCAAATTCCATTTGTTCATTGCTGGCTTATAGAAAAATGATTAACTTGCCTCATGTACTGAGCCTTGTATCCTGCAACCTTGCTGCAATTGCTTAATAGTTCCTGGAGAGTTTATTTCTTTTCTGTTGATTCTTGGATTTTCTATAGAGACAATCATGTTCTCTGTGAACAAAGACAGCTTAATTTCATCCTTTCCCACATGTGTGTTTTATTTCTTTTTCATTTTTTATTATAGTAGCTAGGACTTCCAGAATGATGTTGAAAATGAGTGGTGAGAGTGAAGATCTTTTCTTTATTCTCTATCTTAGCAGAATGATTTTACATGGGGCTAACCTTGAAGAAATCTCACAATAACTGATAGGAAACAGGCACATGAGGGCTCAATACTCAGAGATATGTCTTCCTCTGTATTCAAGAAGAGTAAAAGGACTGAGGGTATTGCTCAGTGGGAATGTCCTTGCCTAGCATGAGGGAAGCCCTGGATTCAACCCTTAAACCCAAACCAAATCAAATCAAACCAAACCAAAACAAAACAAAAACAAAAAAAGAAAAAAGAAAATAAAGGAAAACTAAGCTAAAATTGTTAATAGTATGCATTAGCATTGATAGAAAGATAATAAGTCATGCTTTGGATATTGATTTGATATTTAATTTTCCAATAATTTAAATGATTTTGTGACTACCCAAGATTGAGTATTAAACAATAGACTCAATCTTCATTCCAATGGTGTTTTATTATGGTCCTGTGTTGTTGGATTGAACAAATCTTTGTTCTGTTTTGAAATGTAGTGATCAAAGAAAATGTACTAGCTTCTTTTTAAAAAAATTAGATTGAACTTATTTCTAAATCTAGATAGCATTATTAAACTGAATCTCATACAAATTTATTTTCAATTGTGTAAAATATCTCTGAGACTTTTAGATATGATGTATATAGTATATGCATTACTGCTCAGGTGAAAGAAAAATTCCAAAGCTCTTATTAAAGTTTCTTTTGTGAATATAAGTCACTTTCTTATGGGTACTTTTTCCTAATTGTATTTGTCTTCTTGATCTTATTAGTTTATCAAGTCAATTTCCAAATTACTATTAAAATAAAAGTCTTTAATATTTGGCTATCAGATTGTCTACCATTCTTTATTTTCACTCTTATATTTTACAGCCTGATTACATAGCTATCATCAATGGTCAATTGACAGATTTTCTACAACTCTTTGTTTCCACCTTTAGGTTTTATATCTTGATTACAATAAGCTATAATCCATGGGTCATTTACGGTAGGATTCAAATGAGGTCAGTTATATATAAGGACAAATGAGTACAAATTTCTTTAGATAAATGATTAAAGCTGGAGTTGTTTGGCCAGAGATCATTATGAACATTGTCACATTAGTTTTTTCAGGTCTAGACATATGATAACTTAATGTCCCCCTTTCAGAGCTAAACCTGTAAAATCTATGTGGGCCACTAAAGAGATTATTTTTTAAATTCTGTAATACAATTCTAAAATGAGAGCCTAATGATGAACAATTTTCAAAGTAAGGCATGGACAATCTAGGGGAGAGTCATCGTTTATTATTGGAAGTGCCCTAGTAAATAGACCTAATTTTAGTGCTCAAAGCAAAGGAGACACTAAGATATTTCTGTTGAAGTGGCAACGGACCTCTCTTTAAAAATTTAAGCTATCCAACAGGTGATCTGCAGTGATATCAATTTCATTTACTGGTCATTTTGATGTTCTGAACTTGTTCCAAATATGGCTATCTGTCCTCTGTTACTGATTGAAGTTTCTCCATTTAGATTCCATTTGGTCTGTTTAATAAGGGATTATGCTTGAAGAGATGAGGCAGGTGTGGTTGACGAGGTCACGCTGATTACCTCATTCCTGAATTCCTGAAATAGGCTTCCTTACTTCCAATCTTCCTTCTTAGTCTATCTTTACTACAAATACTCTTACTTCTCTAACAGATTCTGAAACATAAATTCTTTTATTATTGTCTTGTTTTCTTGCGTGGAAACTTCATAGACTTCCCATATGTCCATTGTTCTCAATTTGAAATTCAAGGCCCTTTATAATCTTATCTAACCAACCACTTCTCTCACTTGCTTTTGAGTCTCAACCCTTGGGCAAGTACAGCTAGGTCATAACATTGATGGGAGCACAAGCAGTTTTCTGTGGAAAGAATCAAAACCATAACCTTGGATTCAACTATCTGTATTCAGTCCCAGGGCACGATGTGCAAAAAGAGTATTTGAAGTCTGTGTATGGAAGGCTTCGGAAGATAGAATGGAGTGTAAGATGCATGCCAGGCTCTGGCATTCAGAACTTGTCTTTGAAATAAGGGTATGCTAAATGTTGTTAGCCATGCATTTTGTGTAGGGCCTACCATCTGTTGGCAGGAATAGGCATAGATTGTTAAAGTAGCCACAATGGGCAGATCACTACTCCTCTTCATTCTCATCTCTTCTCCAACTGTGTGTCCCCATCTTCTGTGCTGGGCAGTGCAGTGGGTGGGTGTGCCTCTTTCAACTGTAGTCCTATCCTGGCCCAGATACTTCAGCTGATCATACCACCAGGAAGAGTCTAAGATTTCTGTATGAAAAATTCTGGTTTCCAGGCCCCAAATCTTCTCATAGTGAAAGAGTTTAAAGGATAGCCAGAATGGAAGGAGCCAGAAATTATGAAGTAGAGGAATGTGGCAAGCCAGAGAGACCAAAGTAAACATCTAGAATATCGTATGGCATAGAATAGATACTTAACTATGAATTGTTGAATAAAATGTGAACTGCGATGGTGAGAACAGGTATTCTCTGCAGATTGGCTTTATTGGGCAAGATTTGGGTAGAAGTTGTTGGGAAGATAATGAGTTTAGATTTTAATGTGGTGAGTTTGAAGTGCCTATGAGAAATGCCCACTAAGCAGCTAGCTGAATATATGTGTTTGAAGATGAGTGCTTAGAAAAAGGTTTGGATGCAGATATAAGTTAGAAAATTGTTAGTACATAGTGATACTTGAAATTCAGGAAAGGCATATTAAATGAGAGGAGGAGGGGACTAAGGAAAGAACTGTGGGAAACTCCAATGCTTAAGGGCCAGGTAGTGTCTGAGAAGAAAGAGTCTAGCAAGAGAATCAGGAGAAGCAACAAATAATGGTTTCATGGTAACTGAGCTGAGAAAGAGTTTCAGTTAGGATGGAAGAATCAAAAGGACCAATGAGGCCAAGAAACTAAGATAGATATGGTCAGAAATGTGTCTATTGGATATGACCACATGGAAGTCAGTGGTAGCTTCGCAAGGGTGTTTCAGTAGAGTGATGAGGTGTGTTCATATTTGTTCTGAGGTGAACAAGTAGTAATGGTAAATCCATATCACTAATTTAAGATATTTTGCTAACAGGAAAAGGAAATAGAAAAGGAAATAGCTAAAGCCTGTGTAAAGTAAAGGATGAATGTTTTAAAGAAGAAAAGATTGAGTGGATATATAGGTAGAGGGGAAGAGATCAGGAGAGTATAAGTTGAAGGTAAAAGTCCTGGGGAAGTTGGGAGGGATACAAATGGAGAGTATAGTCAGGAGGGGAAGGGTAGGAGATTTGGAGGGGTGGATGTTAGCTCTAAACAAGAGGAGATATCCCTTCATTTGACCAAAAGAAAGAGTAGATTTACAGTTATAGAAGAGTTTGCAGAATGAAAAGGCTTTCAATACTATATTTCAACTACCTCTTACCAGTTCAGATTTTCTAGGCCTTGTTATCTCAGGGGTTGTCTTGGTCTATTTTATGTTGCTATGTTAGAATACCCAAGACTATTTTTTTTTTCTTTTCTAATTCATTCTTTTTAGTTATACATAACATTAGGATTCATTTTGATATAATTATAAAAGCAAGAAATAGAATTGGCTTTAATTTAATCCCCAATATCTCCCCCTTTTCTTCCCCTCCTCCTTCCCATGTTCCTTTCCGTCTACTCTATTGATCTTTTTCTATGTACTTTTAGTTATTTTAAAAAATTTGTTCCAATTAGTTATACATGATAGTAGAATGCATTTTGACACATTGTACATAAATGGAACCCAACTTCTCATTCCTCTGGCTGTACATGGTGCAGAGTCACATGTGTAGTATAATCATACATGTTTGTAGGGCAAAAATATCTGTCTAATTCCACATTCCTTGCCACCCCATACCCCCTCCCCTGTTCTCACTCCCCTCTGCTCAATCCAAAGTTCCTTTATCAAGACTAGGAACTTTATAAGGAAAAGAGATGTATTTAGTTCACAGTTCTGAAAGAAGGAAGTTCAAAATTGGGCATCCACATCTGGCAAGAGCTTCATGCTGTGTTATAACATGGCAGATAGTGCAGTGCATGTGAGAACAGCAAGTGGAACATGCAGAAAAGAGGAGGAACAGGAGCTGACCCACTTTATAACGACCAACTCTCAAGAGAATTGATTCCTGGAAGATCCAACTCACTTCCTCAAGTGGAGCATTCATTCCTTCCAATTCGAAGGGATTCCCTGGGGGTGTTGTCCACGTGACCTAATTATCTCCTGTTAAGCCCCACCTTTTAAAGGTTCTACAACTTGTCAGTACCATTGTGCTGGGAACCAAATTTCTAGCTCATGAACCTTTGGAGGACAATCCATATTCAAAACCATAATAGAGGCTTTGGGCTTTTGGTTAAGCCCTAGATCCTGCTCTGACTGGGCTCTGATCAACTGATACTGGTACAACAAGTTATCTTCTCACTGCATGTCCATGCTGCTTCTTGTTCTGGTGCTTTTCTGTTTACACTGAGACTTGAGACACCTAGGATTGGCTGAGGCACTGATGTATGTTGTAGCCTGGAGATGCAGGGAAGTTAATTTCACTCAGTAGTGCAAACCTTTGATTAATAAAAGATAGGATGAGCCTGTTAAATTATCTTTCTTTCTTTGTTGACTGAGATCTTAAGTCATGTTTATATCATCTCTCTGAAAATGGTCCCGTGAGCTCAAGCTTGATATTAACACACCTTCATATTGACTCTCTGATTCCTTCATCTTCCCATTTTACCTCCCTCCTGCTTCCCTGGGATTGCATATTTTAATAATGTATTAGACCAAACCATATGTCTTCTATGTACAAAAAACAGATGAACTTCAGCACTTTCATATGGTTCAACCAAATTGTAACATGTAAACCTTTGTTCTGCTTTCTAGAGAACTCAGGTTAAGGAACACTTAATGGTCTTAGTGAAGTAAAAAGCATAGCCATCTGCTGAATCTGATCTATTATTAATAATTTTCCTTCATTGAACATCTGCATTAATATTTTTGTTAATGCATTATAATTATATGTAATAGTGCTATGTTGTTCTATATACATGTGTTAGTTGGATTTTTATTGCTGTGACAAATACCTGAGAAAAACAACACAGAAGAGGAAAGATTTGTTTTGATATGTGGTTTCAGAGGTATCAGTCCAGCTGGCTCCATTGCTTTGGGCCTGAGGTAAGTTCTGATATTTCATCAGAACATCATGGTGAAAGGGCATGGTAGAGGAAAGGCATGGTAGAGGAAAGTTGCTCACTTCATGGCAGATATATGTGTGTGTATATATATATATATACATATATATATATATACATATGTATATATATATATGTATATGTATATATATATATATATACACACACACACACACATATATACACACACATATACACACACATATACATATATACACACACACATATGCATACACATACATATATATATACACACATACAAATATATGCATATATACACATACATACATATATACACATATATTTGTGTTCATATGTGTGTGTGTGTGTGTGTGTATATATATATATATATATATACACACACACACACACACACACACAGGGAAAAGGAGATGAAAAAGGGGTTGGGAACAAAAAACATACCCTCCAGGGAATACTTCAGTGGCCAATTTCCTCCAAATAGTTCCCTCCACATAGAATTTTTATCACCTCTCAATAGTTCCTTCAAATTATTAATCCACCAGATGTATTAATCAACTGGTAAGGCCAGAACCATCACAAGCTGATTACTTCCCAAAAGTCCCACTTCTGAACATTGCTGTGTTGGGGACCAAACCTTCAATATAAGCGATGACTTTGGGGGACATTCCAGCTACAAAACGTAATAATACATAATCCTATTTAACATATGAAGTAGGTATTATTTTATTCCTGAGGAAACTGAGGTAGAAAGAAGTTAAATAACTTGCTTAAGACTATAGAGCTAGGGCTGGCTTTGTGGCTCAGTGGTAGAGTGCTTGCCTAGCATGTTTGAAGCACTGGGTTTGATCTTCAGTACCACATAAAAATAAATAAATGAAAAAATATATTGTGTCCACCTATAACTAAAAAAAAAAGACCATGGAGCTAATAAATGGTGGAACCAGACTTCAAACCCAGGCCTCTCTGGGTGCTGAGTCTGTGATGTTTTTATAGCACTATGTTTCTTTGCCTAAGATGAATAAAAAGGGAGTTTAAAAAATTACTAAAGAGGATTAGGTGACCTGAGGTAGTCAGGGCCCAAATAAGATTTAGAATTGTTCATTTATTGTGGCTCAGATTTATATAGTAGTACAGTTTTCTCCAGCTGTGTTCAGTCATTTGGCTATAAGGTCAGAGAAGTCTGGTAGTTGAATTGATGCAGGAGTGAGATATGATTTTGGCAGTCAAAGAGGTACAAGAGAAAGAAAAGGAGCAAGGGGGTTAAGGATGCTAGCAGAGTGATTGACCATGATGTGCAGACTAGGTAGGAGGAAAGAAACTACCTGGGAGAAAATGGAGGGGATTCAAGGTCAAAGAACAGACTTATTAGGAGGTAAAGAGTTAGAACGCCTTTAGGATAGGAGTTGTAGTCAGAGCAGAACATTGACTTGAAAGTATCAAAGGAGAGAGTATTTCCTAAAGAAGTGGATTGTTGAAATGGAGTAGAGAGGAAAGTCATTGGAATTGAGGAAGACAAGACACTGTGAAGCCATTGTAATATGTCAGTTATATTTATGTGTTTGGTAATCATCCCAAATAATGTTAAAATTAGAGATGAATTATGAGCCACATGCTAGAGTCCTCAGTAAAAAGGATGGACCAGGAGTTGGATATAGACAGTAGTAAGAGGAGGTAGAATACAGTATGTAGTTAGTGTGATTTTCAAATAAGGATTTTTTCATGAGTATTAAAATTAATATTTAGAAATCTGAAATACTTAGAAAGCTGAAAACTACATGTAGGTAAAATATTATCGTCTTGCCTGTTTTTGTAAATAGAGTTTTATTGGTACAAAGCCATGACCATTGGTTTACATATTGTCTATAGCTACTTTTAAGTTTGTCTCACAAAGCCTAAAATATTTACTATCTGGTACTTTAAAAAACATTGCGTGCCTGTGGTTTAGAAAATGGAATGGGGGAGTAAGGAGTATGGTAACACAATCCTTCATAACCTTCTCCCCAGTCCAGTATGCAGATTGTGCAAGAAAGAATAGCCTTGAGATGGCTATATGAGATGTGGGGTTGTAGGGTAGAGAGCAAACTTTCATTTAGCAACAGAAGATGGAGTGAGTATGGAGGAGAAAAGCAGTGGACTTAGGAGTGGACTGTGTTTACTATAGAATAAGTTCCAGATAATGTAGTGGGAATGTTGGGAAAGGAGGAATAGCAAGACATTGGATACAGAGGGGAAGTAGAGAGGAATGGTATTGAAAAAATTGTTGGACTGTTGATGTCCAGCCAGAGTTTGCAATTTGGGTGGTGCCCAAGGATTACAGGCATAAAATTTATCCAAGGTTTTCATTTGGACCAGGCTGAGCTGCTTCCTGATTGCCTCTAGTTTAACAAGTAATTCCAAATTTAAAAGGCAAAATAATATGGGGTGGCTTCCAGTCTTAGTCCTTTCTGAATTACTGGTTTTGGCAGTCTGAGAAAAATGTCATCTGGTAATTTTGGAATGTGGAATATAATCCTGTTTTCCCCCATTAGAATATTCATGGATTTTACTTATTGTTAATGGAGTTACAAAGATAGTAAATGATTTTTTGTCACCTAGCTGGATGGTCTGCATGCTGTTAACTCCAGTTTGAAGATAATATCTTTAAAATAGTTATCCAAAGGTCACCACTAGGTCAGAATAATATTTTTTCTCTTATGTATCTTGAATAATATTCAGAACTGTGAGTTCTATCAGTCAGGGATGATATTTGGCTTCTTCATGGTGTCTCTAGAACCTAGAAGTAGTAAAAGCTCAATACATTTTTGTTAAATCAATGAATGAGAAAAGGTTTTCCCCCAAATGGAATGTAGCTTTGGTGGCAATCTTGAAAGTTCTTGAAAATACTATTTAAGATTTTATATAAGAACTAGTGTTTACTCAACCTGAGATACACACACACACACACACACACACACACAAATTAAGACAAATAGCCCAGAGATAAAATGGTTTAGAAATAAACATTTTAGGAAAAATTCTTATCTTGGTTTATTAACATGAATGGATTTTTAAGAATGTTCCATTTTCAAAGTTGGCCATGGTGGCACATGCCTATAATTTCAAAGACCTGGAGGCTGAGACAGGAGGATCACAAGTTCAAGGCCAGCCTCATCAATTTAGCAAGACACTGTCTCAAAATTAAAAGCAAAATAAAAAAGGATTGGGGATGTAGCTTGGTGGTAAAGCATCCCTGAGTTCAATTCTCAGTACTGAAAAGAAAAGGATGTGCCATTTTCAAACATGATTTTTTAAAAATTTTTGTTTTTTATAGATTGTTGTTTTTAGATATACATGACTATAGGATACATTTTGACATACTATACACACGTGAGGTACAACCCTTTATAATTTTGATCCCATTCTTATGGTTGAACATGCTATAGGGTTACACTGATTGTGTATTCATATATGAACATAGGAAAGTTATATCCAATTCTTTCTAGTGCCTTTCCTATTCCCATCCCCATTCCCTTCTCTTCCATTCCTTCTCCTTTGTCTAATCCAATGTACTTCTATACCTCCCCTCCCTACCTTCCCTTGTTCTGGGTTAGCATCCACATATCAGAGAGAACATTTGACCTTTGGTTTTTTTGGGACTGGCTTATTTCACTTAGCATGATATTCTCTAGTTCCATTCATTTAGAGGCAAATGCCATAATTTCATTCTTCATTACTTATAGCTGAGTAATATTCCATTGTGTATATATACCACATTTTCTTTATCCACTCATCCTTATCCATTCACCTAGGTTGGTTTCATAGCTTAGCTATTGTGATTTGAGCTACTATAAACATTGATGTGGCCACATCACTACAGTATGCTGATTTTAAGTCTTTTGGGTATATGGTGAGGAGTAGGATAACTGGGTTAAATAGTGGTTCCATTCCAAGTTTTCTAAGGAATCTCCATCTGCTTTCCATAGCGGTTGCACCAATTTACAGTCCCACCAGCAGTGTATGAGTGTATCTTTCCCCTCCATCCTTGATAACCTTTACTATTTCTTGTATTCTTGATAATTGCCATTCTAACTGGAGTGAGATGAGATCTCAGTGTTGTTTTAATTTGCATTTCTCTAATTGCTAGTGATGTTGAACATTTTTTTTTCATATTTCTGTTGACCAATTGTATTTCTTCTTCTGTGAAGTATCTATTCAGTTCCTTTGCCCATTTATTGATTTGGTTATTATTATTTTTTTGGTGTTAAGTTTTTTTGAATTCTTTATATATCCTGGAGATTAATGCTCTATCTGAGGTGCATATGGTAAATATTTTCTCCCATTCTGTAGGCTCTCTCTTCACATTCTTGATTGTTTCCTTTGCTGTTAAGAACCTTTCTAGTTTGATGTCATCCTATTTATTGATTCTTGAGTTTACTTTTTGCACCTTAGGAGTCTTGTTGAGGAAGTCAGTTCATAAGCCAACATGGTAGAGATTTGGGCCTACTTTTTCTTCTAGTAGATGCAGGGTCTCTGGTCTAATGCCTAGGACCTTGATTTACTTTGAGTTTTGTTCAGGGTGAGAGATAGGGGGTTGAATTTCATTTGCTACATATGGATTTTCAGTTATCTCAGCACCATTTGTTGAAGAGGCTATCTTTTCTCCAATGTATGTCTTTGCTTTTGTCTAGTATGAGATAACTGTATGTATGTGGGTTTGTCTCTGTGTCTTCTATTCTGTACCATTGGTCTTCATGTCTGTTTTGGTACCAGTACCATGCCATCAAACATGAATTTTTTTTAAAAAAAATATTTTTTATTTGTAGATGGACATAACACCTTTATTTTATTTGTATGTAGTGCTGAGGATCAAACCCAGTGCCTCACACATGGTAGCTGAGTGTTCTACGGTTGAGCTACAACCCTAGCCCCAAACATGATTTTTAATGAATGATGTTTGAATGGGCAGAGATGGGAATTGGGTTGCAGGGGGAGAAGGCACAAGACAGAAGGTGAAAGGACACAAAACCTAGGCTCTCAGCGGCACTAATGTCTACTGAAACTCACAAATAGAATTGTTTTCAGAATAAGGAAGATCATGGGAGGTAATTCAAAGAGTTAGAAATCTGCAACTGCCTTAAGAGGAATAGAAATAGAACCAAGAGTCTTATATTGCCTTTGGCTATTGTGAGAAAAAATGTCAACAAGATTATGGTCTCAAGATTGTTTATTTTGAGAGAGACCATATCAGATTTGAGATATAGAGAGGCAGTATATCATGGTAGTTTGAAGCCTAGGCAAGTCCTCTCTGTTGCTTATTAGCTATGTGGCCTTAAGCAATTATTTTATTTTTTTTAGGCCTCAGTTTATTCATGTCTAAAATGGTGTTGATAATAGTACCTACCTTATAGA
>NW_026000283.1:11661943-11679589 GCF_001458135.2 Marmota marmota marmota
TATATATATATAATTGGTTATTTAAAAATTTTTAAAATATGTTCTTTTTAACTATACATGACAGTAGAATATATTTTTTGGGGGGGTACCCAGGATTGAACTCAGGAGTACTTGACCACTGAGCCACATCCCAGCCTTATTTTGTATTTTATTTAGAGACAGGGTAGAGTATCTCTGAGTTGCTTAGCATCTTGCTTTTGCTGAGGCTGGCTTCGAACTTGCAATCTTCCTGCTTCAACCTCCTGAGCTGCTGGGATTACAGGCATGCGCCACTAAGCCCAGCTATATTTTGACATATTATACGTACATGGAGTGTAACTCCCCAGTCTTGTGGTTGAGTATTCATATATGAACATAGGAATGTTACATCCCATTCGTTCTACTGTTTTTCCTATCCCCATCCTCCCTCCCTTCCTTTCCTTCCCCTTTGTCTAATCCAATGAAATTGGATTCTTCCCTTCCCTCCCCCCTTATTGTGTGTTGGCATCCACATATTAGAGAGAGCATTTGGCCTTTGTTTTTTTTTTTGGGGGGGGGAGAGATTATTGATATTCTCCAGTTCCATCCATTTGCTGGCAAATGCCATATTATTTGGTGTTTCGTAGAGTAAGAAAAAATGCTCCACTTCTTTTACTGCATTTGATGTACTTTCTTATTCAATACCAAGTCAAATAACCAAGTGAAAGGTTTTGTTTAATCTTAACTCAGCTTTAACATTTTGTCTTTTTGAGTATATTGTGAAAGAGGATTTACAGTTTGTGGGAGGATGTATTCTACATTAAAAAAATTACTTTCTTAGCCAGGTATGCTGGCACACACCTATAATCCTAGCAACTCTGGGGGCTGAGGCTGGAGGATTGCAAGTATGAGGCCAGTCTTATTGATTTAGCGAGGCTAGCAACTCTGTGAGACCATAATAAAATGGGCTGGGGATGTGGTTCAGTAATTAAGTGCTCCTGGGTTCAATCCCGGTACCAAAAATATTTTCTTGTGAGTTTCTAGGATGACAATTCTAAAAATCTTGTAGGTAGAGACACACAGAGAGAGGCGTGGGGAAGGAGGGAGGGAGGGAGAGAGGGAATACTGAGTTCTGAGTGTAGTTAATGGCATTTTCCTTGGTGCATTTCAAATCATGACCATCAGGGGGAGCTCTTTCCTTACTCTAGAATCACAAGAAGTTCAAAATTCAACTTGTTCAAAAGCATGAGCAGATGGAGGAAAAATAATGAAATAACTTAATATTGATTGTTGTGTTGTTACACTAAAAGTAGTCCTGTTTTTAAAAGAATAATGTTTAAAAAAGTTTCAACTTTAGATATCTTGCAATAGACAAGTATTTGTAGAAAAATTAAAATATTTGAAGATTTTAGATTCAAATCAGAAACATGAGAATTTTTTTTAAAAAAATTACATAATCTAAAATAAGTTGAGTAGTAATATATGAATATCTAATGTACTTGTGTGTGTGTATGTACCCACACACACACATACACATATATATCTCAATTTCCCCAAATCTCCTAAAGGCCTCAAATTGATGTCTGAGCATGTTTGCTTTCTGGGGAAGATTGGAGAGGTCCAGGTCAGATACTTGAAGTAATTTGCTTACATATTCCATATGTCTGCCCCATGTGTCTAATGTGGCTTATAGGCCTTAAATGCTGCTGGGCATGATGGACCTACTTATTCACCTTGTGGCCAGCATGCAATGAGAAAGAGAATTCCAAATATTTTTACTGCTTTCATGACCAAGTTTTGAACTCTCTCATTCTGTGCCTCTTGGACTAAATCTAACTGCAGGGATTATCAGAGGTTGGCACAACTTAGAATGGTGGGGTTTTTCAGGGATTATGAAATTCTTCAATTAGGGAAAACAGGGCATCATCTGGATGGTGAGATCATGGGTAACATTTTTCATTTTTTATACCATTCTCTATGGGCCAATCTGTGTTTTGTTTTTGTTTTCTTTTTTAATTTTTGCAGTGAGCATGTAATACTTTTGTAATTTAAATAAAACAACTCATACTTCTATTAAAAAAAACAAACAAAATAACAAAACCCCAAAACTGGATGAAATCCAGACTTCTAGTCTTGGAGGGGAACCCAAAGTGTCACTGAAGCTGAAAAAGGTCAAATATGGTTATTGACATGGGGTTATGGAGCCAAGAGTCCAGGTTCAAGGTGATAAAATCAAGTAAAAATGATTGATTTGAGAACATGAGAATGCTGAAGGTAGGTAATTTTGGACAACTGCTTAGAGAGAAAGGAACCCAACTCCCTTAGGGTAAGCAAGGCTGAGCCTTCCCAGTGTCACCTTGGTTAAAGTCTTGACAAATTTTGTGGTGTGCTTGAGGTGGACTCCACTTCTGCTCCATAACCCCTGACTTGTGGGTGGGAGGCCAGTACTCCAGTTCCTAGTCTGGAGTTGTTGGTGTGGGTCAAGGTGCTTGGGGGTGGCAGTCAGGGTCTTAAAGGGCCAGATGTAGGCCTTTCCCTTTTCCTGGATTACTGGACAGTTTCCAGCAGATAGCATCCCAGGGTTATAGGTTTATCACCAGCATTCCTGCATTCTTCATATCCTGGTATGTAGTGATGATATGTCCATGATTTATAACAGCTTATAATGCTGTATAGTATTCCAGAGGGGCTGTCTGGGTGGTAGTTAGTGAACAGGAATCACTTTGGTTAAGGAGAATCTGGGAATATTCATTTGCTCAGTCCTCCTTCACCCCTCCAAAATCAGTTGTGAGTCTTGGTGGCTATAACAGCCATACTTTTGGAGAAAATCTGGAAATATACTTGCACCCCCTAGATTTGGGATATGTTGGAAGTGGTAGGAGAGAAGCACAGATAAATGAGCACACTCACAACTGTTATGACAACTTTGCTTTAGCCAGTTTTGCCTTGAGTAAGATTACTTTGCCCCATCCCTGTATATTTCCTTGGAGTTCATTAGCCCCAACAATAAGATGTACATGGCATTTTCCATATTCCCAAGGTGCCTGATGGAAAGCATTGGAAACCCCAAGTTGAGAGAGAGAGAGAGAGAGAGAGAGAGAGAGAGAGAGAGAGAGAGAGAAACACAAAAGTCAAAGGAGCCTAGTAGATATCTCAGCCAGAAAACCAAGGTTCAAAAAACAATTAGGAGTGAGTTACCACAATTTGTGGGATTAGAGACAGTTATAAAAATTAGAGTATAAATTTAGAAATCGAAGGAGATTCCTAAAGGAAACAAGATAAGAAATTGTTGGAAAACAATTTGTATGATCAGGAATCTAAGGGGCAGATGATGACAACTAGTATTTTTTTTTTTGGTGCCAGGAATTGAACTCAGGGTCTCATGAACACTGAGCCACATCCCCAGCCCTATTTTGTATTTCATTTAGAGACAGGGTCTCACTGAGATGCTTAGGGCCTCACCTTTGCTGAGGCTGGTTTTGAATTCCTGATCCTCCTGCCTCAGCCTCCCAAGCTCCTGGGATTACAGGTGTGCACCACTGCACTTGGTTGACAACTAGTATTGTTAATATCTGTCTTTGGTGTTAGGCCCAACATACACACCTTTTTTATTTAGTTGATATTGTTTATAGCTCTGCTGTATTACATTGCTTAACTTGTTTGATTCCCTAACTCTACTAAGATTTTTTTTAAAGTGGAGCTTCATCAGATAAAATAATTGATAATGATGGTAGATTTTGCCCTTCTCATCATTGAAAAGTTCCTTTGTATATCCATTGGACAAGAAAAATGTTAGGCTCTTGACTTACTTTTCTGTTTATAGATGAGAAATGTCATGTCTTTGTGTAATAGGCTTTATTTTGAAACATAGATTTTTTTAGGCCAACTTTGTTTCTCTGACCCAGATTTCCCCTCTCTTCTGTCACTTGGTGTATTTAAAATATGAAACTGGGAACCAGGCACTTTGAGGCCTCATGACAACTGTGTCACTGATTTGGTATGTGATCTTGGCCAAGATGCTTAACAGATGAGGCATAGAAAGGTTAAATGGGGTTTGAAGGACTGCAAATACTGACCTGCCTCATTAAGATATTGTTTAGCTCAGTACTTTAGGAAAAAACCCCAAACCAAACCAAAGCAAACAAAAACAAAAAATAAGTCATTTTTTTTGTACTCTGTGTCCCTTTCTATTCTCCTTCCTTCCCATATCTGCTAATCAAGTCCAGAATAGAAAAGGTCTCTTTTCAAAATATCTCTCATACCTTTTGGTGTGGGTTCTTGAAGGTCCAGTTGAATTTTAGTATATACTTTTATATATGCATTTGGGTGCTTGGTCTGTGCAAATGGAGAGTTCTATTTGGAAAGAAATCTGTTTTGAAAAATCATGTTTGCCTCATGTAGAACAAGACTGGGTATGTTGAAGGATTTGGCTTAATTTCATTTCTGTCCCTGGCTCATGGTGTGTACTCAGAACTCTTTCAATATATTACAGAAAGGAAGGCTAGGGTCATCAACTTGCTTGGTGTTGATTTGTTCTTTTTCTATTGCTTTGATGTACGTAGATGCTCCATTGTTTGGGGCATAAATATTTATGCTTGTTATGTCTTGTTGATGTATAATTCCCTTAAACAGTATAAAATATCCTTCTCTGTACCTCCTGATTAACTTTGGCTTGAAGTCCACTTTATCTGATATGAGGATAGAAACCCCTACTTGTTTAGGAGATCCATGTGAATGATATGTTATCAACTTGCTTGGACAAAACAAGCTTGCTTTCTAGAAAGCCCAGCGGAGGACTTGGTGCTGTAGAAACCTTAAGCATCTACTTATTCCTGACCATATATATCAATAAAATAAGTATTAAATTACTTGTTGCCTATGTAGCTTATATACCTGTCATGTATATAAGATTAAAGTTATAAGAAGCAGTATTGTATTTGAACTCCTTAGAAATATTATTGCTAGGTATAATCTTAATAAAACGGGATTGTTATAACATCTATTTGGGGGGTCTGATGATGTAGATAGTGATTCCTATTAAATTCAGGCTGTGATGGCCAGGACATCAAATGGCTGTTTTCTAGTGCTAATTTATATGCATAGCTATATCCAAATCTGCTAGTGGGACTGTGTTAGTATAGTGTCTTCTTTGTTGCTGTAAGTAGGGAAACTATTTTAAAACTCCCCTTTAAAATACATAAATCTATTCTGGACTATATTAGGATTAGGTGCAGTAGCAAATAAGGGAAAAATGCTTCTCCCAACCACCCAGGCTGGAAAACGTATCATTCCTGACACCTTCTTCTTGCCTTGTTCTCCCTGCTAGCCTTACATATTCCACCATCTATGGCAGATAGTTCCAGTTTACCTCCCAATATCCAATATTCATTCTTAATTTTGTTTTTAGCACAAGGAACTGGATTTTTACCTGAGCACATTGTCACTCAGCTAACAGACACTATTTCTCAGCTTTCCTTGTATGTGTCCATATGACTAAGTTCTGATTAATGAGATGAAAGTAAACATGTTACCTGACACTTTTAGGACTTTTACTTTAAAATGTAGAGATCACACATTTTTTTCTTTTCTTCTTCCTACAGTATATTATTTGGAATATGGATGTAATATTTGCAACACTAGCATACATCTTGAACCATGAAAATACATGCAGAGTATATACCTAGAAAGTGTCTGGGTCCCTGAAGATTTCATGGCAATGCCATTCTAGCCCTGGACAGCCTATCTCTGGAATTTTTTTTTTTTTGTACTGGAGGTTGAATCCAAGAGAACTTTACTACTGAGCTATACCTTCAGCCCTTTTTATTTTATTTATTATATTTTGAGACAGGATCTCACTAAGTTGCCCAGGCTGGCCTCAAACTTGCTATTGTCCTGCCATAGCCTCTTGAGCCTCTGGAATTACAGATAAAATATCTTATTTTGTGACAATGCCCACAGAGGAAACAGTTTTGAGAGGGATAGTGATGAGTTTGATTCTGGACATGTGAATATGAAGCCCTAGAAGGTCATGCAGAGATGTAAAAGATTAAACCTATGGAGAGATGGTCTCTTGCTGTCCAGTGTTATTAAAATTCAGAAGAGGGCTGGGGATGTGGCTCAAGCAGTAGCGCATTCCCCTGGCATGCATGGGGTGCTGGGTTCGATCCTCAGCACCACATAAAAATATAAAATAAAGATATTGTGTCCATTGAAAACTAAAAAATAAATATTAAAACTCTCTCTCTCTCTTAAAAAAAATCAGAAGAATTAGAGTTAGCCCCACAGAGTTCACTTTGGGAAATGTTGGCCTCTACTAAATAGCCCTTTAATATTGGTCTCTCTACTTCTAGTCCTTGCCTTTTGAAAATATTTTCTGCATTGTTCTCAAGGTGACTTCTTAAAATCATGTGCCTAACTAGCTAGAACTTGAATTTCTTTTGTTGATGTTTCAGGCTATCCACAATCTGGTCTGAATCTACTTTCTCAATGTTTTTCCCCTGTGTCTTTTCATGTAACCTGTGCTTTTGTCAGGTTGATGTAGTTTTTCCATTGCATTTGTGCCTCATGATTTTCTCTTTTATGCTTTTTACACATGCTCAGGATTATCAGCCCATATGGATTCTTGCTGCAAAGTAGAAAAAGGTGTCTCTTCTTCAAAACATTTTATTTTCATCTTTTGGAATATTGTTGTAATGTACTGATTGTTCAAAAATGGCATTCTCTTGCCATCTACTAGAAAATTTTTGTAATGAATACTTAAATCACCAATCTTTGGAATAACAAAAAGTTATTAAAATACAAAAAAAAATGAAATAAGGTATCAACAATGTGAACATTATCCTCTTACATATGCTCTTTTGTAGCACACAAATTGAAGAACCATGAGTAGGTCCCTGCTCATACTGTTCCTTCCACCCGAAACTCCCACCCATCACGAATGCCATTTTTATAAAGCTTTGCCTGATTCTTCAAGATGAACATAAGTCTCTTCTTACCCTGAACATCCAGTGTATTTTATCTGAACCTCTCTCAGGGTATTTATCACTTTCTAATAGTATTGTGTTTATGTGCATGTGTTATCACTCTACTAGTCTAAATGCTCTAAATGCTTGAGGGGAGAATGAATTTACAATTTGCTCTTGTGGTTTCAAAATTCTTGGAAAATACTATATTTAGGGTTACCATATGTCTCAGTTTGCCAAGGATAATCTGGGTTCATGCTTGTTGCTCTGACTTAACTATGAATAGTGCTATCTTTAATGCTCAAAATGTCTCAGAATGATAAATTGTATAGTCATTGTACTTCTGTGTATGTGCTCATTAAATAATTGATGGATGAATACATGAATGAATGAGTGGGGTTAAGTAACCGCCTACATAGAGAAGGTAATTGACTTTGTGGAATTACCACATAAATTAGCTGCACAAAATATCTAATTCAACTCAGAGCAACACAAATTTAATTCCTTAAAAGAAAAGGTGACTATATTAATCAAAAGAGAGCATACAAAAGATGAGGGTCAAGGACAAGACCTGTGGGGAATTCCTACTTTTAAGACATGGAAGAAGAAGAGCCAGTAAAGGGTTAGGGTTAGGGTTAGGGTTAGGGTATATTGGAAGCAAAGAGGTAAGAGAAAAGTCAGAACAATTTGTGAAATCCAGAGAGAGAATTTTCAGAGCAATGAAGTGGTCAACAGTGCTTAAAGCTGCAGCAAGGTCAAGCAGGGTGAATTCTAAGAAAAAGCCATTGAATCTGCCAATTATGAGGTCATTGCGGACTTTCAAGACATCAGTTTGAAATGAGCATAATAGATTGAAGGGTGGAAGCTAGGTTGCAAATGGAAGTGAATTAATGCTAAGGAAGGAGTCAGTGAGAATTTTGGCTTATGGAAGTAAGGTAAGAAATTTGATGGTGATTTGTATCAAAGCCAGGGGAACCCTGAATATAGACTATGGGGAAGGAGCCACTAAAAATAACTGATTGAACAGTTTCTCTCTGGAGTGGAGGGGGGATGGGATCAAGTGTCCAAGTAGAGGACATAGCCTTGGCAAGGAAAAAGAAACACATGACTTTGTTGGAGACAGAAGGGTTGTGGTAGAGTACAGGCAAAAGCTCCATGCATTGTACATTTTGAAGAAAGAAGGGGAAATAAGGGAGTTTACATGGCCACAAGTCTTTGCAGTGAAGTATGTAGTGAGGTCATCTCTGAGAAAGGGGACAGCTGGGGTAGGACTGGGGGCTTGGGAGCAGTGGAAACAGTTTGGATTTAGAACAACTGTTCTAAGAAATCCCCGAGGGAGTCAACAAGAGGCCTGCCAAGCTGTAGTGCAAGCCCAGCTGAGGCTTAACTTCCCATACCGAATGAGATAGTTATTTCCACAGAATCCATAGAAAATGTATTTCTCAAGCTTATCATCAAAATATGTTTTTCTTCCACCAGGAAGAGAATAAAGGAAATCATGCTGGCAATTTACAATGTGGCAGAGAGTTATGAGCATAACCTCCCCCAAAAGACTGCTGTGGCTTAGTCATCCAGAAGCCTTATAGCACACATAGTGAAAAGGAATGCTTCATACAGGTCGTTTGTGGGAGGTTAAGAACATAGACCTAATGCCAAGGATCTTCTATTTTCAGAACTTCTCAGGGACAAACCTTGAGCTGCTATGCCCAGTTCAGAGCAAAGGCAAATACTGACATTTCTGTAAGAGCATAAAGTTGCAAATAGCCTCTGTGATAAAACCTGATTTAACCAGGCAAAACCTTTAAGCTTACAAACGGACTGTTAAATCCATCAAAGACCAAATGTCAGGTGTTGCCCTTTAAAGCTCAAGTAAATGACCACAGTACTGGTGGCTTAAGATGAGAAAAAGTTAAACATCTCTCACACATACAGGTAATCTTTCCAAATGTTGTTTAATCATATATTCATAATTATTACGGTATTCTTTAAAGATAGATAACATTTGGAGACGACTGTTTGGCCGAAGTGTTAGATATTATTTTTGTGAAAACAGTTTGCTTCCTTCATTTCAGAGGGGAGTCAGGGTGGCATTGATCCAACAGCACAGCTGCCCAAGTACATAAACAAGTGACTCCAATTCTTTTTTATCCACCTCTTTAAGCAAAGTGTAAGATCTACACATATGCACTTGATTAAGGAGGTTTTCATGTGTTTGTGTTGCCAGACTCTTCCAATGGCACGGATCTGAGAGGTGAGCAGTAAAACAGAACCAGAACGTAAGTCTCAAGACATACATGCATAAGGTGCCACAAGCAATTTCACTTACATGTCTCTAAATTATTCACAATTTCCCTCTTCTGTTTATTCTGTGAAAGAATTGTTTATTAAGTACCACCTGTATTAAATTATATGAGTATTCATTTCCTTTGGAAATAGCTTGTTTATATACCATTTTCTTTAACCTCATCAACTACCACTTCACGGCATTATAGATGGAGGGTAAAAAGTATACTATTTGGGAATAGCCTTTCTCAGTCTGAAGGAGGAATATAGATTCTTCAACCTAGAAGAGTTATCTTCATTGACTCTGCAATGTAATCCTAATTAGCAATTGATGACATGTAATGAGAGACAATATAGAAAAAGGAATCATACTTATCTCTCAAATAGCCCAGAAAACCTATTTGCCTCAATAATAGGAATTATTATTATTATTATTATTATTATTATTATTATTACAAAGCATTTATTAACTGTTGTTACTGTACCAAGAATAATGCTAAATGTTCTTGCTTTGTTGTTTCATTTGATTTTCACCATAGCTCTGTGATACAGTTAGGAAGTTGTTGTTTATGAGAAACGTCAGGATTAGGGAGGTTGAATGATTTCCCATAACATCATCATCATAGTTAGAAAGTCAGTGGAAGAGTTGGGATTTGAATATAAGTTTTTTTTTCTTTTTTTGGGAGGGAGGGTACTGGGGATTGAACTCAGGGGCACTCGACTACTGAGCCACATACCCAGTCCTATTTTGTATTTTATTTAGACACAGGGTCTCACTGAGTTGCTTAGCACTTGCTTTTGCTGAGGCTGGCTTTGAAGTCCTGATCCTCCAGAGCCACTGGGATTACAGGCACGTGCCACTGTGCCTGGCCCAAGTTTTTGGATAGCTATCCTTCACTTAATATTTTCAATGGTTAACTGGAGGAACACATTTTAAAGTTTTGGTATTTCCAAAGTGGAAGAACCCCTAGAGGAGTATCTTTCTACCCCATAAGAGGCTATTGAGCTAAATGGGATGGATTTAAACTAAAAAGCTTCTTCTCAGCAAGAGAAACAATCAGTGAGGTGAAGAGAGAGCCTACAGTATGGGAGCAACTTTTTACCACATGCACATCAGATAGAGCACTAATCTCCAGGATATATAAAGAACTCAAAAAACTTAGCACCAAAAAACAACCCAATCAATAAATGGACTAAGGAACTGAACAGACACTTCTCAGAAGAAGATATACAATTAATCAACAAATATATTAAAAAAATGTTCAACATCTCCAGCAATTAGAGAAATCAAAACTACTCTAAGATTTCATCTAACTCTAGTCAGAATGGCAGTTATCAAGATATGAGAAGCAATAAGTGTTGGCAAGGATGTGGGGAAAAGGCACACTCATACATTGCTGGTAGGACTGCAAATTGGTGCAACCAATCTGGAAAGTAGTATGGAGATTCCTAAAAAAATCTTGGAGTGGAACCACCTTTTTAAAATACCTTTATTTTGTTTATTTATGTTTATGTGGTGCTTAGGGTTTAACCCAGTGCCTCAAATGTGCAAGGCAAACACTCTACCATTGAGCAACAACCCCAGCCCCATGAAACTACCTTTTGACCCAGCTATCCCACTCCTTGGTCTATATCCAAGGGACTTAAAAACAGCATACTACAGTGATGCAGCTACATCAATGTTTATAGCAGCACAATTCACAATAGCTAAACTGTAGAACCAACCTAGATGCCCTTCAGTAGATGAATGGATAAAGAAACTGTAGCATATATACACAAGAGAATATTACTCAACATTAAAATATAATAAAATCATGTCATTTGCAGGTAAATGGATGGAGTTGGAGAACATCATGCTAAGTGAAGTAAGCCAATCCCCCCAAAACAAAGGCCGAATGCTTTCTCTGATAAGTGGATGCTAATGTATAATGTGAGGGGGGCATGGGATGAGTGGAAGAACTTTGGATTGGGCAAACGGGAGAAGGCGAGGGGAGGGGGCATGAGGATATAAAAGATGGTGGAATGAGATGGACATTATTACCCTAGGTGCATGTATGATTTGAAGAATGGTATAATTCTGCTTTGTGTATAATCAGAGACATGAAAAATTGTGCTCTATATGTATACTATGAATTAAAGTGCATTCTGCTGTAATGTGTAACTGATTAGAACAAATAAATAAAAAAAATTAAAAAGGCTATTGAGCAAGTATCTAACTTCCCTCTACAATAATTACTGTTCTCTTCATTTTGAATTCTTGCTAATTCACTAACAAATTTACTTTTCCTTAACTATTGTTTGTTCATTTCTGAGTTCCCAGAGAGGTATAGAAGGACAAGTTTACAGTCTAAAAATATTGAGGCAGTTTATACAAACGGCTGCTAAATTCCAAAAGAGTTCTGATTTAACCAGCTAGTAATTATAGACTTAGCTATGCCCTGGGCCCAATCACAGCCACTGAAACATAACTTCCTACCACATAAGCCTGATCAAAGATAATTAGAGGTGAGCCCAGGTGGCAAGTCTGTACCCTGGGAGAAGAATTATAGCTAGTTTCCACTATACAGTACCCAGAAAAATTATAGGCTGGCATGCTCCAGGCAGACTTCAAGGGTCTCAGTTTTCTTTTCCAACTTCTGACTGTTGTCTGCCCCTCTTACTTTTAAAATTTTAGTTCTGCATAGTGGAGAATAATAATCCTGAGTGGTTTGGATAAGCCAGTAGGCAAAGATTGAAAGGGTACGTGAACATTTCCACATCAGCTCTCTGTTCTCCCAGTGGCTTACTGAGTGCCTCCAGCACACTCTGTATTGTGTCTGGCTCCCTGGTCATGTTATTGAGAGAGAAAGAGAGGATATACAGCTATGATTGTTCATTCTGTGCTCCTGCTGAATGGCATTTGCTCATACAGATTTCAGATATCTATAGCCATTTTGTAGTACCACATCCTAAAATTTCCCACTGGAATGTGGACCAAATTGCAATTGTAAGAGGGGGAAAAAAACTTTGCTGAAGGCATGAATTTTAATACCAATTCCATGAGTTCTCTAGGCCTACATGTGATTGGCATACATAGACCTCCAAAGGATGTGAGACCAAGAATAACAAACCAGCACATTTCCTAGAAGCATATTATTACCTACAATTTGTAGAAAATTAACAAATGTGGAGCCAAGTCATATAAACAAAGGGCAGTCTTGGAAGACTCTCCATGGAAACAAATATTCACAATTTTGAAGCATACATCTGGTCATCAAGCTATTGAAACAAAGAGCACAGGTACTCTAAATCTCTTCCATCTGATTTCTCATTCGCCCACTAATGATTGTTTTAATTTCCACCGTTATAATGCATTAGATAAAAAGAACAACCATATTGCAGCCCTATCACTTACTACCTCTTTTATGCTAATTTATACTGACATAAAACCAGACAAAATACAAAGACAAAAAAGGCCACTTCAAGGATAGTAATCACAATTACTTTGAAATTGAGAAGTGTCTGAATTTGCATCCTTACAAATACTGAGGCAACACAAATATTGGAGCTAATTATATGCATCTTAATTAAAATTCAGTGTATTTACAATCAGAGGAAACTTTAAGAGGCCAAGTGTTTGTTTCTGTACACATAATAGAGAATACAAATATATGTGCTTAAAAATGAATAGGAGAAAAAAATATATTTTTCCTTTCATCAGTTTTTGTGCTAGTGCAAAGAATTGCTATTTGATACGTGTATACCAATTATGTTTATTTTGCAAAATAGCAATGTTTGCCTAGAAAAATCTCATTTAGGGGGCTGGTATTGTGGTTCAGTGGTAGAGCACCTTGCCTAGCATGTGTGAGGCACTGGGTTTGATCCTCAGCACCAATAGAAAATAAATAAAGTTATAAAAAAAGAAAACCTCATTTAGTTCTAGTTTCTTTTATTTCTAGATAAGGTCAATATTTAATTGTTGAAAACATAAAAACATGGAGTTTAAATAATATTTATAAAAATCTCATTTCTAACATAATTTGTTTATAATTTTACTTCCTGAATTATAGTCCTTTTTCTATTTCTTTTATCAAAATATCAAAATGTACAAAAGAAAAGAATTCAAAGAAGGATCTCAAAGACATATTAGCACTTCTATGTTCATAGTATTATTAGTCACAATAACCAATATTGAGAAATGTCATCAACAAAAGAATGGATTTAAAAAATGTGATATATATAGTTCAATGTAATGCTATTCAAACATTAGAAAGAGGAATATTCTTGTCACGTGGTAAAACATGGTTGACCCTTGAGGAAATTATACTAAGTAGAATAAGCCAATCACAATGAAGATGAATACTATATGATTCCATTTATATGAGATATATAAAGTATTGAAACTCATAGAAACCAAATTTAGGATGGCAGTTGCCAGGGCCTGGGGAAAGGGGGAAATGGCCGTAGATGAAAAAATTCTAGAGATCTGTTGCACAGCAGTGTAAATATATTTAACACTACTGAAACATGCACTTAAAATGATGAAGATGGTAAATTTGTTTTTATTGTATGTATTTAAGGTATATGATAGGATATTTGGGTATACATATATGCATGGTAAAATAGTGATTACAGTCAAGCAAATTAACATATCCATCTCCTCACATAGTTACTTTTTTGTGTTATCTTATTTTTATTACCCTTTCTAATTTCTTAACAAATTTCTTGTATACAATACAATATTATTAACTATAGTCATCAATGCTATACACAGATCTCTAGACTTGTTCATCTTATATAACTGCAACTTTATATTCTTTGACCTACATTATACAGATACCCCTCTTCTACATTGTGCTTTTTCTGCTGGTGGTAACCACAGCTCAAGTCTCTGTTTCTATATATTCTGATATTTTTGTTGTGGTGCAGTTTAACTTTGTGTTAATGCATGGGAATCTGCTTCATGGAGATAATGGTTTATAGTTTTCTGTTTATTGGAATCATATTACACAACTGAATCTGTTTTTTTTTTTTTTTCAGGATAATGCTTAGTAAGCAGAATACACTGACAGAAATAGGATAGACAACTTTTTTTTTTTTTTTTTCTTTTGGTACCGGGGTATTGAACTCGGGGATTCACTTGACCACTGAGCCACACCCCCAGCCCTATTTTGAATTTTATTTAGAGACAGGGTCTCACTGAGTTGCTTAGCACCCCACTTTTGCTGAGGCTGGCTTTGAACTTGTGATCCTCCTGCCTCAGCCTCCTGTGCTGCTGGGATTACAGGCATGTACCACTGTACCCGGCTGGACAGATAAAATTTGATGGTAGAGGGGCAGGAAAGTTTGGAGCACACATGGCACACAGCCTTGCCTTGGGAAATTTCAGCTTCTTTAAAATCTTGAGTAGAATCACTACTCTTGCTAAAAATGTAAGAAATATACACACAAAGAAGTTAGTCCTGTCAACTATCTATCTCATTGAAGAAATGCACAACAAACTCCTTAATTTTTAACTACCCTTGGCCACGACCTTTCTGTTATATAAGGGATATCTACCCTTACTCCAAATATTGTGTTTAAAGTATTCGCCAGTACTTCATTACTTCTGATTAACTTTGGCCAAAGAATAGTTGAAAATATTTGAGAGGCAGACACTAAGATGTTAACCACACACTCCCTTAGATTCTCTAGATGTAGTTGAGCATAATATCTGACTTTTTTTGAGAGGTAGTATAAGAAACGGTTACCCAAAACAATTCTGTATCATTCAGAGAATGATTTGCTGAAAATGATGGCAACACTCATTGTCTTTTAACCAAGAACCTTTGTGAGAAATGCTATGTTAAATTTGGTACAAGGAAAATGTTTGTTTCTGTGGAAGAATCAGAATTATTGAGACAATAAGGTATATGGATTTTTTTTTTTTTTTAGTTTGACGTGGCTTGGCTGATCTTGACCCTTAGGGTGCTCAGAAGTAAACAGAATGCTAGCTTTCTAGCATTTCTAATAAACTTTCTTTTCCTATCTCTATTAGAGTTTTGATATATATCTTTATTTTTACCATCCTTGGTATATATATCATACTTTTTTAAAATTATAAGTTGTACCAAATCCTTTCAGAAGCAAGGGGAATATAAATAGTAAATAAGTAAATTAAAATGAATAAATAAGCAAGTAGGTAGAAGACCTTTTGTAGGGTGATGTGATGTTACTTAAGCATTTGTCTTATGTATTTGATGCTTGAGAAAACTACTCTTTTTAAGAATTAGAACTACTTTTATTTCAGATGACATATTATTATATATAAAATGTGTAAGGAATGTATTCAATTACCACTGAAGCTAATAAACAAGTTATCAGTATCATAAGATATAACATACAAATTAGATAGTACTTTTATGTATAAGAAATCAACAATGAAAACGACAGAACAAATAAAAAACTTAAAAAAAAAAGAAAATAAAGGAAAAAAACCAATTTCATTAACAATGGAATAAAAAAGAGAGCAGGTGATATGGCTCAGTGCTAAATGATTTTCCTGGCATTTGTGGGGCCCTATGTTCAATCCCCAGCACTGTTAAAAGAATAAATTCAGAAATAAATTTAACAAAAGAAGTGTAAGAGTTTTACGTTGCTATTTTTGGCATTTCATTTAAAATAATTTTAACTTTTGGTGAATTTATTCATTTTGTTTGTACATTATCATTATACATAATGGTGGGATTCATTGTATCATATGTTCCTATGTTCTCTTCAAGACCTCACATTGAGGTCTTCAATCCATTTTGAGTTGAGTTTTTGTGTAGGGTGAGAAGTGCCAAATTTTAATGTTCTGCACATGAACGTACAGTTCTCCCAGCACCATTTATTAAAGAGGCTCTTCTTTTTCCTGTGTATGTTTTTGAGACCTCTGTTGAAGATCAGTTGGCTGTAAATATGTGGTTTTATTTTTAGGCTCTCTCTTCTGTTCCATTGGTCTGTGTGTCTATTTTTATTTTTTCCTTTCATTTCCTTTCTTTTTTTGGGTGGTGGAGATTGAATCCAGAGGCACTTTACCACTGAGCTATATCCCCAGAACTTTTCATTTTTTCTTTTGAGACAGGGTCTCGCCAAATTGCTTAAGGCCTCAACTAAATTGCTGAGTCTAGCCTGGAATTTGTGATCTTCTTGCCTCTCAGCCTCCCATGTTGCTGGGATTATAGGCCTATACCACCATGCCTTGTTTTTGTGTCTATTTTTAAACTGTGTGTCCATGCTTAAGCTGTTACTCTTGACTTAGGCATCCCAAATAGTAAAGCAGTAATTTTGTCCTTACTCAGTTTCCCCAGTCTTCCATGTTTAGAATGGAGCAAGGATTTTGCCTCTCTTCTCTCTTTTTTCTTCTTTTTCTTGGGAGGGGATGTTTGTTATTGCTCTTTATATTTGAGCTCTTTCATTATCAACTTATTTCCAATCATAGAAAGTCTGTTTAGGCTGTCTCTACCTCTGGAGATAGCCCGTATTCTCCTTGAATGTGTATCTACTTTCCTAAATAAATTAGTCCCTGGGGGGGGAAAAGAAAGTTAGTTTGTCTGATGCAAGATCAGTATCAGAGGGGAGTGCTGAGTGTTGACATAAACAGCTTGCATACCAAATAGTGCTAATGTACCAAAGAACTACTGTTGCAACAGGTGATCTTAAGTGTTAGGTTATAGATAGGAAAGGCACAAGGAGGGGGTGGTGGTGGTGAGAACCAGGGAAGCTGGCATTAACAGTCAGTAGCTGAGAACAGACTAAGGAGTGTTGACCTGAATACTCTAGGCATATGTGTGTAGCACAGTGGTATAGGAAATGGGGCTAGGCTAGAACTATGTTCACTGAAGTAAGCAGATAAAACAATAAAAGAGAATAAATCTTGTTCACACGGAGTACTCCCACCTTTCAAAGTTCTAGCTTCTTAAAAGCAGCTTCCTCCTGAGTTAAGCTTCCCCTCATCCTCCTCCCCTCCTTTCCAAGGCAGAAATAATTTCTGCTTTTTCTGACATTGTATAGGACCTCATTCATACTGCTTTTATGGCACTTATCACTTATTATCGGATTTGTGGATATCTATCCTTCTCTCCTGAAATGTATGTCCCTTGTCAGCAATTTTTCACCTTTATCACCTAGAGGTCCAACTCCATTCCTACACTGAAGAGTTGTTGGTAGTTGTTTATTGAATAGTTAATGTTACAGTGTAGAGTTAATAGCGCAGACTGAATCCATACTGCTTACTCAGTGTTGATTGGTTTCTAATGGACTCAGCTGTTGGGCTGTGAAGAGTTGGATACTCTGAAACTACAATTTCTCCCATTTAAAATTATCTAAGGAGAAAAGGCCCAGTGGCCCGTGGCGGGACAGAGCTTCCAATCACTCCTGCAAGGTAGGCGGGCCTGCGACCCACCAGCAGAAGAGGAGCAGCGGCCTGCTGAGAGGCAGAGCC
>NW_026000283.1:11684269-11743299 GCF_001458135.2 Marmota marmota marmota
GGGGGGATAGTAGAGGATAGGAAAGGCAGCAGAACACAACAGACACTAGTATGGCAATATGTAAATCAATGGATGTGTAACTGATGTGATTCTGCAATCTGTATATGGGGTAAAAATGGGATCTCATAACCCACTTGAATCAAAGTGTGAAATATGATATATCAAGAACTATGTAATGTTTTGAACAGCCAACAATAAAAAATTAAAAAAAAAAAAAGAAGAAAGGAAAAAAAAAATTATCTAAGAACTCAGGGTCCAATAGGGTTTCAAAACCTTTCAGAGAGTGTACAAAATGGAAGTCTCACTTCTCAGAAGAGGATATATAGCCAATCAACAAATATATGAAAAAATGCTCATCATCTCTAGCAATTAGAGAAATACAAATCAAAACTACTCTAAGATATCATCTCCAGTTAGAATGGCAGCTATTATGAAGACAAACAACAATAAGTGTTGGCAAGGATGTGGGGAAAAATGTACACTCATACATTGCTGGTGGGACTGCAAATTGGTGCAGCCAATAAGGAAAGCAATATGGAAATTCCTTGGAAATCTGGGAATGGAACCACCATTTGACCCAGCTATCCTGGTCTTCAGACTATACCCAAAGAATACCACAGGGACACAGCCACCTCAATGTTTATAGCAGCACAATTTACAATAGCTAAACTGTGGAGCCAATCTAGATGCCCTTCAGTAGATGAATGGATAAAAAAATGTGGCATATATACACAATGGAATATTACTCAGCAATAAAAGAGAATAAAATCATGGCATTTGCAGGTAAATGACTGGCATTGGAGAAGATAATGCTAAGTGAAATTAGCCAATCCCCAAAAAACAAATGCCAAATGTTTTCTCTGATATAAGGAGTCTGACTCATAGTGGGGTAGTGAGGGGGAGCACAGGAGGAATAGATGAATTCTAGATAGGGAAGAGGGGTGGGAGGGAAAGGGAGGGGGCAGAGGATTAGCAAGGATGGTGGAATGTGATGGACATCATTATCCATGAAGACACGAATTGGGTGTCAACGTACTTTATATACAAACAGAGATATGAAAAATTGTGGTATATATGTGGAATAAGAATTGTAATGCATCCCACTGTCATTTTTTTAAATCAGTAAAAAAAATGGAAATCTCTGTCTTGGGGTGGCTAAAGAACTCTTGATGCTTTGGAAGCTGTGGCCTTCATATCTTTGGTAGGCATTAGGTTCTGGGGGAAGAATGTTGCTTTTTTATTTAATATTTAATAAATGGCATGCGGAGGAGCGAACAAAAAGTCTTCCCTTACCCCAACTCCACATTGACCTTACTTCAGTAGAGATGGGAACAGTGGCATGGTCTTCTTGATTATCATTCTTCCGTTTTGCCAGACTCTGGCTCTGTGTGGCTATTCTGGTCCACAGTTCTTGTGTGTGTGTGTGTGTGTGTGTGTGTGTGTGTGTGTGTGTGTGCGTATTTTTTACTGGTTCTTTTTAGTTATACATGACAATAGGATTTATTTTATTTTAACACAATTATAAAAGGTCCATACTTCTTTCCCCTTTGATTGAAGGGTACCACATTCCTTTTTATTCCTAGTGCTGTGTCATTAGAAAGGTATATAATGGGGAGGGGTAAGTGGCTATAGTATTGTAAAAGGGATTTCCTTGAGAGGCAAGTAAATGTCACCTCACACGACATTTAGAATGAATGCAGTTCTGCTGATACCTTGATTTTTTAGGTCTTTTGACCTTCAGAAGTGGAAAATAATAAATGCATATTATTTTAAGCCACTGAGTTTGTGACAGTTTGTTATAGCAGCCACAGGAAATGAATAGAAAGCCCACGATTTTGAGTCCTAGATCTTGGTATCTTGGATAGCTCTCAAAAAACGCCTGTGGAATTACAGGACCATCCTAAGGAAAAAACAGAAAAGGATGGTTGTTTGGTGGGAATAAACTTGGGCAGTATATATGTGTAATTCAGCCTCATCATTAGAGGTTATTTAGTTTTGCTTTCTACCTTGAAACATGATGAAAAGATCTTCTGTCATCTTTAGAAAGCACGAGCAAGAAAGGGGGAAAGGGATTCGCTTTACCCAAAACAGATCCTTTGAAAATACTATAGTTACTGTGGTATTTGATATCTGTCCACTAGGTGTCAGGAGAGACAATGTCAAGGCTCCTAACTGCTTCAAATTTCTCATGAATAAAATCGGAAAAGCAAATAATTGCAGAAACAATGTAATAATTGACATGGAAAACGAAGACAGGATGCAATAAATACTCCAAATGATTTGGTTTTGGAATATGTGGGTCAACATATACACTTAATCTGTGTTCTCATGAGACCAAATGAAACCATGCCAACTCTTTAAAATAGTTTATAGTGATCTACAGAGGGTATTCTTGCATATTTTCCAGTGGCCTGTGGCTTAATCTGTCCTTTTTTTTTACACTTTCAAACAACAAATCACCTTAAAGCTTCTCAGCAGCCTACCACAAGAGAATTTTCTTTATTGGTTTTATGTAAGTTAGGTAATTCTGTGGTTCTTCTTAATACCTGTTTCTGGCAGACTTCTTAATGTTTATGTGAGAGAAGCCATTGTGTCTTCCAACAATATTTAATTTCCTTATTTAGAAGATTTAAGTAAATTTTCCCAGATCCTGTCTGCTCTGTTCTCCAATTGACTAGCATGATTCAGATTGAGGAGAGTTTACATTTGGTTTGCTCCTGGGGCAGAATGGGTGGGTCTGGCAGGGAAGCAGAGATCATAAATAATGATGTTTAAAGTCAATGATGTAGTTAGATGACTCATCAGCATGGCATGGGGTCAAAAGAGCAGAAAAGCAATGAGAAACAAAAACAACAAAAAAAGGAAAACTCTTCTTGCTGAGCTGTGGTGTGTGTATGTGGTGTATGTATGTTGTGTGTGTGTGTGTGTGTGTGTGTGTTTGTGCATGTGTGTGTGTGTGCATGCACGCACACATATGCTGGGTTGATTTTCAGGAAAGAAAAGAACTGAAAGATTCTTCCATGGTGTGTCTGACCACAGATTTCCAAAGATTGACTGTTGGCTGTAGACACAGACCTGGATCTACATCAGTAGTAAGCCTAGATCAGAAAATTAGACCAGAGTATTTCAGTGAGATTATGTCTTTGTCCAATACAATAGAAATTTGAATTATTTTTTTTAAATATTGTTTTTCAGTGCATTATAGTTATACATAATCAGGGGGTGGTTTTGACATATTCATAAATACATATAACATATTATTCTCCATTTTAGTCATCAGTACTGTCCCCTTTCTTATCCTCTTCCCTCCTCTGATTCCTTTCCTCTATTCTGTTGGTCTTACTTCAATTTATTTCTTTTTAAAAATTGGTTCAGTATAGCTATATATAAAATTGGTATGAATTGTGATATATTCATACATGCACATGTAATAATTGGATGAAAGAGCTCAAGACACATTTTTCAAAAGAAGAAATAAAAATGGCCAACAAATATATGAAAAAATGTTCAGCATCCTTAGCAATTGGAGAGATGAAAATCAAGACTATGCTGTGATTTTATCTTACCCTATTCAGAATGACAGTCATCAAGAATGCAAATGATAATAATTGCTAGCAAGGATATGGGGGAAAGGATGTGCACTTATACATTTTGGTGGGACTGCAAAGTAGTACAACTTTGGAAAGCAGTATGGAGATTCCTCAAAGGCTAGGAATGGAACTACCATATAACCCATTGAAATTTATCCAAAAGAATTAAAATCAGCATGCTATAGTGATATAGGCAGATCAATGTTTATAGCAGTGCAATTAATAATAGCCAAATTATAGAAAGCCGAAATTCTCCCCACCCTCCTTTCCCTTTCTTCTTCACTGGAGATTGAACCCAGGGGTGCTTTACAACGGACCTACATCCTCAGTCCTTTTATTTTTTTATTTTAAGACAAGATCTTGCTAAGTTGCTGAGACTGGTCTCAAATTTGGGATTCTCCTGCTTTGACCCCCCAAGTCACTAGGATTACAGGCATGCACCAACTGCAAATGGCTTAAGAGATTTGATTTCTGATGAGGGAATAACGAAAATCTTCATGTAACAAGTGATATTTGATATGGGATTGGATGGAATTTCACATATAGAGATAGAGATGGGAAGGGCAAGATATTTCTGGTAGAGAGAACTAGATATGTAAACTCTAGAAGTGGGGCTATGCCAGGTATATTCAGTGAATTATCAGTAGTCCAGCTTTGTTGGTGCATGGGTTGCATGAGTAGGAATAGGGAAAGACTAGTTTAAAAATTAACTTTGAAAATGCAAACCTTAATGAAGTCTTTGGAAGACCAACTAAGTAATTGATATATTAGGCATTTAGAGTGATTAAACTTTAACTTTTTATTATGGAAAATGTTAAACGTATACAAAAATAAACAGAACAATGTGACAGATCCTCATGTAGCCTTCACCCTGCTATAGCAATTGCCATCTTATGACCACTCTCACTTAATCTCATGCTCCATTTCCCCCTTATTATTTGGAAACAAATCTCAGGCAGCCTATTGTTTCATACATGTGTCTATAAAATATAAGGATTCTTTACAAAAACATAATCACAATACCATGATAACAATTAAAAACAAACAATATTTTGTTAATATGATGTAAGGGTTTTGAAGAAGGCATGCCATTACTGGGATAGTACTCAACCCCCAAAAGAATATGTATATTCCCCCAAGAATAAGATATTGTATTATTTAATTAGCAAACTTGATGTTGCTTATAGAGCCACCTAAATGCAGATAACATAAGTGAACTATTCTTTAAATGAGTGGTGAATGCTAAAATCACTTTGCTGACACAAAATCATTTAGAAATTTTTTTTTAAAAAAAAATCATGCAGATTACAACAGAAGCAGAGCTTGAAAATGATGTTTCTCAGAAGGGAAAATGGCATAGTAATTTTAATTAAAATAAAACTGTCAAAATAATTTTTCGACCTTTTAAAGAATTTTATAAAAACAACAAGGGTTCATTTCCTTCAATCTTTGGCAACTTTGGCTGAAACAGCCCAAGAAAGAGACTTTTTTTTTAAAGATACTAAGGTTAAAAAGAGATAATGAAAGAATCGGAAGGAAATAAATAGCTCAGCATTGCAATAAATTATGTCCTTCTAAAAAAACTGCATTATATTAGAACAGATTATTATCTGGGGGTTAGTTAGAAAAGTCCAGCTATCACAGTGGAAATATAATTATATTGTGTTGGATGTGAATGAAGAGAAAGCCATTCAAACTCGCAGCCTCCTTTTTCCCCTGGGTACCTTCAACCCTCTGACATTAGCCACCTGGAGCCCTGTTTGTTCAGTTGCCCATCTGATAGAATATCCAATCTCCTCATTTCCTGTGCTGTGGAAAATTATTTTATTCAGCAAGTGACTGAGCCATTCTTTGGAATGGAAATCATTGATATATTTGAGACAGTGCACTTGGCACAAAGCAAAGGTGAATCTTAGTATCCTTTTTCTAAAGTATCTTGCCCCAAACTTGCTGAACTAAAAAAAAAAAATTGAAAATGCAATTGGGTTTGGTAGAGTAGAAATTATTCTAGAAGGTAAATGGTTTCTTTAACTTTATTTTTTGAAGACTTACTTTTTCCTTGACAAGATGGGTGAGAAAAAAAGCACCTATTAGAACAGCTGTTTCTATTGTTAAATTGTAGTGGCAATTCAGGGAGGACAATTGCACATTGTGGTGAGAGACTGATGCTTGTGCTGAACAACTTTCCATTCAAATGGATAGAAGATGAGATGTAACACTTTAAAAAATTTGCACTTTCTTTGAAATACAGTTGTCCCAATGAGAAATAGAACTTTCTGAGTGTAGGAGGTAAAACTTGGCATATATTTTATCTTTACTCATTTTCCTATTCTTGCTTTTGCTCTTTAGGTTAATGGTTCCTTCTCTATTAATGGTTCTCTACTGTTCTGTTGCTAACTACTTTAAGTTTATGCAAACCTAGGTCATCTAGATTATAAGGCTTACTTGTCCTTTTGCACAGCATGGAGACAGAACAAATATTACAAAAGACTAGATTAGATAGCTATAAACTGTGGTAACATCCCCTTTATCTGTAGTTTGGATTTCCAGCATCTTAACTGGCCTCTCTGGAACATGGCCAGAACCTGAAAGGAAACAAAGAAGGCCTTTAAGAGGTCAAAATAACTATCACAAAGACCATGGACCTTACCCTGTAGGAGAAACATCAGGAGAGGCAGTCAGATCCTAACTTTAATCAGTAACCTTATTTTGTCCACAATTCTAATAGACTTCATTATCTGGCTTGCTGGCCCACAGCAAATTAGATGAGAGGCTATTAGCAGCAGGTCTGCTGAGAACTAGGAGAAATAACAGCCAAAAGCTTGAACACAAGGGTAGAATAGAATTTTAAGACATGTACAAAACCAGAAAGGCTCAGCAGTCTGAAAACATTGAGTGAAGGGACAAATAGCCATGTGGGCCACAATAGCTTTGAATTTATCGCTCTCTGTAAGATAGGAACTATCTTTTCTGTCTATATGTATTCCAAACATTTATCCCATAAAATAGTACAAAGTAGACCCAGCTTTTTTAGAAGGCAGATATGAAAGCAGGATCTTAGTGTAATCAAATAGTGCTCATAATGCTAAACCCAAGTCATCTAGCAATGATTAGATTATATTCATTTTACTCTGAACAAGAAGGCAAGAAAAAATCCATCCTGGAAAATTTCACTAAAAACATTCATGAAAAATACCTAAATGTGTGATTGCTGGATTGTAGGGTAGGTTTATGTTTAACTTTATAAAGAACTACTAAACTGTTTTCCAAAATTTCTGTACCATTTTGAATTCCCATCATCAATGTTTGAGAGTTCCTGTTGATCTGTACCAGGAACTAGTGTTGGTACTTGGTGTTGTCAGATTTAAAAAAATTGTAACTAGAGGTACATCATTTTTGATTTGCATTTCCCTAAAAAGTAATTATGTTGAATATCTTTTCATGTACTTTTTTGCCATCAGTGTATCTTTGGTAAAGTGTCTGTTCAAATATTTTGATTGTTTTTTAAACCTTGGGTTTTTCTCTATAATTAAGTTTTCTGAGTTCTTTATATATTTTGGGTACAAGCTTTTTATCAGATAACTAACTATTTATCCAAGTAAAATGAAAATTTATGTTCATACAAAATCTGTATGCAAATATTGATAGATAGTAGCTAAAAACTGGAAACCAGTTAAAAAATTATAGTATATCTGTGAAATGAAATACTACTCAGCAATAAAAAAATGAACAAACAACTGATTCTCATAACAATATGTGTGAAACCAAATGTTTTATACTAAATAAAAGGATCAAGGTTTAAAATGCTATATTACTGTGTGATTCCATTTAGGTGAAAATAGATCAGTGGTTGTCAGGACCTTCAGAGTTGGGACAGGTATTGACTACAAAGGGGCAGCATGAGGGAAATTGATTGCAACTGTTCTATATCTTATTTTATTGGTGATTTGTCAACATTCATAAAAGTAACATAACAAAACATGAATTTTACTATATGAAAATATACCTCAATTTGTACAGAAGAAATAAAAAGAATAGATGGGGGTATTGAAAGGAAATAAGCTTTAAAGTTGTGGAAAATGTACTGCTCTGGATACATTTCAGGGGGCTTTCAATAAGCTAATGGCATTTGATTAGTCATTAGAATTCCATAAGAAATTTAATGCTTTTTAAATATTTTTGAGGTGTCAATGGACCTTTATTTTATCTGTATGTGGTGCTGAGAATCTAATCCAGTGCCTCACACATGCTAGACAAGTGCTCTACCACTGAGCTACAACCCCAGCCAACTGAGCCACAATCCCAGTACTAATCCTATTTTTAATGGAGTATAAAAATTATAATCAACTGAATTTTAAGTTGCAGAGAATTGTCAGTGTGGTGGTTTTAGGGTCTTTGCCTGGCAGTGAGTTATTCCTATGATGGACAGAGTCATGGTAGAAGAAGCAGGGAGAGAACACAAGTTGTGAGTGAATGACCACCAACTTCTCTGATTTTACCTTGTTTCACACACACACACACACACACACACACACACACACACACACATCCTACCCCTTTTTACTCCCCTAATCTCCCATAGGCAGAATTGACTCTATCCAAGGTCCAATTCAAAATCTGCCTCCTTGAGCCGGGGTTGTGGCTCAGTGGTAGAGCACTTGCCTAGCATGTGTGAAGCACTGGGTTCAATCCTCAGCACCACATAAAAATAAGTAAGTAAGTAAATAAATAAATAAATAAAGGTTAAAAAAATCTGCCTCCTCCATGAAGCCTTTTCAATCACCCCATTCAGAAGTGAATTTTCCCTCCTTGTACTTAGTAGAGTCACAGAAAATTGACTTGTCTTTAAAGGCAGCGAGTAGAACAAAAGAACAAAAATATGCATATTTCAGATGCTAGATAAATGTTGGATGATCTAGCTTTGTTTGTGTCATGGAGGTGCCACATTGCTTTGCTGTGTACTAGCTATGTGGTATGGAGTTTCCTCATCTATAAAATAGGGATAATAATAGCACCTAACTTGGGGCTGTTATTAAGAATAAATAAATTACTTTAAATAAAATGTCTGGCACATATAAGTCTTAGCTTTCATTATTTTGGAAGCAGCCTTAATAGTTCCAATTAATTCTAATTAGATGAGCTAAATATAACTAATTCAAAGGATATGTTGGTTTCAAGGAGATATTACCATTGGGAGAGACTGCAATATAATATAGCATTCATATTCATCCCATCCAGGCATGTCAGAAAGATTAGCAACACTGGTTCCATTATGGATTCTAACCAGACTGTGAAAATATATCATTTCAGCCTTCATAATAGGACTTTAAAGGGGGCTACATTGGCGGGGGAAGGGGGAGGGAGAGTCAGCTGCTCTATGGACTTCTCTGAAGAAAGCCCTTATAACTGGCCTGTTCCACTAGCAACCATTTGATATTCTAGGCAGCTGCCTGACATTGCACTTTGGTGCCCCACAGTGTAATTAACAGGCATGCTCACAGCTGCCTTGTCAAACAATTGGCCAGACTTGGCAGTTGATGCTTTAGAGGCGGGATTGTAGCAGGCAGCACCCAGGATATGTTCACCACCTTGGGCACCAAGCTTTCCCAGCAGCTCTGTAATAACGCTGCAGCTGCACTCTGATCGCTTCTCAAAAGTGGCGTGCTCACTTCCTAGAGGGAACTATCTAAATTCCTTGATTTGCAGAGTTTCCATTCTCTAGCTTGCACAACCATATCACTAGCTTGAACTCCTCCTTGTTGCTATTAGAATCAGCTATAACTGGCCCCTGAAATTTTAAAAAAATTCTCCTCTAAAGCGACACAAAGACTTTTCCATCTCTGTTACCACTGGCCAGCTCTAATCTTGTTCAGAAAAGGAAGTGTAAGAGGAAGGATGATGTCAGGGAAAAAGCACGGGACTGGGAATCAGGAGACCTCCTTTTTGTTGTTGTTGTTGTTCTGGCTCATTAGTTTTGTGACCTTGAGAAAGTCATTTGTTCTCTCTGAAACTTTGGGTCTTGTGTACAAATGAGATGGTTAAGTTAGAGAGGAATTTTCTGGGATTGTATATATTGAATCCTAGATGCAAAAGAGCTCTGTGTAAGGATGTTCAAGCTGTCTGTACCATGAAACTTTGCTTATTGCCAAATAATAGACTATTAGGCAGATGAGGATACCTGCCCTTGATATTTCCATTCTACTCTGCTTTCCAGCCATTCTTGAAGGTACTGCATAATGTTAACATGGAGCTGTATTTGAAATGCTACAGTGGTTTTTGGTAAAAAACTCAAGAATGACGGGTGGGACCTGAGGATCAATTCTAATCTCAGCTTTGCCATTCCACATAGGGTGTACTCTCACACTTATGTGCTCATGTAGGTGATGTTTTTCATATTTTATCTGTGATAGCCATCATTCTCCTAGTTTGAGAAACACTATTTTCTCTAATTGGACTCATGTAGTTCATTTCCTTCATGGAGAAATGTCTCACACCTAGGGTCTTCTCCCAGAGAAGGAGGGACAGGCTCGTGGCAATGTTCTACCTGTTCAAAATCAGGTTGAGGAGAACACCAGGGACAGCTCAGATGAGGTTGGGAGTGCCCAATAGCTTCAGGATGTGTGTAGTCTCTTCCTACCCATACATTCAGTGATATTCATTTGGCACCTTGACATTTTTCATGGTGAATATATTTTCACTCTGGAAATCAGCAAACACTAGAAATCATGGACTTTTTTCTTTCTCTTATTTAGGGTGAATAATATCTATTGATCTATCTTTAAGTTTATTGGTATTTACTCTACCATTACTAATTTGCTACTGATTCCTGAGGGTGAATTTTAATTTTGGGTACTAGTTTTCACTTATAAATTTTACAATTTAGTTCTTCTTTACACCTTCTTTTTCAATTTTGAGATTTTCTGTTTTACCAGTTGTTTCCAGAATGTTCATGATTGTTTGCAGGAATATTTTAAAAACTGCTTCAAAATTATTGTCAGATAATTAAATATCTGTGTTGCTTTGACACTGGTATCTGTTGATTGTCTATTATCATATAAATGAAAATTTCCTGGATCTTTGTAAGCTAAGTTTTTTTTATTATATCCTGGACATTTTTGAGTGCTATGAGACTCTGGGTCTTTTTTTTAAGTCCTATAAAAGATGTTGATATTTTAGCAGTCACCTTGGTTAGGTTTGGGTTACAATTTACAACCCACCTTTGTAGGTTTGTTTTAGTTTTGATTTCAGTTCACTTTTCAAAACCTTTGCATACTGTTTGGATTTGCCCCACATAAGTGCCTCTCCATGGTCAGTTTGGGACCTGTGGACTGATCTATTTTGGGATTTTGCATGCTACCATGGTCATTAGGATCAGGGTGATTATGATCAAATTCATACAAACATAACTTGGGGGTAGACCAAGGAATTACTAAACTTTGTGGGGGTCACTTTCCTGAGCTCCTTCTTCTCTTACAATCTCCTCAGTACTCTTCTTTTTTCTTGGTACTGGGAATCAAGATTTTTTTTTTTTTGAGAAACTAAATTGTTGAGACTGGCCTTGAACTTGTGATCCTCCTACCTCAGCTTCCCTGGTCTCTGGGATTACAGGCATGTACTATCACACCCAGCTCTCAATACTTTATTGTTCCATGGGCACCTTTTCTCGGTCCTTCAGCCAGCAATGAGTTTTCATTTCCTTACTCTGCAACCCCATCCCACATCTCAACCTATCAAAACAGGTTTGCACCCATGTAGACTTCTTTGCACTACTTCCACTGAATTGCTAGGGGCTAGGCCATAATAAAATGCAGAGAAACAAACAATAAAATTCCACAAAATAACCTCAAATCTCTTTGATCATTAGGAGTTTCTTCCTCTGGTCCTTATGCCAGAATGAAAATTTCTCTTGGAGCTTTTTCTGTTTGCACTGATATCTTCTTTTGGGTTTCAGCCTAATGATGTGTTTGGGTTGGAGGATATAATAGATAGGAGCCGAGGAAATGGTTTACTCGCCACTAATTTAGTGATGATTTGAATTCTGATTCTCTTCCCCTTTCTGCAAGCTACTGTTTACTTTTATGCATCTTCAAATAGTTGCTCCACGAATTTAGTCCTGGTTTTAAAGTTATGTTCAATGGGAAAAACAGAGTATGCTTATTCCATCTTGCCTGGAGGTGAGAGCCCTTTATTTTTTCTCCTGGAGATCCAGTTGTTAAACATTTGTCAACACACAAATGGCAGATTGCGCAAGTACAGCTATAAGTCAGGAGACTCCTTATGCAATCTTTCACATTACTTTCAGACAGACCAATTGTTTCCTAAATGTGTGTCTCATAACAATCAGATAATCTATCACTCTGGGTCTCAGTTTCCTCATTTGTAACTTGGGAAAAATAATAGCACATACATCTGTGGGTTGTTATAAGGGTTAGATGAAATAATGCTGTACCTGGAACATGCTGTGCCAGGCACATAGTACATGTTCAATAAATGGAAGGTATTTTTTTTTTAAATAAACGGGAAAAAAACCCTATGTCTCAGTCTCTTTTAAGAGGTAAGAGGTGTGTATCTATTCAAGAATAAAATTCAGAGATGGGCAGCACTTATGACAGTGATTTAGAGCTTCAGCTTTGAAGCCAGCTGGTAAATCTCCAGCCCAGATACTTACAAGCTATGTGATATTGGGCAAATCACTTCACCTTTCTGTGCCATCAGTAAAATGGATATAATGGTTGTGCATACACCACAGGGTTATTGGGAGGATTAAAGAAGATAATACATGGAAATTGCTTAATAAATATTGGCTGTTATTATTACCATGTCAACATGATTCATTGACTAGCACCAGTTAGGCCCTATAGAGGTATTTAATGGATATTTTGTAGATATAATGCTTATAGATGATTGTGTATACATACACACACACACACACACACACACACAATATCTTGGGGTATTTTGCAACTCCCTTACACCAGCACCTTCTCTCCCTTGAACAGTGCCCAGCCAGCTGCTCTTGGCAGCATTTTAAGGCCAGGAGCCACTGCCTTGATCTCCTTTAAAACACCTGGCCATGCTTATTGGACTGTGGCAAAGAGAAATTAATGAGGACACAGTTAATCTCTCCAGATTGACTAAGGGTTCTGTCACTTCCTGCTTGTAGCTGTAGTCCTCAGTTTCCTTCTCATTAATAGCTTGTGACTTTTTGGCCTGCCCTTTCAGTGAGCTGTGCTGATTGGGCACCCGAGTTCTCCACAGGAGTGGCATGTGCATTGTAAATAGTGGCTAGAGCTAGAATTAAGAGAAGTGGTTTTGCTGATACATTTTTGTGGTTTGTCTAACAAACACCCTCTTTCCACAGTAGCATATTGTCTCTAGTTTTCCTCTTTGGGTGTCTTGTGGTATTTTACATTTTCTTTTGTGCAGCCTTTTTTTTTTCTTTTCTTTTTCACTTCTCTTTTTGCACAGTCTTTTATGTAAAAATTTCTCTATGCTCTAAGGATGTTGAGATTCCATTTTAGAGCTTTGACAAAGGGTGGTTTTAGTATTTGATATTCAAAGTAGCAAAGTTCTTAATATGTTATAATACTGGTCTACATATCTCCATCTTCTGCTCCTTTTGGAGAGACAACAAGATATAGTAAATAGAAGTCTGCTTTAGCAATCAGAAAAACTGATATGAAGTCAAAGATCTGCTCATCCCATTCTTGGAGTCTCAGGGCAGGTGACATCACTGCTCTGGGACTCACTTTCTGTCACTTGGATACATTGGAGGCTAGGGATTCATGACAACAGAGATGAGCCAAGGCCAGAAGAGGAGCAGATGGATACTAGCCACTGCAGAGCAAGACCTCAGCAACCAGCACATGATCCCCCTGGGTCCCAGATGGGGGAAACCCAGGGATTTACAAAGCTGCTGTCTATTCAATTCCCTGAGCTCTCCCTCCCTGGGGGCTGTTGGAAGCACTGGAAACAAGTTCACTGTGAAACACAGAGGCTTGAGCCAGATGATTACTGAGGCCTTTTAGATCCAAAATTTGGGGATTACCATGGGAGGGACTAGAGTAAAGCAGCTGCAAAAATATTAGTGAAGCTGTTGCTGTTCTGTTTGGGAGCCCCAGGCAGAAGGAACCAAAATTGAGTCATTTAATCTTACAGTTTTTGTTTCCTCATTTCTGAACTGGGGATAATAACACCTCTTTGGCTTAGTGCTCAGGGCAGCTATGAGGATAAAATGGGATAGTGGCTGTGAATTTAGTAATACTACCAAGCAGAAGCCGTGTTGAAGCTCCATTAGAGAAAATCTGCTCTTTCCTTGATCTTGACACTCTGGGCATGAGAATCTTAATTGCATTTTCCAGGTGGAATCCATGCTGTTTGGATAACAGTATAGAGAGTCCTTGGATTACAATGGTTTGACTTTATGTTGATGTGAAAGTTATAAACATTCAATAGAAATAGTTTTTGGAATTGTGAATTTTGATCTTTTCTATGGCTAGTGATATGGGGTACGATACTCTCTGGCAATGCTGGGTAGCTACTCAATTGCAAGGGGAAACAATCAATATTCTACAGTGTACTATGGTAATAAGCTATGATGTTCTGTAGGTTAGGAATGTTAAATGCGTTTTCAACTTACAATGGATTAATTGAGATGTAACCAGACATTTAGAATTTAAATCTAAAATCTGATATTTGGATTTTAAGTCAAGGACCAACTGTTCTTGAACATAGTAACAACAGCCACAGCAAAAATTCAGCTGAAAATAAGTCAATGTAAGCAAGGATTATATAGAATTGATATAATTTAAACCAAAAGCATCATTATCTATAACAAACTACACATCATATATTTTCAGCTTCTAATATTAATTTCTACTTTCCTCTTCACTATGGAATTGGGGAAGACCTTTAGCTTTGGTAGTTACGAAATTGCTGTTATTCTATTACCATTTGAGTCAGCTTTTTTCACTGCTGTGATTAAAAGACCTGAGCAGAACACTTTTAGAGGAGGAAAGGTTCATTTGGGGGCTCATGGTATCAGAGGTCTTAGTCTACAGACAGCTGGCACCATTCCTAGAGGCTTGAGGTAAGGTAGGACATCATGGCAAAAGAGTATGGTGGAGGGAAACAGCTCACAGTATGATCAGAAAGCAGAGAGAAATAGACTCCACCTGCCAGATACAAAATGTATTCTCTAAAGTCACTGCCCCAGGGACCCACCTCTTCCAGTCACACTCTACCTGGCTTTAGTCATCACTCAGTTAATTCCCATCAGGGGATTAATTCACTGATTGAGTTAAGGCTCTTGTAACCCAATCATTTCACCTCTGCATGTTCTTGCATTGTCTCACACATGAACTTTTTGGGAATACCTAATATTTAAACCATAATAATTACATTCTGGATCCCTGTCCTTTTTTCTTTGTCTAAATCCTAGAGATCCTCTTCTGTGTGTTGCATAATATTTTTGTCTCATGTCACACTATGCTGGGATGATAATTTTTTCAATTAAGACAATCATTAAGGGCTGGGCTGTGGCTCAGTGGTAGCACACTCACCTGGCATGTGTGAGGCACTGGGTTTGATTCTCAGCACCACATATAAATAAATAGAATAAAGGTCTATCAACAACTAAAAAATATTTAAAGCAAAAAACAATCATTAATATAGGAAATTCTCATTCACTGCAAACATTTATTGTCTTGGCTATGTGCTATGCACTCAGCTTGAGAGTGTGGATGCAGAATTTTTTTGTAGTACTGCTATATTACTGAGCCAGACCCCTAGTCCTTTCTATTATTATTTTTTTTTAACTTTGAGATGGGTTTTGCTAAGTTGCCCAGGCTGGACTCAAGCTTTTGATTCTCATGGCTCAGCTTCTCAAGTTGCTGGGATTAGAGATGTGTACTTCTGTGCCTGACTGATGCATAGATTTTTTCTGTCCCTGAGGACTGAGGGTATAGGTCAGTGGTAAAGCACTTGCCTAAAATAGGCAAGTCCCAGGGTTTGATCCCCAGCCCCACAAAAAGAAGCAAATTCCTATCCTTTAGGAACTTATAGTTTATCAGAGGAATCAGACAATTATAATAGTGACATAACTGCTCTGATCCTGTCATAGAAGGTGCTGGGAGAGCCTAGCATGGTTGGAGGTGTTGATGGGCTAGTTGCAGGGATGCTGCCATCTGAACTGAGGGTCTAAGGAGTAGTTGGGATTTTCCTGGAGAAGGGGGCTGGGGGAAGGATTTTCCAGACAGAGGAAGCAGTATGTGCCAAGGAAGGCATTAGGGCACTGGACAGCACAGCATCCCCAGGGAGTGGGAATAAGTTAACTGATTCAAAGCAGTGATGAGAGTTGAACAAGCAGGCTGGATTGCTGGGAGCCATTAGCCAAGTAGGTATGACAATTTCCTTGCCAGCGTACCCCATGTTGCAGTGACATTGAATGTAGGTGACCTTGCTCAAGGACCAAGGCGGATTAGGGCGTTCCGGGTTTAGGTTCCAGGTTTAAGGTTTAAGATTATTCCTGCTGGGAATAGGGCGTATCCTGCTGCCTGAGTTCCCCTTGAGTTCTCACGGGATTCAGACAGTATATTTTGGGAGACAGAAGCCCAGTGGAGGTGGATTTGGGCAGAGAACGTGGATTTCCCCAGAACGTGTTTGTATACGGCTGGTGTGAGTTCGGGAATAAAGAGTTGCTGTTTGAATCTACAAGCTGTGTGGTGGCTCGTGATTGTGTGCCCAGCCAGACTGCGGCATTTGTGCCCAGCCAGACTGCGGCACTGGATCAAGAGCAACCTTGCTCATGATGCTGAAAGAGTGGGAAACTAATGGAGAGTTTTATGGAATCGATGTGATCAGGTCTTTGTTTTTGAGAGTCAGGTATTGAGAGAGGCTTCAAGATGTTTAAACACAGTATGTTAAGCCCAGTCAGGAAATGTGGCAGGAACCCCAATTCCATCCAGGACAGGACGAGATGGTTGGATATAAGTCAGTAGCAGTGGGGATAGAGATTCAAGCTTGGTCCTGTTGACTTGGTCCAAGTAGTAATTGGGGTCTCGAGTCAGTATTGGCTAAGTGTCGCAGAGGTCAAAGCATATAAAGACTGAGGAAAGGCCCTGAATTTGTCTATACTGACTTGTTGATGCCAGGACTAAGGGTCTGAATAGCAGGAAGTGATGATGGCAGTTCTTTCATATTCAGAGACCAGGTGAGCTATATATTAAAGTGCAGTATGTTGAGGTCAAGTCTATAATAATTAACTTTTTTGGTGTTGTTTTGCTTGTATTAAAGAGCACAAAATAGTGTTTGTGTTTTGTTTTGGCCTAGACAACATTTCAATTATTTTCAGTAAAGAATGAAAAAAAAAAGGGGGGGGGTTGGGTTGTGGCTCAGTGGTAGAGCACTTGCCTAGCATGTGGGAGGCCCTGGGTTCAATCCTCAGCACCACATAAAAATAAATAAATAAAATAAAGGTATTGTGTCTTAACTACAACTAAAAAATAGATAAATATTAAAAAAAAGAATGGAAAAAACACAAAACCAGGAGATTTTTACATTTTAAAAAATCTGAAATTTGGACTGGTAGAGCCCTTGCCTGGCATGTGTGAGGCACTGGGTTTGATTCTCAGCACTGCAAATAAACAAATAAAATAGAGGTCCACTGACAACTAAAAAGATTTTTTAAAAAAATCTGAAATTCTGATTTCTCTTGAAAATCCAGAATCACTGGCAAACCTGGGCCTGCATTAGTTAATGTAAGTCAGCTGGAGCTGAAGAGCTACTGTCCCCTTTAGAAACAGGTCTTGCTCTCCAGTTTACCACAGACCCACCCTTCACAGCATGGCTGCATGGGGACTTTCACTCAGCCTTTGCTCTCTTAATTTGCCTGCTTGGTCAGTGTGAGCTTTGAGTTTGTAATCCCTCAATTATCTCAGACCTGGCTTAAATGGGGACATAAGGCAGCTAGATTGCTCAGACAAGATGGTCTTTATCATTATAGTGAGAAGACTAGGTCTTTAGCTTAGAATAAAGGAAGTGGAGGACAGATCAGCTTTCAGGAAGAGTGACAATACTTTTAAATATTGTCTTGATAACAAACATATATGACTTTAAAAAAATTCTGTAATTATGAAAAATTTTTTTCAAAGGCCTTTTCAAAAGTGTTTCTTTTTTTTTTAAATATTTATTTATTTTTTAGTTTTCAGCGGACACAACATCTTTGTTTATATGTGGTGCTGGGGATCGAACCCGGGCCGCACGCATGCCAGCCGAGCACGCTACCGCTTGAGCCACATCCCCAGCCCCTCAAAAGTGTTTCTTATTGCTATGTATTGTTTTCATGTTTACATAGACCTTTTCCCACTTATCTGTGGTTGGGGACTGTGCCTTTTGCTTGTCCATGGGGCTGAAAAATTAGAAGGTGCTGAATGTATTTATCTGTTCAAAGGAAAATATGGGTGGCAAATAAGATTGCCTCTCAGAGATTTTGGGGGAATCAGAGGAGACAATGTATGTCAAAATATACAGAACAGAGCCTTGCACATAGTAGGCACTCAAGTCAGATTTTTCTTCCTGCATATGAAAGGGCTTAAAGAGCAGACACAATAAAATATGATTGCTTCATACTCTCTTTCCTTTCTCTATACCTGGGAGATTCACCATGATAGCAGGGATTTTACAGGCAGTTTCTACCATTCAAAAAGCACTTAATTATGTATGTATTACATGCTTAGTATCTGTACAGCACTATACTAGGCATTGCAGGAACATTAAAGGTAAGATCCAGTTCCTGCCTCTGGCTCTTTGATGGGTGGGAGAATTAAATACATATTCAAGGAACTTTTATATATGAAAACATAAACTATTCTACATGTCACAAGAAAGAACAGGCAAAATGCCCCTTTCATTCAAAATAAAGAGCAGCTCCTTGAGATTGGGGGAATCAGGAAAGACTTCCTAGAGGGGGTAACACCAAAGACTGGCATGAGAAGGGATAGGATTTCAGCATGTGGAGGTCGACAGGCTGCATAGGCTGTCCTGTGCCTGCACAGAATTTTCTTTGGAATTATGTCTAGTTGTAAAAGGCATTTTGAAGATCTAAATAATGCAGATGTGTCACTTCTTTGTTTGTCGACAGGTATTCTTGTCCTTTTAGAGAACTCTATAGATGAGTGACACAAAAATGAACTGAAATTCTGGAGTATGACTCTATAGGTCATGATACCAGGTTTACTTAAAATAGTGAACTTATATTACTTTTTTGCTTATAGCTAAACACTCATTTAGCAAATATTTATTGAATATATACTATATGCCAAGCACAGGCACTCTTTATAAGGTACTATTAAACCTGCATACAATATAGGCCATGCCTTCAAAAGCGTTGAATATACTGAGACAAATAGAAAAACCATCTAATGTGTTAAGTAGTCTAACAGGACAATAAGAGCACTATGGACAAGCAGAAAAGGGAATGATTATATCTGTTGTGAGATTTAGTGAAGGTATTACAAAATGTGACATTTTTAATGGGCCTTGAATAATCAAGTCGAATTTCTCAAGACAGAGAAGGAGCAATAGAAATAATTAACATTAATCAGATCCAGCAGTTTTGCCCTTAACTCAGTGAAACCTTGGGATCCAGGTATTACTGTTTCCATTTTGCAGATAAGGAAATTGAGGTTCAGAGAGACCAAATTGCTTATCTAAGATCACATAGCTAGTCAATGTTAGAGACAGGCTTTGAATGCAGGTGTTTCTGGCTCTACTCTGTCAGGCTGCCTTCGTGGAGAAGCAGGGGCCAGTGGGGAAGTGAAATTCTGGTGGAATGGCATTCTAAACAGAAAGAAAGGCTTTGCTTGAGATTGGTAGGACTTGGATCAACAGGATCTCACTTCAGATATGACCATGAATGCTTGACTTTAGAGCATTTTAAGGATGATTATCTCTTTTTTGACCTGCTTTTTAAATTGGCATCGTTCAGTGCCTGCTTACATTAACTATAACATTCAGTTCAGCAAGCATTTATCGACCAAATTGCTGCTGCACAAAGGATTTGGGCTATTTTACCATCTTCGAAATCATTTGTATGGTGATAGATTGGAATAATCTCAGAGGGCTCACTTCAGCTCCTCAGCCAAAGGCATCAGATTGATGATACCATTTCCTGGACTTTACAGACAGAGACGTGGCCTGAAAGTAAAGACTGGAGAGCTTATTTTTCAAAAAGTAGCTCTCTTGAAAGTACGAAATGATATATATTTAATAATCATCTTAAGTCACTTCCTGAATAAGAGATAGTTTAAGTAAATAGATAGGTATACAGACAGATATGAGGATAGGAAAAACATACATCTCTAAACCCACATCTATTCATATATGCACACATGAGTAGTTCACTAATTACAAAATGTACAGTGGCCTAAGTAATAAAAAAGACCCCAAAGCAAGGCAACTACAGTAGCTTCCCAAAATTATTTTTCTCTTGGAGCAAAGGAAATATGTTTGAGGACTCTGTTGAAGTTATTAGTGAAAAGAAAAATAATGCGACTTATTTGCTGATGGGAACTCACTACTTATCAGAAAGTGGAAACCTCAGTGTCACAGCTGATAGTGCCTTAGATACATAACTGAAGACTTCCCTGTGTGCTTCCTATTTAATGCTTTGGAGGGGTGTAGGTACACACATGCATACACCCCCGAATTGCCAATGCTACTTGTTCCCTTATATAAAATAATTTAAAACTATATCCCTTTTTTTTCTTTTTGATTAGTAATCATTCTAGCCTAAATCATCACCATAGCACACCTACATTATTGAAGTAATTTGAATTTTTTTTTGAGTTCCATGGTAGCATGAATCTTGAGCTGCTTTCTGGATTCTCTCTTTCTTTCTTATTTGTTGTAATTAGTTATTCTGTTTCTAGTTGTCTTCAAGTCTATATATAGCTATTCAAAATTCATGTATAGCTATTCAAAATTAAACACAATTTTTACCAAGTGTTTTTTTATTCAGTAAAGATAAATTTATTATTTTTTCTGTTTAAATAACTAACATATGTTTATTGTTAAAAGTGGAGAAAATATAAGGAATAAAATGAAAATCACCTGAAATTTCATTGTCCTGAGATAACCAACATTAATATGTTGGTCACCATCCCTTTATTCACCTCTTGTGTATTGTGCACATGAATTTTACAATTTTAGATTGTTTGCTTGTCAACCTCCATTGCATAACCAATGTTAACCATTGGGTGTGTAAGTCCCTCATTTCCTTCTTCAGGTTCATATAATTATGTTAAAAATAAATAGAGGGCTGGGAGGCTGGGGTTGTCGCTCAGTGGTAGAGTGCTTGCCTACAACACGTGAGGCACTGTGTTCAATTTTTAGCACCACATAAAAAAATAAAGATATTGTGTCCATCTACAACTAAAAATATTTTTAAAAATCAATAAATAGATATATATATACAACATAGGAGTGCAAAAATATTTGTTAATCTAAAAATCTATCAGGTTTGCCTCTTGCTTTTCTTATCCAACAGTAAAATTCCTCCAGATTTACTGGTATAGATCTAATTATTCCTTTTAAATTTCAAATAATATTTCATGACACAGATATACAATTTATTTACTTATTTCTCTTTGGAAGCACATATTTTTTGTTACAATTTTCTGCCACTATAGAAATAACACTGCTGCTTTAAAGATCTTTGTGTATGTATTTGTGTCTATTTATACTGATTTTTTTTTTTTTTGCTATTGTGGATTAAAACTAAGGGTAGTCTACCACTGAACTACACATCCTCAGGCCTTTTTACTTTTTATTTTGAAGACAGGGTCTTGGTAAGTTACCCAGGCTGTCCTTTAAGTTGCAATCCTCCTGCCTCTGCCTCATGAATTACTGGGATTATATGTGTGTACCACCATGCCTGGCTATACTGATGTTTTTATTTACTTTGCATAGATTTACGGGATTGAAATTACTGGGACAAATAGTATGTGCAGTTTATATTAGAATATTTCCAGATTATTTTCCCTGAAGGCTATAAATAGTTATGTTAATGTATGAAAATATAGTCCCGCTTCCTCATCCTACCAAATAGAAGGTGTTGGGCATGTAGATATTTATCAATGAAATGAATAAGAAATACCTCTTTATTATTTTTTTAAAAAATTAAATTTCTCAAACTGCTATTGTTCAATGGCCATTTGAATTTGTACTATATTTTCTTTGTTTATTTTCATACCATGTTGCCTTATGAGTTTGAAGGAGCCATTTGAATATTATAGAAAGCAATCTCATTTCTGACATATTTTATAAGGTTTATTTCCCAACATATCACTCATCTTTGAATTTATATTTTCCATAAAAATCTTATAAAAGAAGATTATATAGCCAATGTTTATGTTTTCCTTTGTAGTTTTGGAGTGTTCTTAGTTACTACATATATATTTAAATTTTTTAGTTGTAGATGAACACAATACCTTTATTTTATTTGTTTTATTTTTACATGGTCCCAGGGACCAACCCAGTGCCTCATGCATGCTAGGCAAGCGCTCTACCACTGAGCCACAACCCTGGCCCTCAAATTTACTTTTTAAAAGTAGGTTATAGAGAGTTGAACTTAATTTTATTCTTTTCTTTTCTTTTATTTTGAGTACCTGGGATTGAACTTGGGGCACTCAACCACTGATCCACATTCCCAGACTTATTTTGTATTTTATTTAGAGACAGGGTCTCACTGAGTTGCTTAGCACCTCACTTTTGCTGAGGTTGGGTTTGAACTTGCAATCCTCCTACCTCAGCCTCCTGAGCTGATGGGATTACAGGCATGAGCCACTGCACCAGGCTTTAGTTTTATTCTTGATAGAATTGTGCCAGATTATTTTTATTAAATAAACTGTCCTTTTCCTACTGAATTTAATTACTACCTTTGTCATATATCCAAGTCGCCCATAAACACTGGCCTCAATTTCTACACTTTGTTTTGTTCCACTAAACTATATGTCTGTTCCTATGATAATATCATATTATTTTGATTACACTGGCTTCATAATATATCCTAAATCTGGTATGGAAGATAGTATTATTTTTTCTAGACATTAGAGATTTTTAGACATTTATTTTTACATCTTAAGCACTAAAATAATTCACTGTTATAAAACAAAGGAATACAAAAATGATGGGATTCTAATTGGAATTGCATTAAATTTATGTATTCATTTTTGGGAGAATTGACATTTTTTTTATAGTTAAAGTTTCTATTATCAAGTATGGTATGGAACACCATGAAACTAACATGTATAAAACTACCTTTAACAGAGCTCACCTTATAGTCAATATTATAAGGGAAGAGTCAGAATAAGAGGTCTAGATATTGAATAAAGTGAATGCAAGAATGTCATTATTACTGACACTTTGTTTTCCTTCTGTAGACTGTAAGAGAATGAGTTGAAAGTCAATTAGTACTAATGAGAGATGTTAGAAATGTGGTAAATACAAAAGAAATATAGGTAATTCTCACTCTCACTGTCCAAATAGTTCCTAGACTGACTTGAAAATTTTATACTCAAATTTCACTATTCAAATACAAAACTGCTCTAATGGAACAATATGCATACACCATTAAAAAATTCACCACTTGAGGCTGAGGTTGTGGCTCAGTGGTAGAGTGTTTGCCTGGCACGTGTGAGGCTCTGGGTTCAATTCTCAGCACCACATACAAATAAATAAATTAAATAAAGGTCCATCAATGACTAAAAACATATTTTTAAAAATTCACCACTAAGGCTAGACACAGTGGCATGCACCTGTAATTCCAGTTACTTGGAGGCTGAGGTAGGAGGATCACAAGTTAAAGGCCAGCCTAGGCAATTTAGCAAGGCATGTCTCAAAATAAAAATTTAAAAAAGGTCTAGGGGTGTATTTCAGTGATAGACTGCTTGCCTAGAGTGCAAAAGGCACTGGGTTCAATCCCTAGTGCTGCAAAAAATAAAAAAAATATAGAAAATACCACTAGGTATACTTTATTTTGCTAAATGTCATTTATGACAACTACATGTATTTAACATACTATTTCATTATTTATTTACATTAAAGTATGTGGATGACATAGCTTAGAAGAAAAATCATTGCATCTCATACTGTCTAGTACCTTTGCATATTACATTGAAATATACTAGTGGGGTCATTAAGAATTAAATAATTAGGTAATTAATGTTTAGATGCTTTATTTTATGTTGAAATACTTGGTAAATGGTTACATAGGTATCTAAGAGTGCTTTAGTGACATTTAAGGAAATTAGAGTTATTGGACATGCTAGGAACACATTTATTTTTTTCATTTAAAGTAATAGACTATAGCCTACTGCTTTTAGAAAATTTCTTACCCAACACATTTTGGGGCATTAAATATTAAGTGTTTCTTGTTCTCCATAAACAGTAGATTTCCTTTACTATGTCAGCACAATCAAGCTTGGAGTATAATAGATACATTCACAATCACCAATGATTTGGTGGGGGGAGGGGGGACAGAGCCAGAGTAGCACTTAACCCAATTACTTGTGGCAAACAGCCTCTAAAATGGCTCCTGATGATCTCAGCCTCCTAGTATTCATGCCCTAGGTAATCTCCTACCATTGTGTGTAGGCTCAACCTAGTGACTTACTTCTAACAGTCTCACAAAAGTGATGGGATATAACTTTTGGGATTAGGTTATAAAAAGGCTGACTTCTTTCTTGCCTCTCTCCTGCTCTGGGCCCCTCATCTGGGGGAAGCTAGTTGCTACTTTTCCCCTGGCCCTGTGGAGAGGTTCATGTGGTAAGGAACTAATGTCTCCAGCCAATAGCCAGCAGGGATTTTGAGGTCTTGACAGCAACTTGTCTGAGTGAGCCTGGAAGCAGGTCTTTCTTCAATGAAATGTTGAGGTGATTACAGCCCTGGCTGACATCTTGATTACAGCCTTGTGAGAGAACTGAGACAGACATCTCCACGTGAGCCACAGCCAGATTCCTGATTCACAAAAGCTGTGAGAAAATTATTGTTTTAAGTCACTAAGTTTTGGGGTAATTTGTTATTCAGCAATAGATAACTAATATATCACCAGAATGTAAGCGATTTGAAGAGAGGCACCTGGAATATTTGGTTCCCCACTGTCTCTGAAGCACTTGGCATACTGCATAGTGCAAAGTAGGCTTTTGTTAAGTATTTGTTCACTGACTGACTGAATGAAAACAGATGAAAAAGCCAAGGGAATGATTCTTTCCCTAACTTTGTCATCTTTTGTCAACTGTGCTCTGATGTAGCTCTGATGTAGCTCATCTTTATTTGAAGTTTATAAAACCTCTCCTGAATATAGTTGCAATTTACCTTTAGCCCACTTCTCTAGCCACAAGGCTGAAAATGAGTCTAATGAACCAGGCATGGGACAAACATCATGCCACCTTTCTTCCACTTCAGACCCGTTTTTATCCCACAAGGTATCCTAGTTTATGGAAATGCAGCTCTGTTTCCAAAGAGGGTACCTTTAAGATGATCATCCCTAAGGTAGGAAATTGAACTTCCTTCTCATTTCAAAATGGGTCTTTGTATAGTATCTGTGTAATGGGTCTATTGGAGTGTTATTTTCCCAGAACAAAGGAAAAGTCTCCTTTAAAGGAACATTGGCAGCTCTACTTTTCTAGATAGAAACTGTTTGACACTTGGGAGTACACATTTTTGTCGCTTATTTTCTTTTATCCTGAACTCTATCTCTCAAAGTTTTAAAAGATTTGTTAAGGATTTGGATTTTCACATGGACCTCCTTGGTACACTACAGTCTATGGACAGACTGCCATGCTACTGATCAAATACCCTTACTCAGTTTCCTCCTGATTTGTTCAATTATGTCATGAAAGTTTTGCTTTTACTTTTAAATTCCTGTGAGAGGAAAGATGCTCCAACATTACCAAATATAAAAAACAGGGATGTTAACAATGGAGACTAAATTCATGTTATCAGACCTGGCCATTATCACTTGAAAAAGACTTAAAATTTCAGGTGGTTACATTTTCTCCTGTGAAAATGAAACTTTGCTAAACTAACCTGCTGAATTGTTTATTCAACACTTTTAATTGGGCCTCTTTCTGAATGGCAAAAATGACATGATAATTCCAACCTATTTTAAATTTAATTTTGGTGTATCCAAACAATGTACAGTCAGCACTCTTTATCTGTGGTCTTTGCATCTTCTGGTTCAACTAATTATGGATTGAAACTATTTAAAAATGTATATCTATAATGAACAGGTACAGATTTTTTTCTTTTCAGTATTCCCTAAACAATATAGTAAAATAGTCATTAACATAGAATATACATTGTATTAGGTACTGTAGGTAATTTAGAGGTGATTTAAAGTATAGAGGAGGATGTACATAGGTTATATACAAATCCTACATGCAGCATTTTATATAAGGGACTTGAACATTCATGGATTTTGTTATTCAAGGGGATCAAGCACCAATCACCTGTGGATGCCAAGGAACAACTACTTCTCTCTTCTAATGTCATCCAGATGCAAACGTTTGTTCCCCAAGATAAATGTTGTAGATATAAAAGTGTTTCAGATTTGTTTTGATCAAAACTCAAAATTTGATTCAAAAAAGTTATATAGAATCTATTATGTGCTCATATTTCCTGTCCTCAAGAACTTTACAATTTTCTAAAAAAAAATATAAGAAATGCCAGGCCCTGTGCTGTACAACTATAACCCCATTGACTCAGGAGACTGAAGTAGGAGGTTTGCAAGTATGAGACCAACTTCAGCAATTTAGTGAGACCCTGTCTGAAAGTTAAGAAAATAAATAAATGAAAAGGGCCTGGTGGGAGGATACTGGAGCTATAGCTCAGTGGCAGAGCACTTGCATAGCATGTATGAGGCACTGGGTTGGATCCTTAGCACCATATGAAAAAATTAGATAAAAGAAAGGCATGCTGTTCATCTACAACCACAAAAAAAAATTTAAAAAGGGCTTGGAATGTAGCTCAGTGGTAAAGCATCCCTGGGTTCAATCACCAGTAATACCACCCCCCAAATTATATGAAATAAGACCTTTAATGATAATGATATCTTTATGTAGATGCTCAGTATCCTTTTCTCCAGATTGTATCATTTAGTCCTCATAGGAACCTGTTATAGAGTAAAAATTTTTGTCTTAATTTTGAAAATAAGAAAAGTAAGCCCTAGGGCTGGAGATGTGGCTCAAGTGGTAGCGCGCTTGCCTGGCATGCGTGAGGCCCGGGTTCGATCCTCAGCACCACATACAAACAATGATGCTGTGTCTGCCTAAAACTAAAAAAGAAATATTAAAAAAATTCTCTCTCTCTCTCTAAAAACAAACAAACAACAACAACAACAACAAAAAAAAACAACTAAGCCCTAGAGAGGTCAAATAATTTGTTCAAGGTCAGTCACACAGTTTACAATGATGGCATTGGGAATACAACATAAGTCTGTCTGGTGATAAAGTTCTTAACAAAGGACTATAATACAAAATTTATTAAGGGTGATTATGGTATGCCTCAAATTAACCAAAGCTTCTGGTGCCCTTAGGATGGGAAAACAGAGAGTAGGTTTGCAGAGTTGGCACTCAGAGAAGCTGATGGAAGGGCATCACAAGATAGAAGCCTGAGGCTGAATTTGACCAAATGTGGAAACTTCACCTGGCCTTGATAAAGTGAGGACTGCCTACACCTGACAGGTTGATAGCTTTCTTTATTCAGCAGGAGATTGTGCATATCTGTCTTAAATCAGTAGTTATTTAACTAATTAATTCCATTAACAAATAAGACAAGACAGAATGTGATGTATTAGAGTGCTTTATATAAAATGTCATTGGGATTTAGATAATAAAAAGCAATAATAAAAGCTTGCATTTCCGGAATGATTTCTCTGTGCAAACATTGTGTTACATGCCTCACATGCATTATCTCACTCCATCACAATGCTTACCTTATGAAATGAGTGACTTTTATTATGTCCATGCACGACTCTGAGAAGTTCAGCATCTTGTTCAATGTCACACAGCTAGTAATCTAGATTCAAGCCCAATTTTTTCTGGTTGACCTCGGAGAGATAATATCTAAATGATTCAGAACAGTCTTTGAAGCAAATGACATTTGAGATGGACCTGAAAGGACAGATATATATAGCCAGAGGTATAGATCACTTCAACTGAGAGCACAGAGTCTGAGCAAAGCATGTGTAACTGAGTGCAGGAACAGCAAGAGGCACAGTTTGACTAGAGCTTCAGATGATTGAAAATATAAGGTAAGAGGGAGTTTGGAGACATGATTTGGAGGTCCCTGAATTCCAAACTGAATAAGTTGTGCTCTGTAACTGTATTAGTTTTGCTAAGGCTGTCATAACAAAGAACTACAATCTGGGCAGCTTCTAGAACAAAATTTTCTTATAGTTCTGGAAGCTGGAAGTTAGGAATCAAGGAGTTAACAGGGTTGGCTGCTTCTGAGGGCTATGAAAGAAGGATCTGTTCCAGGTTCTGTACTTGGCTCATAGATGGTCATCTTCTCCCTGAGTCTTCTCACCTTGTAGTCACTCTATCCATATCTGTGTTCAAATTTCATCTTCATATTTAATTGGGGCCTGCCCTAATGAACTCATTTTAACTGGATGACCTTCGTGAAGACCCTGTCTACAAATAGGGTCACATTCTGATGTCCTGGGGGGTAAGACTTCAACACAGGAGTTTTAAGGGAATATGTTGAACACAGATGGTTCAACAATTTTGTGGAGTCTGCTTTATTTTGAGGAAACTGTTGTTTAATGTTACACTTTCCAACTTGATATATAATATCTAGTGATGCAAATCATATGAAATAAGGAGGAAAATAAATGTCATAGGCATTGGCATGGTGAGAAAAAAAAAGAAATTATTTCTATTTAAAATAAGAACTGAGTGTAGACATTTTTGCATCAAGAAAAGGGCCATCATAGAGGTCCAGGGAGATGCCCTTTTGTTTAGGAAAATGTCTTAGTGACATACTTTAGAATGATGAATCTTACTTCCCTCACCCTAATCCTAGGTATTATTTGAAAGTGGAGAATACAATTAAACATTTAAAATTCCTCACTGTACTAATGGATGACTTTAAAAAATGGGGGTTGGATGGAGTTGAGGTATGGAGGAAAAGAATTGAGAAAGGGAGCAGGGGAAAGAGAAGAGATAGGAAGGGGAAGGAGAAATACTACATGAAGGACACATGAGGAATAAAGATGGACAAAGAGACATTCGGTGTTATGGGAGTGGACAAGGATGTATAATATTCCATTTTAAGTTTTTTACTCCATTGTAAATAATGTGACACCTTACTTTCAAAAGGCTTCTAGATGTGATATCCTTTTGATAGTGGTGTTTAGGAGAATTAATAGAAAAGAACTGCGTTCTATATTTAGGTCTTTATCACAAAGAAAAGAATAACATAAGGCAAGATGTTACTAAGATCAAGAGCTTAGTGGAAACAAGAAATTGAAGTTTCAGAGTTCTGGAATTAGGCCAAGTTGGGGAGACACTACTTAGTAGCAGAGTGGCTTTAAAGAAGTCAATTAACCTCTTGAGCCTCAATTCCTCATCTTGAAAGTGGGGATAAAAATGGAACTTATCTCATAAAGCCACTGTGAGGATTAAATGAGATAATGGTTGTAAAATATTTGGAACAATGCCAGACACATAATTCAGTGCACAGAAAATATTAGCTGTGGGAAAGAGCAAGAGACTTCCCACAGTACTTGGAATGGAGGATCAACATACTTTTTTTTTTTTCTAACTATTAAAGGGAAGGATGCACATAGAAAGGGAAAGTTCTTAGGAACACCCAGGCTGGAAACATCTGGATTGTGCTGGGAATAAGGATAGATCTGTAGGAGTGCAGTACACACAGGAAAACTGAAGTTAACAAAGTTTCTGAAAGAAAATCAAGGAAAATGATTGTTTCCCCCCCTGTTTCTGTCACTTTGGCTTCATTTTTTGGAGTTGTGCTGCTGGGTGTGTGCCTCCCTAAACACTCATTTATTTTTTATTATAACATATTGAAGAATGCTGAAGAGTATCAAGAAATGCATCATCAACACGTAGGTGCCCAACACCCACTTGTATCGAATCTTAACATTTTCTTTCTTTTTTCACTTCTTTTTTAGAAATAAAATATTACAGATACAATTGACCCCTCCCTGCTATGAATACTTCTCTCCAGTCCCATCCTCCTCCTTCTGTTTTAGCCTGTGAATCTCTTCCAGTGAAAAACAATTCTATGGAATACAGCATGAGTTATGCTTCCTAAAGTTGTGCAATAGCACCTCACGATCCTGAGTTTGGTGTTTATCATTCTCAGGGATATTTTAGTATTTCATTATTTTTTGCTTATGATCACTACTATGTTATTGAATTAATCCATGCAGATACACGGAACTTTTATTAATTACTGTAAAATGAAATTCCATTGTATGATTGTGCCATCATTTATCTTCTTTGCTGTTGATGGACATCCTCCTTTCTTCCTTCCTTCCTTTCTTTTCTCTGTCTTCTCTCCCCTCCCTTCCTCTTTCCCTTCTTCTTTTTTCTTTCTTGTTATTGCTGCAAGGAACAATTTTATATGTTGTACATTGGCAAAAATTTCTCTAGGGAATATACTGAGTGGAATTGTGCATCTTCTATTCTATCAGATATCAATACATTTCTATCTAAAGTAATTGTACTAATTTAAAGTAATTTCAACAGTGTACTAAACCCACCCATGATATATTGTTTCATATTCTCATCAAAATTGGTATTATCAGATTTTATAATGTTTGCCAATGTAATGGCTAGGAAATATATTTTCATTTTAGATTAGTTTTTCTGCTTTTAAAAACTTGTTTTAGGGGGCTGGAATTGTGGCTCACTGGTGGAGCACTCGCCTGGCATGCACAAGGCACTGAGTTCAATCCTCAGCACCACATATATGTAAAATAAAGATATTGTGTCCACCTAAAACTTAAGAATAAATATTAAAAAAAAACTTGTTTTAGTAGTCACTGGTGAGTTAGAGTATATTTTCCTCCTCTATCAATTGCCTATTTGTATTCCTTAAGAATTAAATGAGGTAGGGGCTGGGGATGTGGCTCAAGCGGTAGCATGCTCGTGGCCCTGGTTCGATCCTCAGCACCACATACAAACAAAAGATGTTTTCTCTATTTTATTGAATATCATAGATATTTTTGGATCCCCTTTCCTGGGAAGGTCCCAAACTCTAATCTTTATATAGTAAGCTTTACACTAGTTTTCACAGACTTGACAGATGTCACAAAATAACCCAAGGGCAAAATCAGCTATGTGCTTGAGAAGCCCAAAGTTTCTGCTAAATCTCTACCCACATTTATTAGTGTATCTACAGAATAAGCTTTTGGTTTTGTTATACCTCTTTACTGTATGTTTTTAAAATTTATGTTATTAACATTTGCAATCTTTGTTACCTCCTTGTTTTTCTACCTTCTTCAGTTCTATAATGCATTCACTAATTTCTAGATCTTTCTTAGATTAGTATCTGAGAAATAAATTTACTTGTAATTACTTGTCTAGCTGTAGTTCTCTGATTTTGTTGTTTTTTTTCTTGTAATTGTAGTGGTGGTGCTACTGTATATGGAGGCTCTGCAAGTGCTCTACCCATAGGCTATATCCCAACCCCTCCCTCAGGTTTTAATACATAATATTTTCACTCCAGTTTTGTGCATTAACTAATTTTCATTGTGATTTCTTCTTTTTTGGCTGAGAATCATTTAAAAATATTCTTCATTTCCATTATAGTATGTTGCGTTCTTTTTCTTTTTTCTAGTAAGATCAGTAAGGATATTGATTTGTTTCTTCATTGCCTATTACAGAGTCAATTTTTATAACTGTTCCATATGCACTTGAAATAAATGTGTATTTTTAAAAAATGTGTGTAAGATTATATAAATATTCATTACAAAAAGTATAATTTTTGTTCAAGTCTCCTATATAATTGCTAGGTTAAAAATCCTAGCTTTGTATCCTTTGTATTTTGATAATAAATATCATGTCACTGCTGTTGGTTATAAATTATATATTTTAAATGAATTATATATTTTAAATGAATATATAATTCAAGTTACAAACTTTTTCTTTTTGTGCACAGATGAGATTTTATATATTAGAAATCGTAAATTATTAAATGCATATACATAATGAATAGCCTTTTGCTATTCACATTTTTGTATTATTTGTTATAATAACACATTTAGATAGGGAAAGAATGACATATTTATATTGCCANTAAGTAAAATAAGCCAAGCTCAGAAGGTCAAGGGTCATATGTTTTTTTCTAAATGTGGAAGCTAGAGGGGAAAAAGAAAAAGAAAGGTGGGGAGGAGGGATCTCATGAAAATCAAAGGGAAATCAGGAGAATGGAGGTAAGGCAGAGGGAGGAGGAGGGCAAGGGGGGAGTGCTGGGGAGTGATACCAGCAACATATATACCTGCACTCACACCCAGGCCAGAATGATTATTCCATGTTAAAAAGCAGGAGTTATGGAGTGCTTATTCCTAGGACCAACAGAGGTATGAGAGTCTTAAATTAAAGAATCAAGAAGATCCTATTGAAAGTTATATTGTTATACTATGTGCATGAACTAATATGTAACAATACATCCCACCATTTTGAACAACTATAATACACCAATAAAACGTGGGAAAAAAAAAGAATAAAGCTTTTCTGTGGCAAAAAAAATAAAATAAATTGCAGCTCTCTTACGTGAGGCTCAGGCCTCAGTAGACCTCCTGATTTAATCATTACTGCAGACTATGGAACACCTATTATCAAATCAGAATGTCCTGAAAAAATCTGAATATAAATTAATCTTGGCTGAATGATTTTTTTGGATTATTTTAAAGGTCTTCAAAATGAGTTTAGTGTTTTTGGACCCAGTTTAATTTATAATAAATCTAAGAAAACTGAAGTATCATTACCATGGGGTTCCAGAATGAAACCAATGTGGGGTTTTTTGGTTTTTTTTTTTTTTTTGGTTATCATTACATTTTGCCTCTATCTTTGATGTGATGCTTTTAAAGTGGAACAGAAACTGTTAACAGGATGAAAGCAAATGGAGCCTATCACGTTTCAAAATCTAAAAATTTTCCAGCTGCCACTGATTCATGTTTAAGTCCTAAATAATTCCATATATTGCCTGGAATTTTAGAAGACTTGGAGGAAGGAGTTGCTCTCCCTGGAGAGATGCTCAGCTTGTCTAATAACTGTATTGGCTTCTAGTGCTATTATGAGGTTGTGAATATTTTGACTTTCTTTATGGTAGTCATATTTTGGCTGTTTAGCTGCCAGAAGCAAAAACCATCTTGGTCTTCCTTTCAAATCACAGTAAGGGAATCATTCATTTGTGTTATTTGAGTATAAATTAAAAAATTATATTTTAAGTCATTTGAGGAGATGCTCAGGGGTAAGAACATATAAATCCTATTTACATCTCGAGAAAATAATTTCAGATTTCAGCTTATGTAAACTAGATCTAAAATGCAACAGTTGTCCACACGGACATCCCTCAAACTTATAAAAGGATCTATTCCACATTTTGTAATTTGCATGTTTGGAATGTGGTGTTTGATTTTCCATGGAAACAATGCTCTATTTGATTAGGGTTTGAAGTGGGCCAACAAATAACTAGTTTAACTCACAGTGTTACTGAAATATTGTTGCATTTATGATTTGAAACTTTTTTCTTTTGAGCTTTATAAAGTACATTTAATCATACAAAATATGTTTTAAATATATTAAGTCTTCAGGATCCTAACAGACCTGGTCCACATTTAGGAACTCAGGTTGCATTTTTGTACATTGCTTAATCCCCCAAATGCACCATTAGAAATTGGCCTGCAATAGGAAGGAAGGAGGTTCTCTGAATCCCAAGAGGCAATGATATTCTGTATGCTTCATTTTCTACTTTTCTTGTTCTCAGGAGTCAAAATGCTCCTCTCATTAAGAGGAAGGGAGAGAATGAAGTGGATCCTGGAGGCACATGGATGAGCTCTAGATATCAGCTAGCCACATCAGCAAGATGGAACCCTGCTGTTGGGAGCAAGGGAACTGACCTCTTTCAGTCAGTCATGCTGGATAGTGGAGTGAGATCTCCCACGGAGCTCCCGTAGTAGCAAGCCTGTCCTAGTAACATAGGTGGAAAGATGGGAAGGCAAAATCACGTTCAATAAAATATCAATTGATTGGTATAGTGATCAGCAAAATTCAGACTGGAGATCTCTATTAGTTAAATATCCTGGGTTCTTCAACAAATATGTCATAAGGTAAAGAGCAATGGGGGAAGAATATATAAATAAAGAGACTTGAAAGATAGATATATCTAATGTTAAAAATGGGAAAGACCAAAATAAAGTGTCTACAAATACACATTTATGTGATGAAACTATTTTTTAAAAGAGTAAAGAATTGATTACTATTAAAGTCCAGACAACGACTGCATGTGAATAAACAAGAGGAGACTGGTGATCTGGGCAGTGCTCATGGAATGGACTTCTGGGGTGACTGACAAAGATCTATAGTTTTTTTTTTTTTTTGTATTAGGGATTGAACTCAGGTGCACTTAACCTGTGAGTTACATCCCCAGCCTTTCTTGTATTTTATTTTTAAACAGGGTCTTGATAAGTTGCTTAGGGCCTCACTAAGATGCTGAGACTGGCTTTGAACATTCATTCCTCCTGTCTCAGCTATATCCAGCTAGTTTTCAGTGTTGCTTTAAGTCAGGCACAGGGGCACACACCTGTTATACCAGCAGCCTGGGAGGCTGAGGTAGGAGGATTGCAAATTCAAGGCTAGCCTGGGCAATTTAAGAAGAACCTGTCTCAAAATTTTTAAAAAATGATAAAGGATTGTGGGTATAACTCTGTGGTAGAGTGCTCTTGAGTTCAATTCCTAGTTTAAAAAAAAGAATGTTACTACATGAATTTATTAAGCCACACATCTGTGTGGTTTTCCTTAAAAATAAAAAGCATTACAACATAGAAGAGTGTAACCATGTAATCAAAGAAGCCTCTGGGAGACTGATATGGCTGCTGAAGCTGTTAAAGGAAGAGGAAAAAACATTCTCATCAGAGGACAGGCAGAGTGGAATGAAGAAAGAACAGATGTTTGGGAGGGCACAGAAGTGACAGAGAAGAGGAAGGGGAGGAACTCAAGGCTTGGAGAGAATGGGATCATTTTCCAACTAACTTGCAACAGAATTTATGCTGAGTCTACTCTTCCTCATTTAAGGAACATAGAATGAGAATTCTTATGTGATATAGGGCTAGAAATAAATGTTTCACAGGCTGTTTTCATTCTGTTTTAAAACAAGAATAATGTCACCAACCTGCCTTTAGATTTCATGAATTAACAAATATGGCATGACATTTAATCTAAGTCTTAATAATGGGGTCAAATTGACACGAGATTTTAGTTAAGAAATACTCAGAAGGGGCTGGGATGTATTTCAGTGGTAAAGTGCTCACCTAGTATGTGTAAGGCATTCGGTTCATGCCCTCCATAAAAAAATAAAAGAGAGGCTGGGGTTGTGGCTCAGAGGTAGAACACTCACCTAGCATGTGTGAGGCCCTGGGTTTGATCCTTAGCACCACATAAAAATAAATAAATAAAATAAAGGTATTGTGTCCAACTACAACTAAAAAATAAATATTAATAAAATAAAATAAAATAAAAGATCCAGGTGGTTCATGCCTATAATCCCAGCAGCTTGGGAGGCTGAGGACGGAGGATAGTGAGTTCAAAGCTAGGCTCAGCAACTGCCAGGCGCTCAGTGAGACCCTGTCTCTAAATAAAAAATACAAAATAGGGCTGGGAATGTGGCTCAGTGGTTGAGTGTCTCTGAGTTCAATCCTCAGTACCAAAAACAAACACACAAACAAACAAACAAATAAATAAATAAAAATGGAAGAAAGAAAGAAATCCTCAGTAAGATGGCAAGAAATTAAAAACAGGCAGCCAAGGTGTGAGAAAGACCCAAGGATGCAAGTAGGGTTGTTAGAGACAGGGACTCAGCCACAGAGCTGGGAACAAGGTCAGAGTCCTAGTCTGGTAAAAGCAAGGCAAACCCCCTGTCTCTGAGAAACTGACACAGTGGGCAAATTAACCAAATAGGAACTCAGATATGGGGACCAAACTGACAACTACTAATTGAATCTGGGGTAAACACATGATGTTAATAGCAGGGCAACCAGCAGGTTGACCACATGCTGTCACCTGAGTTATAAAAACTAGGCTCTTAATTTCTCAAAAGAATTTGTTCCAGAATTTGGGGCACACTGAGCTGCAGGAGTGGGTTTGGGGGCTGTCAAATGGGCCCAACTTTGAGAATTGTTTTGTTCTTATATTCCTTCATCAAATACAAATAAAACTCTGCTTTCATGATTATCATCCTTTTTTCTAGAGATTTTGATTAGATTCAGGTTAATTTTTATGGCAAGAATCCCTCCTGGGTAGTGGTATTTATTCCTTATTGCCTCACATCAGGAAGCTTATAAAGTCTGGGTGTCTCACTTTTTATAATGTTAAGATTGATCAGTGGGGTCCAGGTGATATCAACCTGATTCTTGTATCAGAAAATGTCCCATTGACCTTTAATCTAATGACTTAAGTATCCAGTGATGATCATTGCCTAAATTTGTTATTTCCTTAGGGGTTGGAGATTGGTGATTTTCCAATCCTGTCATTTCTTCTGCTTTTATAACCTGTAATTCTTTGGTAAAGAATAAATATCCCTCATTAGCTATACGGCTATTCTGAAATACAGTTCTTATGAGAAAAGCAAGACAAGTAGTTGATTGCTGCCTTTTACTTAACAATTTTCTAGATGATTTGTGTCCTAATAAACTTGAATAGTGTCTTATGTGTTCATATTAGCATTATAAATTTGTAGATTTTTATGTATTTTATGAATTTCAATGAGTGTCAGTGATTTTTAACTTTGATACCCAAATTATCCTTTTCAAATTGTTTCTTGAGGCCTGTTGACATGACCACAGTAGTTGCTGGTAACTTATTTGCTTTCTAGAACAAGAAGACATTTCTGGCTCATCTAGTACATTCCTTGCCCTAGACTGGAGTCAGCTATTTTTCTAAGGAATATCTGGTTTTGTTTAGTTGGGAATGGTATTCAGAGATTACAATATTTATGCCAGAGGTGGTCATTACTATTAGGTATTCATTGAGCCTACATATTAGAAGTACTAATTGCTTTTTGTTAAAAGAATGGGGAAAAAAAAGTTTGTAGTGATATTTCCAATTCAAATTTAAGATTATAGGGCTTTTTTTCTTAACTTTTTTGAATGTATACTTATACCTCTGTTCTCTTAGTTTCAACATTCTTATTCTTGATAACATTAACATAGTTACTTAAAATATTTCCAAAATACAAATGATAATATGACCATTAGCAATAAAACTGCTACATACAGTTTAAAATTTCTTTGTGGTTCTCTGTGTTTTGAGTATATGTCTAATAAAGTATATAAAATCAAAATTCTGTGTTTTAAATTCGAGTTGAAATAATTCTTTGTTCTAGGTGGATTTGTCACCAATTTAGTATAAAATCAGTTTTATTTTTATCAGTTTACTATTGTTAGGAATTTTTTTCTTTTTGCTTCATTTTGTTTCAACATCATACTATATAACAAAATGTGTATAAAAAAGCCTCAAGGCCATCCCTTTTCTCTGCACTTTATCTCCTCCTGATATGGACAACTACCCTGATAGTTATTATCTTGATAATCCTTAGTTTGTTTTGAAAGTATAAGCAAATGTGTATAAGTAGGTGTATGCATGTGTTTCCCCTTATAGCAGGCTGTTCAAAAGATGGTATATTATAAAGAGTGTTTTACCTTTTTTTCCTCTCATAAGAGATCTTGGAGACATGCCATATGAGTACATAGAAACCTTTCTCATTCTTTCATTTTTAACAGCTATATAGTGCCCGTTGTGTGGATGTGCCATAATACAACTAGTCCTGTATTGATGGACATCTGGGTTGTTTCCAGTCCTTTGCTAATACAAATAACACTGTTTCAAATGTTCTTTTGCATACACTATTTTGTATTTTGTTAGTGTATCTTTGTGATATCATGGAAATAATTTTTTTTTCAGTACTGGGGATTAAACCCCCACTGAGCTACCTCAACCCTTTTTATTTTTGTTTTGAGACAGGGTCTTAATAAGTTTCCCAGGCCTCGAACTTGCAATCCTCCTGCCTCAGCCTCCTGAGTAGCTGAGATTATAGGCATGTGCCACCACACCCAGCATGGATATTATTTTTAATGTGATTTTTCAGTTGAGCAAGTCTATTTCCATTTCTTAGTGGCAGGACAATAGTAAGAGCTCTTTGCTAATGTGGGGTTGATGAATGCTATGAAAGGAAAAACCTTAAAGCAGGAGATGTATCCACTGTTCCCCAACATGGCTGTTATAGATAGGAGGTATCCTCCAAAAGCTCATGTGTTAGACAATGCAAGAATTTTCAAAGGTGACATTATTAGGTTATGAGAGCCCTAACCTAACCAGTGGATTAATCCACTGATATGGATTAATTGTGTGGTAACTATAGGCAGGTAGGGTGTGATTGGAGGAGGCAGGTCACTGGGCACATGCCTTTGGGGTTTATATTTCATTTATGATGAGCAGAACTCTCTGTGCTTCCAGATTGTCATGTCCTGAGCTGCTTTCTTTCTCCACCCCTTTCCATCATTATGTTCTCCTCATCTTAGGCCCAGAACAATGGAGTTGGTCATCTATGGACTGAGACCTCAGAAACCATGAACCCCAAATAAATTTTCCCTCCTTTATGTAATTTTTGTCAGATCTTTTGGTCACAATGATGAAAAAGCTAACTAAAAAATGCCCCCAATATAGTTGTCCCTGTATATCTGTTGGGGATTGATTCTAGTATGGATACTGAAATCTAAGGGTGCTGAAGTTCCTTGTATAAAATGATGTAGTATTTGTACATAATCTATACACAACCTCCTATGTATTTTGAATAATCTCTAGATTCCTTGGAATGTCAAATACAATGTAAATGTTCTCTTGTACTGTATTATTGTTTAGGGGATAATGAAAAGGAAAAGAAAGACTATGTTCAGAACAAGTCCACTTTAAAAAAATATTTTCACAGTCAACTTAATTCAACCTGTGGTTTTGGTGGGTTCACTGTACTTCGTATTCAAGTCTCTGGACCCTTGCTCGTCTGCAACCTACTACTCTCAGAATAACACTTCTTCCTCAATAAATTCTCCTTTGAATGTTTCCTCTCTCTATGTCTCTGTTTCCTCTGTACTTTGAAAGTATATGTAAACTTTAGAATTTATAGCTTGAATATTCAAGAGATCTTTCAAACAATGCCTAATATTTCCTCCCCTCACCTGCAATTAGTGTATGCTGTTGCTAGATGACAGCAGCATCTGGGGTTTTGTTCTCACCTTCCAAACTCCAAAGCATGTGTAACTTGGGCAAGTTTCTCTGAGCCTATATTCTTATCTAGATTGAAGGGAATAGGTTGAATGATTTCTTGTCTCTGTCCTTTGATGAGTCTAAATAATTTCCAAAGTGTTTTCAGTCTTCTTTGTCCTCTTCATTTCCTTTGGCAAGAGGGAAAAATGAATTACCGGCCTTTCTTAGGCTGAAGGTGTACTATTCAGGAGTTATCTTTAATTGAAAAGAAGCCATTTTCTGTGTTATTTTGTCAAAGAGTAGAAATTCCCTTTTGCTCATCAGGATATTTTTAAAAAGCAGCTACTGACTAAGTGTTACTTAACTGTATTTGTTTCATCTGATAATTTATTTATTTATTCAACAAATATTTATTGAGGGTCTTCTATGTGCCAGGCACCATTTGGTTGTTATTGGCTTTGTTCCTTTTGTTTTTAGCAGTAGCTTGTACTTAAAATCTGTTTTCTTTTTTTGGAACTTCTAATTATAAATACAAACAATTCCCAGAACAGAAACTTCTAAATAATAAATGTAAGCATTTTTCTTGACTAAGCCATAAACTGGATTAATCATTTTACTTAAGTAGGTGGTAAGTGATTTAGTAGTTCCCATACATTTTGAGTTAACAGACCAACAAAATTAACAGAAATATGTGGACTGACCTGGAGTTGCCTTTTTTTTTAACTAAGTGAGGATGTTAAAAAGAGACAGCTGCCATAATAAAATAAATAACATTTCAGTGTCACAGAAAGTGGAGAGGAAAATCTCATAATAAACTTTTAATAAAGGAAGGTCTTTTAAATTGAATATAAATTTAGAATCATGAAATATTTTCTTCATTATCCTTTTTGTTTTTCTTTAAATTTTGCCATGGACTTGTGAAAACATTGTCATGGACTGGTCTAAATCAGTGGACTAGTGTGTGGGAATCAACATTTTAGAATAGACACTTTATTTTATTCCTATTTATATTCCCACTGTACTAAGCTCCAAAAAAATAATTATCAATTCAGTTGAAGTTCATCCTTAGAGTTAATGTGTTTTTAACAAAAAAATATGGCTTCAACTGATGAAGTAAAAATGGTTTTGTACACAGTTAATTACATGTAGCCCAAATTTTATAGATGAAGAAAAAGAGATGGAAACATTAAGCAGATTAGTGCCCTCCATTAATGATTAGTAAAAGAGACAAAAAAAGAACAAGACTCTTTACTTTTAGGGTCACACAACCACTGAACTACAATCAGAAATCAGAACAGATTAAATGTTAATGTGATTTTTAACAGCTTTGGATGACTAATTATCCCAATGTCACACTATGACTTTTCTAAAAATTTTGCATGAATTGATACCCTAGTCTCAGGCTGAAATTAGCTTTATCCCTGTTACAATTGTCTGTGGGCTAAATTCACATTTTTCTCTAGCTATGAAGAAGACAATGAATTCTAGTAATGGTCTTCCAAAGTACCACTTAAAAAAATCTAAGATGTGTGAATACTTGGAATCTTGACAATAAAATATTTTCCCCTACCATCCTCTAAGCAAACTGAACTTGCCTTCAAGGACCTTATGCTAAGCTCAAAAATCCTAGAATTCTATGATTTTATGTCATCTGACCTACAGCCCAATTACTAAGCCAACTAGTCATGGAATTTTCAATTTTCCAAAGGCTTTCCAAAATATCTTGGACTTTGTATAGATTTTGTGTGTATTGTGTGTTTGAAGCCATTTTTTCCCATCTGTGGAATCAATGGGAAGATTTTGTTTTAATTTTTATTTTCTCTTATTTTTGACATACAATTACTAAAAGTTTTCAAGGATTCTCATTAGACTCTGATACATAATATTACAATTTATCTCATATTATTCTCTAATCCTAATCTAGTAATTCTACGACGTTATATTTTGTCTCCATTTTTGAGAGGAGAAAGCTGAGGCTCAGAAAACTGAAATTTCATGTGGTCCTAGAGGACTATAGAACTATAAACATTATGATGTTAGGCAATGACTGACACCCCATAATCTGAGCCCTTATCTCCAGAGAATGTGGTTCCTTTAAGACTACAGGGACTACTGGGGAAGACTCAAGATAAAAACATGGCCAAGATCCACAGTCCTTGACACGAGATGGCTTTCTCTGGATAACTCCTCTGGGATATTTCATGTTGGTGGTTTTCCTGCCTTGCTATGGTTTCCACTCCTTTGGCTCCTTTTGTGTCTGCTGCAGTTATGATTCCATGTTTCTTTGATTAACCTGATTTATCTAGTTAAGGGATGATCATTTGGTTTATGTTCATGATCCTTTCTCTCCCCAAGCACATCCATTCTTTTCTTTCTTACTGTAATGTCTCTGGCATGATTCTCAGGCAGTTAGGCCTAGCAGGTGTCAGCCACAGCTTGTATTTACTCATGTCAGTTTGAGAATCTTCTGTCTCCATTTTATCTTAAACCTGAAACCAAGAAAAAAAAAACGAGTAAACCCTCTAGTTTCACTTGCTTTTAATTACTTGCTTTTAGTTGACTTTAAAACTCACTGATTTTGGAGGTCATGTGGCTGAGAAATATATGATTAATCTTCCACGTGCTTTGCTATAGATTACCTCTCTGGGAGGTGGGTTATGATGCTAATGGTTACCTAGGTTATTTTTCAGACACTTGAAAGCCACTTTTGTCAAAAGCACTGACTCTTCACTTTGGTCTGTGCAGGTGTCTGCTGGATGACAAAAATAGGGTGAATAGCTTGACATTTCTGCCTTCATATTATGTCTGCTTCCTTTGCTACCTTAGCTTTTAGGTCAGATTGTTTCTTCTCAACTCTGCACATAGACATGTGAGTCATTTAGGGAATGTTTGTCCAGAACTGGCAGTAGAAGATAGATGTACCCAAAAGTTTCCTAATCTCTCTCCTCCCACTTTAAGACACCAAGATAAGGATAACTAAGATGTTTTCAAAATTTACACAGGCATCATGACCTTATGATTACATCTGTACCAGCCACCAGGTTTCACAATGTCCCATTCCAGACCTTAGGAGCAGCACCTAGAAGCCTCCAGTCATCAGTCCTGCTCCAGCCTAAGCCCTACTCTTCTTTCCCATTTGCCTAAGGATAAAAGGAGCTTAAAACTTATGCTGAGTTAAACTGTTTTGTCTTTAGAATTCTAGTCCACCATCTTGGTTTTGCTAGCTTACTGAATAAATATTTTTCATTGCCTCAATAACTGGTCCTCAATTCACTGGGCCCCTTTTCAAGCAGTGAAAGAAAAGACTTAGATTTGGTAATAAACCTACATATTTGCTCCTATCTCTTAAAGCTATATCTCCCTTATCCTAGTCATGGGCCTTATATAGTTTCCAGTAAGTTGGGGAATATAACTGATTATTTAACTTAGATTTTTTCATTGATATTTATTAATTCACATCCATTTATTCAACATATTATATTCATTGAGAGCCGTATTATATTATTATATTCATTAGTCGCTGTGATAGGAACTGAGGATAAAGCAGTAAAATAAGACAGTCATAGTATCTGCTCTCATGGGGTTTAAAATTTAGCAAGATACATAGTTATTAATCTAATAATCATAGCAATGAAGATGTAAATACAAATTGAGATAAGTTTTCTGAAAGAAAGGATCATGGTTTTATGAGAGCATGTAAAAAATAAATTTGCTTCAATTGGGGATGGAGGATTGGGATCAAGAAAGGCTTCCTTGAGATAGTAATGCTTGAGCTGAGATTTGTAGAAGTAGAAATGATAGAGGAGGCAGTGGTTATGTGTGGGCCACTAAAGTATGCTGGGAGCCCCCCTAAAGTAGGGAGTGTAATTTACTGAGGGCCTTAGTGGCTGTATTATGGCACTTCCCATGTACTGTCCCTTCCTGTGACTGACTACTGTGGAGAAACTAAGAAAGATTAATTCCTGGGATACACATGGACTCATTTATTGGCCAGCATTGGCTCAAGGATTGCAGGAGGCTTCCACTCAGCTTGTCTTCCTCCTCTCCTCTCCTTCCCAGGATTAGACTCCCATCATGGCTCCCTCCCTATTTTCTATCACAAGGGCATTTCCCCTAATAATATCTTTCCATGTTTAATCCAGTCTTGACATGTTTCTTGGAAGACCTAGAAAAATACAAGTGAAATGGGTATTTGAGATAGAAGGAACAGTTTGCTTTTCTAGGTTTATATTTGACTTGAATGACTTACTACAATTCTGACAGGAAGACTGGAAGAGATACACAGAAGAAAGACCATGTGAAGACATAGGAAGAAGACAGCTATCTATAAGCTAAGGAGAGAGGCCTGAGGAGAAACCAATCCTCCCACACCTTGATCTTTGACTTTAGCCTCCAGAACTGTGAGAAAGTAAACATCTGTTTTGTTAAAAAAGAAAACTGAAAGCTGAAAGGCTCCAAAAAACTAATTGTATATTCAAGCTGTATATTCAAGACCAGAATATCAGGAATAAAGTCAAGAGGGATCAGAGTGTAAATATTGTGAGCTGGAAGCAAGCCTGCCGTTCCCTTCTGCCATTCAATGCCTGGGGAAAGGTCTCTGAGAAGTGTAGCCTTGGGGAAATGTCCTTCCCTCCACCCCCACCCCACCATCCTGCATGGCTTGCTCTGGTTTGTCTTCCTGGCTACAGCGGTCACTCTTTTGCTCCAGGTTGAGTTGCTACAATTACCAAGTGAGGAAATACCAGTAACAGAGAATTCGAGTCTAGTCTTTGCTGTCATAAAGATTATCTCAGTCCTTCAAACCCTGTATTTCTGCATCCTGGAGTCACATTTTTCTTGGTTTGGGCTTTTCCTCAGCTTGCGCAACTCAGTGAGACCCTGTCTCAAAATATGAAATCAAAAAGAGTTGTGGATGTAGCTCAGTGGCAGAGTGCTTGCTTAGTATATGCAAGGTCCTGGGTCCAACCCACAGTACCAAAAATTATTTTTTAAATAAAAAATAATGAAAAAAACTTTTTTTCCATATATGTTTCTTTCAAAGTCAGAAATCTTTTCTTTTCCTCACTCAATTAAAATGCTTTTCTGTTTTCAACTCTCTATTTGAAGAGTCAGTGCGTGTTCTAGAAAGTGTTCAGAAGAAATGGAACCCTAACTCCATGACTTCCTATGTGTGAATCTGGGCAAGTAATTTCTGAGTCTCAGTTTTCTTATTTATAAAATAGAGATGATAATGCTGCCTCTTGAGTAATGCAATATAATGCCTCCTCAGATAACACAAGAATGACCTGGGTTAGAGTATATAAAAGCTTATATTGGCACTTAGTAAATACTGGTTCCCTTTTAGCTCTCTCTTCCATCATTCCTCTTGGCATTCTTAAAATTTTTTCCCTCCTTAGATGTTTGGTCCTCACAATGTACTCCCACTTTCTGACACAATGAGAGCCCGGGGAAAGCCATTTCCATTTAGATATTTTTGCACATCCTATTTTTGGATGCACAAATAAATCATTTCTTTATTTGTTACCTTTATTAAAAATGTTAGTGCATTCAAAACTCATGAAAGAATTCAATTCATCAGAGAAATGAAGCCACAGAAGAGAAAAATTGAAAACTACTGATTAGATAGATGTCATTCATTCATTCATTCATTCACCAAACACTTCTTGACTATTAACATATCCACCAAGTAAGGCATACATGCCCTAAGACTTACTTTTCCAGGACAGGCTATAGTGTAGAATTGGGAGCAATGTAAAAAATACTTTTTGGTACTGTGGGTTGAACCCAGGACCTTGAATATACTAAGCAAGCACTCTGCCACTGAGCTACATCCACAACTCTTTTTTGATTTCATATTTTGAGACAGGGTCTCACTGAGTTGTGCATGCTGTTTTTTTCAATCCTCCTACCTCAGTCTCTGGAGTAGCTGGAGTAACAGGAATGTGGCACTGTGCTTGGCTTGGAGCAATGTGAATATTCATATCGAATATCAGTGTTTCAAAAGATTCTGGGCCAAATCCCATTATACGGCATGGCCTGGTAGCTTGCTGTCTTCTTAGGCCCCAGTATCCCACCACGTTGTCAGGACAGTTACTCTTACTCCACAGCTTTTCCATTTTTTGGCTGTGTAACTTGGGATAGTGGCTTTATCTCTAAAACTCCATCTTTTTATAACATAGAGTGAATAAAAATATCTTCACCAAAATGTTATGAGAAGCAAATGAACTAACTTGTATAAAATGCTTAATTCAATGCCTGGCACTTAATGAGTGTCCAATATCTGTCAGTCTGTTATCAGTATCATCACCATCACTAATTCAGATGAAATGAGCCTAAGAACTTGTATACCCAGATTTTTTTTTTCTATTTTTTTTAAGAGAGAGTGAGAGAGGAGAGAGAGACAATTTTTTTAATATTTATTTTTTAGTTTTCGGCAGACACAACATCTTTGTTTGTTTGTGGTGCTGAGGATCGAACCCGGGCCGCACGCATGCCAGGCGAGCGTGCTACTGCTTGAGCCACATCCCCAGCCCATATACCCAGATTTTAAATGTTTATATTCTTTTCCCTTTTCAGTGGCAGGTAAATGGGGCATGCCAAGTATGAATGTCAGCTCTGCCACTTAGTAGCTATGAGAACTTAAATAGTCAAGAATATCACTAAACTACATTTTTTTACCTCTGCCATGATATACTTCTTATATCATGAGACTGTTGAAAAGATTACATGAAATCACAGAGAAAGGTACTTATCTTAGTTTGTTTTCTGCTGTTATCATATAATACAGACTGGATAAATTATAAACAATTATAAACAATTTTTTGGCTTATGGTTCTGGAGACATATGAGACCAAGGAGCCCAATCTGGTGAGGGCCTCTTTGCTGCATCATAACATGGCAGAAGACATCACATAGTGAGAAAGCATGCGCGCACACACACACACACACACACACACAAAACACACACAACACACACACACAGAAGGCCAGCCAGCCAAACTTCTTTTCTCAGGAGCTTATTCCTGAGATAAATAACCCACTCCCAAGAAATAGTATTAATCCATTCATGAAGGCAGAGCCTCTGTGACTTAATCACCTCTGAAAGGTCCTACCTCTTTTTTTTTCTTTTTAGGAGACAGGATCTCACTATGTTGTCCAGGCTGGCCTCAATTGATCCTCTTGTCTCAGCCTCCTGAGTAGCTGGAATCCAGGCTTGCACCACCACTCCTGGTAAATTTCCCACCTCTTAATACAATCACAATGGCAATTAAACTTTAACATGCCTTTTGAACATTCAAACAGGCACTTAGTCTAGTGCCTGGATGAACATGGCATGCATTAGAAGTTAACTATTATCATTACAGAGTTAGTTTTCAATCACTTCTATCATCTCTTCTTGTACTTTCTTTCCATCTTCTATTTTTGGGTCTCTGTTCAGAGGAATCAAGAATCATTTTGCACTAGAACAGTGTCTTTATCTCTAGAAAGATGCATTTTGTGCTTCATTTTGTTGGCAGTTAGAGCCCTTTAATTAAATCACGCTTTGGCCTATGTTTTGGGTTTTGGCTTTTATTACTGAATGTCCATAATGTTTTTTAACTAGACAGAAGAACAGCATCTCCCCTTTTACCCCCTAGGTAAATTCTTCTGTCCCATCCTCTATGTGAATTCTATATACACTCTTAAAAGTAATATTCTCTTCCTGAAATACAATCAATCAGCAAAAATGAAATTTTAGGTATCATTCTAAGACCATAGGACCTTATTGACTAAACTGTGGTAGTCCCCACTTTCACCAATTTTGATTTAGAAGTGCCCATGACCTATTAATGTCAAATACAATGTATTCAGCCTCTAACAGTCTCCACCAGTCTATGTGAAGAGGCTTTGACCTTCAGATGCATTTATGCCATTCTGATCCACAGAAATCTTCAGGCCAGCCTGTGTGTGTGTGTAGGGTGGGGGGAGAGGATAAAACTGTGTGGGGGTAGGGGTGGGAAAGAGCAGAAATCAACTGAATTATAAAGCACATACTTTCCGGGTTATGAGAAACATTAAACTAAACAGCCTGAACAGTCCATTTGCTGAAAAGACATTTAATTATTTCAGCAAGAACTAGTCAGAGATGAGAGCCCATAAAATAAACAAAGAGACACTAGCATTTGATTTTAATGTCTTTCTATTTTGCCACAGGCCACAATTTAATTAAAATTCTGAATAGAAATTTTAAGGCAACACTTCCTCCTTCCTAGCAGCCAGACAATGTAGATAAAACTGCCAATATTTGGGGAATTTTGGACACTTGAACTAAATGCTTGAAACTAGATGATCTTTGCCAACTACCTCCACCCTTACCTCCCAATAATTGAGGAATTGATGAGAGATGTTTGCTAAGCTCTGTTTTAAATCTAGGCCAAAAGACTATGAATTGTAGATACTTTGCTGTTCATTTTAGAGGAAAATATAGACATGATGACTGAAAAAGAGTCAAAAGAATTAGAGACAAATGTGGGTGTTGGGGAAAGGAGTGGTTTTATTGGTGTGGTTTTACTTGGTAGAGCAGCAAATACTGATTCAATTCAGGAATTCTAGGTTTCAATTCTGGCTCTAATAGTTAAAAATTGCATTTTAAAATTCTTATCATTCAAATATGCCATCTGTGAAATGGGATAGGTAGGCTGTGATCTTTAAGGGCCCTCCAGCTCTAATATGCCATATTTTAATATACTAAGATAAATATAATTTTGAAATAGAAATGATCATAAATCCAAATATTTTGGAAATGAAGGCAATTTTCTAATGGTGTTGATCAGATTCCAAAAGGAATTATACAGATACGTCTATTTTTGTTGTTGTTGTTGTTAACATCAAATGACTAGAGCAATGCCTGGCTCATAGTAGATGCTCAATAAATATTTGCTAGCTGAATATATGAATCATCCATGAGTAGTTGAGCTCCCAGTTTTATTTTTAAATGATTTTATTTTTATTTATTTGTACATATTAGTGGGGTTATGTGTGATATTTCCATGCATGCACACAGCATGGATTGATCATATCCAACCACACTTTCCCACACCTATCTTCCCAATTCCTATTAATAATGATTCTACTTTCAGGACAACTCTTTTTAGTTTCCACATATGAGGGAAAATAGGCGATACCTGTCTTTCTGTGTTTGTCTCATTTTACTTAACTTAATGTCTTCCAGTTCCATCCATTGAGGATTTCATTTTTTTTCTATGACTGAATAATACTCCATTGTGTATATATACACCACATTTCTTTGTCAATTCACCTGCTCATGGGCACCTAGGCTAATTCCATATCTTAGCTATTGTGAATGGTAATGCAATAAACATGGTCATGAAAGTCTTTGAATTCTCAGTTTTAATTACCTACCTTCTAAACATTTGAGGATGTTTAAGATGTTTTGGTGTACTTAGGAGAAAATCTGTTTAACAGGAGGTATGCTAAATTGTAGGCCATAATATTTTGATTTGCTTTAACTCTGTCAACAAATTGCTACCATGAAGGATTTATTTATATATTTATTTATCTATTGGTGCTAAGGATTGAACCCAGGGTCTCATCCATACTAGGTAAGCACTCTACCACTGAGTTATACCCTCAGGCACACCTTGAGGAATTTTAAAAGTGTAATCTATATACCAATTAGGAAAAATTCAAAGGAGAGCAGTACTTTGTATCCTACCTTACCATAGGTTTAGTGGTTTGGTTTAAGCTTATGTATATAAAAATCAAAGGCCAAAAATGAATTCTATTACATTCTTACTTTCTAATTATGTCTTTTTTTATTTGTTCTTTTTAGATATACATGACACTGGAGTGTATTTTGACATATTGTACATACATAGAGTATAACTTATTCTAATTAGAATCCCATTCTTGTGGTTGTACATGATGTGGAGTTTCCCTGGTCCGTGTGTCCATATATGAACATAGGAAAGTTATGTCTGATACATTCTTCTGTCTTTCCTAGTCCTATCCTCCTCCCTTCCCTTCATTTCCCTTTGTCTAATTCAATGAATTTCTATTCTTTCCACTATTATGTGTTAGCGTCCACATATCAGAACATTTGGCCTTTGGTTTTTTAGGATTGGCTTATTTCATTTAGCATGATAGTCTGCAGATCCTTCCATTTACCAGCAAATGTCATAATTTCATTCTTCTTTACAGCTGAGTAATATTCCATTGTGATATATATATCTCACATTTTCTTTATTATTTCATTTGTTGAAGGGCACCTAGGTTGGTTCCATAGCTTAGCTATTGTTAATTGAGCAGCTATAGATATTGGTGTGGCTGTGTCACTGTAGTATGCTGTCCAGTCATTTCTTTATAGCAAATGAAAGTGCATTAAATTTAAATTTTTTTTTGTTTCAACTTCACAGTTTAGGAATCTCCTATGAACCTGATAAATCCTTTATTTGGAAGCCCCAATCTTATCATTAGGAATCATAAAATCTTTGATTTTAAGCCTTAGAAGTTATTTTGGTTGCAGCTGGAAATGTTGGAACATACCTGGCATGTAATCTCAGCTACTCAGGAGGCTGAGGCAGGAGAATTGCAAATTTAAGGCCAGCCCCAGTAACTTAAAGAGATCCTGTCTCAAAATAAAAAAAAAAGAGCTGGGGGTGTAGGTCAGTTATAGAGTGCCCTGGGTTCAATTTTCTGGTATGTCCCACATCCCCCAACAAAGTTATTTTGGTCAATCTCTCTCTCATTGGATGCCTGAATCCCTTTAACAACAGTTCCAATGGAATACTACTTCCTGGCAATGATTCTGGTCTCCCTCATATACAACTCACAATTATGGTTTTCCTTCTAGTTATTCTATTTTCTGTTTTCCTGCTGTAACTATGCTTTTAAATGCTTGCCTCTATGTTTTCACTCCCTGTTCATTCCTCAATGTGGTGTGATCTAGCACTGATACCCTTCTAAGGACAACACTGAGTTTATTGCCAAACCAATGGATACTTTTCTTATCTTGCAATGCATTACAGCATATGAAATATTAACCACGCCCTTCTTGAAAATTTTCCCTCCTTTGGCTACTGCTTGTTCATTTCTTTCCCTTCTTACCTCATTATCTGGCTCCACTTTCTCAGCTGGAACTTTCGATGTTGTTTCCCAAGGCTCTAATCACGACCTTGGATTCTGTCCTATACTCTCTTTGTGAGCAGTCCAAAGCATTATCATTTATATACATATGACTCTTAAACTTATCTTGATCCCAAATCTTTCTTCTAAGCTCCGTAACTATATATTCAATTGCCTATAGAAAATTTCCATGTGGGTGTCCTTTAGGCATCTTACCATGTCCTACCTTGTTCATTGCAGTCATCTTCAGACTTATCTCATTCTCTTAAGTTCTCCACACTGCTAACAGAAATTTTAAAAATACAGACCTTATTGAGTTGTTCTCTATCTCAGAAATATTTAGTAATTCTCCTTTGCCAAGCATAAATCTTCTCTATAGGGCATGGAAGGCCCTTCATGACCCAACATTTACTTTTTCTCTAGGTTCATCTCCCCTCACATCCATTCTTTCCTGCTATGGCAATGCTGAGCTCCCTGAGTCCCTTGATAATACCATGTCCTTTCACAATACAAACTTCCCCCATGCTGTTCCCTCTTTGAAGTCAATTCAAGCAGTGTCCTCTGGGAAGTCTTTCCTGATTCGATTTTTCCTTCATTTAGTCTTCCATTGTACCACGTATCATTGTAGTTGACATTGTATAATGATGGCTTCTATTGTATGTTAGTTTAATTAAATATTAATTTATTAGTTCCAGATATGAAGCAAGGAAGTCTTGTCAGATAGTGGGCACTTAATAGAGAGGACCTTTAGAGCAAGACCCAGATTCATAGCCTATGGATAGAGCACAAGCAAACTTTGATATATTCCCCATTCTCCTAAATTCCAGTGGAGAAGATAAGGATTCATTCCCTAATCCAAACTAGGAGGAAGGATGACTTTTTTTTTTTAGCTTTGAGCAAGGCTTTCTGTTAGCACAGTAACAGATTAGGTGGAATTATCCTAATAATCCATAGGCTCCCAACAAGGGTGAGTCTTCTCTTAGCCATCTAATAAAGTGGTAACCCTTTTTCAGTGAATTTCAACAGTGCTATGGGTCTTCCTTTTGTTGTTCTTCCTTTGGCTATTCCTCCATCTTTTGGTGACATAATTGTTATGATAAGAGAGTGGATAGCCAGGCAAGTAGGGTTTGGGCAGCCTGATCACATTAAAGATGACAGTATTTAGGGGCTGGCTGTCTAAGTACATTGATGGAGGTTTAGCATTGAGGGGCTAAAGCTCTCCAGTCAAATATAAATTTCCAGGGCTTAACCCACAAGAATGGGGTCCTAATTAGAATAAGATATATTCCATGCTTGTATAATTTTATCAAAATGGATTCTACTGTCGTCAATAACTATGAAGAACCAATAAAAAACATATACAGAAAGACTATTATATGAGAATTAAACTAACGGCAGCCTCATTGTGTGGGGATAGTTTGATTTTGTGGCACAAGGGAGGTTTCTGGTATGCTAGAATATTTTATATATTGATCCAAACAGTGGTTACATGGGTGATTCATAAGTAAAATTTTATTAAGTGATTCATTTAAGATTTATGCACTTTTATTGTATGTATGTTATATCCTAATAAAAATTTTTAAAAAGAGTAAAATATATATAGCAGGAAAAAGGAGCCCATCACAATTTATATTTCAAACATAGAATTGACACCTAAACTCCAATTGCTGGGCTATAATCATGTTTTACTTAAGGCCTTTCTGACTTTAGCTACTTTAGGGGACCTAGTAGTTACCAAAGAAAGACTATTGTGATTTTTTATTTCTCCCATTCTGTTGTAAGCCTTTCAAAATAATGAAACATGTCTTCCATCTATCTATCCCAAGTGTAGCACAGAGTAGGTACCTTAAACACAGTTACCTCTACAAAAGAGAGAAGAAAAAGACTGTCTTTTACCTCCTGTTCTACTTTTCAGTGTTCCTCTCCTCCATCTTGGTACTTGGTGTCACATAGTAGGCACTTAATAGAGACTTGTTGATGGAAGCAGAGAAACAAAGATCTAGAGCACTATTTTAACTGGAGGAATGAGTGCATTGAGGAAGTCAGTTATCCGGAAGTCATGTTGGAACACAGGTGGATTTGCTGCCAAGGGCAACACACTAGAGAGAAAGTTCAAGAAAGAGTAGTAGAACCAAGCCTGAGGCCCTGAAGCCTGAAATGCCAATCTAAATTTCCTAGACACAGGTGCCAAAGTCGAAAACAGCCAGGGCCAGCCGGGTAAAGTGTGAGTAGGCCTAAAGGAGATTAAGATGAAGGTCATCTTTTTCCAGGTTGACTGTTGTGAATTGCCTGTGATGTAACTTTTTTGGGACTATGCCCTGTAAGTCTGTTTATCTTAAACTGGCTGCATACATTTCTCTGGCTGTCAACTAATTTATCTAATCTTACCAGAGATTTAGCTGATCACAAAAGTTGTATAATCCTTTAAAGTCTGCAAAATGCTTTTGCATCCATTACATTCCAACAATAATCCTATGAGGGAATTGCAGAAGGTATAATCATTGCCATTTAACAGATAAAGAAAAAAAGACACAGGGAAACTAAATATTTTGCCCAAGGTTACATAGGTAATAATTGACAAAGTTAGAGATAGAATCCCTCTTCTGGCTGCAAGTTCAATTTACCTTTTTTTCTTTTTTAAATCACACTATGGATACCAGCTAATGGTTTGAGGGATTACTTTTCCTGGTCATATTTAAACCTTCTTAGGGGATTTTTGAGAATGGAAAAGCCTCTAAGATGTAGAAAAATGACTTTCTAATTGGAATGAATATAAATATATTTGCAGAAGGTGAGAGAGATTTTGGGGCAGGAGATTCCACCTAGTTCTTCTCAAATCATAACATAGTTGGCAGCTTAGTTTGTGTTCTCCTGAGCACAACCTTGCTATCTGGGCTATACATTGATATGCTCTCTGGTCCAAAGTGGGCGATTACAGACAAGTTCTTTGTCTCTTGCTCTATAGATCAGGCACTGTGGCATAGTTTTCAAAAGCAAAGACTCTAGAGTCAGGCAGCTTGGGTTGTAATCATAACTTTGCCGTGTACTGACTGTGAAACCCAGGGCAAGTTTTTTATAGTCCCGGTGCCTCAGTTTCCTCACCTGTGAAATGGTACAGTGTTTTTACTTCATATGAGGATTGAGTGAGTAAATATATGTAATGAGCTTAGAATAGTGATTGGTACACGGTAAGTGATATGGATGTTTACTTATTTTTCATTATTGGTAGTATTTATATTGGAAGTCCTGGTGAGGACTGTGTTGGATACATGTGTAAATGAGTGATGTTGGGGAGGTCAAATTGGGGAGAATGCAAAGTGGGGTCTTAAGACAGATATACACATTGGACAGGAATCCCAGCTTCTGACCGATACACACCTCAGGGCTTTTGATTATCAGTTCTGCCAAGAGTCAGTGCACCTGAGCAAATTATACACACAGTGGGCCACAGACACCAGGTCATTTCAGCAGCACTTATTTCCATCCTGTAAAGGCCATGTAATTATAGTCACCAAATTACATAATAGAGCAATGCTCCTCCAGGCCCCAAATAACCAAATGTTTGCACCTTTCATGGGTAAAGATTTATATTTAATTTCCTGAAATGTTGATGAGAGGGAACATTCATTTATTCCCTGGATAACTGAATGGGAAGTAGGCTCCCTTTTTATCATGCTTCTAGGAGGGTGGGCCTAATCACTGTAAAGAGTGGTAAAAAATAAGTCATTGAGACATGCAGCATTCTAGCCTCTTCCCTGGCTTGCTCCAGGAAACCTTTCACAGTTGCTATAGCTTCCACTGATCTCTCTGCCTTTTGATCTCCAGAGCACTGACTGTCACTCAGTTTGGCACTTAATTATATACCGCCTAAGGTGAAATCTCCCTCCCCAATTATAGCCCATCCAAAGTATACCCCTGTTCTCCTACCAAAAGCCTGACTGAGACAGTTGATATTTGAGGAAGAATTGAAGGCAGAAATTAACCATTTATTAACCATGTATTGCCCTATGGTCCTCTGAGCTTTACCACTCTGACCAGTCTGATTACCAGAGGAGCTTCATAACTGAATTGTATTGCTTTGTTCTCTTCCCCCTTCCTACACTACCCCATCAACAGTTCTATAAACACAATTAATAGGGTGGTTTCCCCACAAATGCTAGCTTATATTTATTTATATTTTCCTTCCATTGTTTTGTGCTTTTAAGTGAAAGTCATCCCAATTCCTTGATGGAAGGAGGGAAAATATACACAAATATTCAAAACAAATTCCTGTGTAAAGTAGACAAAATTATTCCTATAATTTGAATGATATGGTGTTAATGAAGATGAGGAAATCTGAAGGGTTTTTTGGGGGGCTGGGAATAGGCAGAGGAAGAGTTGTTGGGAACTGTGGGGTTTCAGATACTTGCAGCTTTTTTTCTCCTTTCCAAAATATTTTTAGTTGTAGATGGACACAACACCACGATCTATTTATTTATGTGGTGCTGAGAATCAAACCCAGTGCCTCACATGTTTTAGGCAAGTGCTCTACCACTGAGCTACAACCCCAGCCCCACCTTCAATTTTTAAAGTGTTAAAAGTATAAAGAAGTTGTGAAAAGTATAGAAGCTTAGGGCAGTGAATGAGGGCAGAGTGCTGGCTGCTATGAGAAGGGGGACAAAGTTTTTCCCTTTATCATGACTCTTCTAAATGTCTCCTAGCTCAACCACCCTAAGCCTGGGCTGTCCCTCTCTCCCTCTCTCCCTCCTGGCTCTAGGACACCTCCTACAGAAAATTTGGATACAAGATTCCCACTTACTGGAGTGTTTGCCAACTTACATGCTCTTAGTTGTATTAGCATATTGCAGCCAGCTCATATTGAATGCCACCTTTGGTGCATGTGCCCAGCATTTTACTTATTGGATTAGAACATATAGCTTTTCCTGATATGTGATGTGCGATCTGTGTACTTTGAAGTAGACATAAAGTGTCTTTGTGATCAGCTTGGTCATTTTTTGTAATCTTGGTCCTGGGGTAAATGTTTATTTTAGATATGTTATACTGTTGGAGCCTGATCTCCAAGGCCCTTTGAGACTCTATGGCCTGATGTGTTAGTAACCGGGAACTGAGACAGATCTTCTAGTTGATTGTAGCTACAATGCAGAGATGGCAAGATTCCGGCATGTTCTATTGATCATGACTTCATGATTCTGGGAATCAGAAGAAAATATGTTGCCTTTTTTCTCCCTTAAATTGAAAGCAACGTGTGGAAATCCAGGTTTGGCAAATAAATTAATAGATGGTTATTTGTTCTACAAAATGACTCACAGAGATTCCTTTAAATAGAAAACTCCTCTGGTATGCTTGAAATATGGGTCAATTTATTTTAAAAAATCTTTTCACGTGCAGCACATTTAGAAACAAGTCTATTATATAAAGAAAGATACATATGCATGATGGTTTTGGGTTTGGTTTTGGACTTAACAGACTTCACTTGTCCAAATGAATTCACTTCTATCTTTGTCCAGGAAAGTCTTATTTTGACTTTGGGACCTGAAGGTAATTAGATTAAGATCCTTAAAAAAAAAAAAAACCCAACAGAAAAGTACCATTCATTCTGCCTCCTACGGTGGTCTCAGACAACCAGATTCTTGTTGTAGGGTAGTCATAATGGTCTCAATGGTCCTTTCTATGCACTTCTTCCCTGGGGTGTTAGCAGAAAGTGTGGTATTCAAAATTTTTTTTTGCTGGAATATCTACATTCTCAAAAAGAAGTCAGAAACCTCTGGCAATATGTGACTCATATGGAAAAAATCTGTGATAATTTTTAGGCAAAAGGTGACCTTCTTGACCAATCCAGGAAGATTAGTACGTAGTTGCAAATTCTTTTTGAAGTCAGTGCTAAGACTTTTTGGAGTGTAAGTCACTCTGAAAGTCATGAGACCACCATTACCTATGGTCTTACTTTGCCTTTTAAGTTAAACCTATATGTATTCAGCTATAAGGTGTGCTGAGATTCAGTAGGGATATGGAGAAGGCCAAGATCGAACTGAACCAGGGTAAAGGCACTTGTCCAAGAGGGTAGCCCACTATCCAAATCCCAGCATCTGAAGACATAGTGCAAATTTCACCTGTAATTGGGCAGGAATTATGTTTGAAGTGCTTCCTTTGATGGTGTGGGCCTAGTGGCACAGGTGGAACTAAGTCAGACACACTTTGGTGTAGCTTGCTGGATATGGATGCCTTTTTAATTTCAGCAGAATTTCTGCTGGTAGCTACAGAGAGAGGGAGATGTCAAGTCCAACAGAAACAAAAATGGTTAGAGTGACATGGGGATTGAGGGTTGTAGCCGATTTAGTTGGGGTTCCACGCAGAAAACATTGACTATAATCCAGGAACTATGGAAGAAGCACATTTATGCAAATAATAGTAATAGCTGTTCTTAATTAATAATATAATCATTTATAGTTTATCACAGAATATTCTATGTAATCCCTACAATATTATAAGGTAATCTGCTTTTTTTTTTCCTCTTGAAAATACACAGAATCTTTCTAACATTAACCGATTCTCCCCTTCTCTGTGGACACTGAGTGTCCAACAATTCAATTCAATTCAATTCTGATGCTAACTCCCTCAGATCTTACATATTATAAGGCTTAGTCCCACAAGATTTCTTCTACCTCAGACTCCAGTCACAAATGGGGTCTTCAGGTTACACACTTCTGTCCAGCTTCCAATGAATATAGGAATTCCCATGACCATCTTCAACTTTAATAATTTTAATATTTAGTCTGCTAGAAGATACTTTATTTTTGATTAGCAGGTTATTATACAGACCACTCAGGAATAGCCATATAAAAGAGATACATGGAGTGAGGCATGGAAAAGGTGGTGGGACAGAGATTTCATTCCATCTCACTGAGCAAAACATGTTTATTCACCAACCTGGAATATTTCCCAGTCTCTTTTTTTCAAGAATTTTTATAGAACTGTATTTCTAGTCCTCCTCCCCTCTCTGAGGTCTGGGAGTGGAGCTGAAAGGTTCAACTCTATAATCACATTTAGTCTGTCTTATGACTAGCCGTCATCAAGAAGTTATCTAGGGGACCCTATCAGCTTCAGCTCAATAGCATAAACTCAGGTCTGGTCAAAAGCAAGATACTTCTATTACTTAGGAAATCCCAAGGGTTTTAGGAGCTTTGTGTCAGGGACCAGGGACAGATCAATATATTTTTATTATACCACTATTAGGCATTTGTTGTCATTCTTATTTTACAGATAAGGAATCTTAGGCATAAATAGATAAAATTTAACTTGCTTAAGGTTTAATCAATGAAAAGTGGTAGAGCTAAGAATCGAACTCAAGTCTGGATGTTGCCCAATCCATACATTTAACCAGCATCCTGCCCATACTACATAGTTATGTCATGGCAGAGGTTTGAAGAAAAGATTGATGAAACTCAGACAGCTCCCTCCACATAACACTAGTTAGAACAGACACAGTCTTAGATATTAGAAAATGGAGAAAATAAAAATGCCCCAACAAAGTGAAAATTAAAGCTCAGTACTACTAAAACCCCCAAATATCAAAGGTGATAATGCTGAAGACAATTTCTCTCTTTCTTTTTTTATACATTTTGGGATAACTGGACTCCATATGACTCCATCACATGTGGTGGTGGAGGGGCAGTTGGGAAGCAGATTTCAAATAGCAAGAGTTAGTTGAGCTTATCACACTTTTGCTGAGGCTTGCCTGCTCAATTTGTCAGGTATTGTGCTAAGGATGTCCAGTGAAGAAAAAAAAAAAGAATGAGGAGGAAATTAGGCAGAAGTTAAACCTGTAAAAAGACTGTAGCCTGGAGTCACCAGGTTAAAATATGTTAAATCATTAGGATCAAAACAAATATCTTGGGAGACCTATCATCACCACTAGTCACTGACTTGCAGAATTAGACTTGCCCATTCTAAACAATAAGCTCCCTGAGTTTTATCTCTGCCCCCATGGGTGCCCAGGTGGGAAAATTCTGAGTATTGGATTAATCTAGATTAGTTGTTATCTAAGGAGGTATGAGAATTCATTAGTAATTTGGAGAGGCAAAGTTGTAATTATTCACTTAGTCAGTGAGTCTACAGTTCTTCACTGAAAAGTTATTGAGGGCCAGATAGTGTACTAGGTACATCTGAGAGAAGAACCACATGTTGTTATCAGGAAGAAAGTAATATTTTATAAATGTAGAGGGCTGAGTGGGTATAGAATGGAAGGAGTAGCAAGGACAACAGCCAACATAGTTTAGAGTTGACTAGGACTGCAGTCCCAGTGCAGATGAGATAAGCATTTGAGAATTTTTCCTTTTGGAGGAGGGTATGGCTGCTTAAAAGAGCCTTGATAGTGTGGACACATATCTGAAATAGTTAGGCATCCAATATTAAGGATTTTTTTTTATAGCCTGGAGCTCAAGAGAGTCTAATGAAGTATAAAGATGTTCCCTGAGGGAGCACAGTATAAGGAGAAGAGTATCTGGATTGGAAGCCAGGAGATCTGGATGTTAATTCAACCTCTGCCCCAAACTTTTTGTATGATTTAGAACAAATAAGTTAACCTCTCTCGGCTCCTAGATTCATCTTTTGTAATCAAAAAGAGGTTTGGGCTTCCAACAAATAAATGATCTCATACTTCATCTCAAAATCCTAGAAAAAGAAGAGCAAAACAATAGCAAAAGAAGTAGAAGGCAAGAAATAATTAAAATCAGAGCTGAAATTAATGAAATCGAAACAAAAGAAACAATTGAAAAAATTGACAAAACTAAAAGTTGGTTCTTTGAAAAAA
>NW_026000283.1:11744444-11781633 GCF_001458135.2 Marmota marmota marmota
AGGGATGAGAGGTGGGAGGGAAAGGGAGAGAGAAGGGAAATTGCATGGAAATGGAAGGAAACCCTCAGGGTTATACAAAAGTACATACAAGAGGAAGTAAGGGGAAAGGGAAAAATAATACAAGGGGGAGAAATGAATGACAGTAGAGGGGGTAGAGAGAGAAGAGGGGAGGGGAGGGGAGGGGAGGGGGATAGTAGAGGATAGGAAAGGCAGCAGAACACAACAGACACTAGTATGGCAATATGTAAATCAATGGATGTGTAACTGAGGTGATTCTGCAATCTGTATACGGAAATTATTTATGAATAGGGTACTTACCATGCTATTGTATTTTAAAAGATCTTTTAAAAAACTCATTAAATACAATTAAGAAAAAAATACATCTGCTTTGATAGGAGCTTAATTACATCCATTTAATTCATTATCCATAAATATAATTTGCAAGTCATTTCCCTTATGTGTTTATTTTTGTTTCCTGCTGGAACATATCTATTTCCTCAGATCTTTAATGGATGCCAATAGGAGAGAGTGTATACTATTTAGGAATTTGTTCAAATTTAGTGGTAGTGTACTCTATTATCTTCCTGTATAATTTTCAGAATTCTCAATAAGTTTATAATTCCTGCTAATCAGATCAGCTTCTATCACTTTAAATCATCCTGAGAACTCTTTTGTCGCCCACATCCCCTTTATATCACTTTTATTGATCCTCACTTTTTTTTAAAAATTTTGAGACAAGGTCTTGCTGTGTAGCTCAGGCTGATCTTGAACTTCATGACTCAAGTGATCCTCCTATCTCTGCCTCCCAAGTAACTGAGGCTACAGGTATATACCACCACTCACAGCTGACCCTCTCTTCTTGATGTTCTCTGAAATTCTCCTGTATAAAATATTGTCTAGAAAGTGGAGAAGACTCTGATCATCATTTTCCAGCCATTTTAAGATGGTTTATCAGATTAGTTGATTATTACCTTGGAAGATACAAATAGCTTAACTCTGAGAAGATCTGCCCTGTAGTGAATGATTGTTAGAAAGTCAGGAGATCTAGGGTCTGTCCTGTACCTAACTAGGTGTGTGACCTGAGCCAGACCACTAACCCTTTCTCGATCATAACCTTTTTCTATTATCATAGGTTGAATAATGTCTCCTCCAAATTCTTCTTTTAATCCCTAAATGCTGTTATCGTCACCTTTTATGGCAAAGGGGACATTGCAGATTAAATTAACTTAAGGATCTTGTTATATAAAGATCGTCCTGAACTGTGTGCATGAGACCAGCATAATTATAACAGTTGTTATAAGAGGAGAAAAGAAGAGACAGAAGGAGGTGGTGTGATGATGAAAGCAGAGGTTGGAGTGATGTGTTTTGAAGATGGAAGAAGGGGCTGTACTCCACGAAATACAGATGACCACTAGAAGCCTGTAGGTAGAATAAGTGATTTGAACGAATAAACCAGGTCAGATTGCATTTTATTGAAAGACACATTTGTGTTGCATATGGAATGCTATAGCAGTGTTCTTGTGCCAAAAATTCTTTTTCATTATTTCTTGAAATATGTGATTTCTATTTATCTTTTCTTTTTCTAGTACTGTTAGGCATGGATAGAGGAAATATTTCAATTTCTTTACTAGAAAAAAACAGTAGGGTAAATGCAATTATGTCCTGATGTCCAGCTATAGTGTCAGAGGCAAGAGGGAATGGTTAGGAATGTGGCTGCCTAGAGAGAGAATGCCTAGTGTAATGGGGACTGTTTCTGTTCAGCACTGGCCAATCATCACCACAGGAGAATATGGACCCAATTTTGCCAGATTTTGTGATTTTCAAGAAAAGATGGAAGCACAGATTTTTATGTGAAAATTTCCACCTTTAAATGTTGCTAGTATTTTCTCCTTCAGTACTGGGGTTTATACCCATGGCCTTGTGCATGCTATGCAAGCATTTTACCACTAAGCTATACCTCCAGCCTTTAAAAAATTTATAATTTGAGACAGTCGCCCAGGTTGGCCTTGAACTTGCCATTTGTCTGCCTCAGTCTGCCAAGTATTTGGAATTACAGGTGTATGTTATTGCACCTGGAAAATGTTTAGTAAAGTTTTTTTAAAAAATTAAAGGTATTAAAGGGACCTCATAAGCCATGTTTGTAGGCCTTCAATTTGCATTGTTTGATTTGAATAACAATTTGTAAATTTTATCTTTTTTTTTTTAAACTCAGCTTCCATTGCAGCCAAGTACAGATTCTAATGTCTTCATTTGAGTCAAGAGTGAGAATAAAATCCAGTGTCATGTTAGAAGTAAGGAACAAATTTGAAGGAAGGGAAAATAGAGAAGAAAAAAATTAGATATTTCTATCCATCTGTTAGCCACATAAATATTGCCATGGCGGTATCATTTTCTTGCAAAGCACACTGTGTATTACATTTTTGAAACAACAGATTGGGACACATGATCTCACAGTGGGACACAGGATTTGAGTATGGGAATGTGAAGGACAATCTGAGACATATCACAAACATTTTTTAATTGATTTTTTAACAATGACAGTGGAATGCATTACAATTCTTATTATACATATACAACTTTCCTGTATTGGTTGCATGGCTAAGGGTCTGTGGGGGAAGCACAGTCAGGCCTGAATGAATGGTCGTTTTAGAGAAGGGTCTGACTGATTTGAATTGTAGGTTGTTTCATTTTGGATGGCTATTGGAGACAAGACTGGTGGCTGCAAGGAGAGGAAGTCTAAGGCAGAAAATAGTGTCATAGGGAGGTCTGGCTTCTGAGTCTTAGCTGAAACTCAAAAGCATTTTGAGGCGAATCTGCCCAGTGAAAGTCCAGAAGTGGAGGCTACCTGGAAGAACAGGAGACTGTATGCCATTCTCAAAGGTGTTCACAAATCAAAATTACTTTAGCTATGTGCTGGTCTCACAAAACATGTGCTAAATTAGGTCCATTTGCTACCAGTGGGAGCCTTGGCCTAGTTCCTTGCTGAGGGCCCTCCAGTTCTGACCTTTCATTATTTGGTAGTAGTTTAAAAACCCAATCTGAAAGCTAAATGCTTTAAATCCCTGAAAGGAGGTCAAGTGGGTTTGAGGCCAAACAACATCTATAAAGAAATGCTGTTGCTCTGAGAAAAGACTGAAAAAAACCAAGAACTGGGCAGGCATCTACGTCTTTTCCCATGTGTGATTTCTTACCTTCCTCTGTAGACCTGAGCCTTCCTCATTTTTTATTTGGACTAATATTTGCTAGGGTAGCCATAAATCTAGGACATATCTAAATCTTTGGTAGTAATTGTTCACATTCTGTTACTACTTCCCTTCATCTGCCAACAAGCCTGATGGGGTTTGTCAGCTTGGATTCAGATATTTTGACAACCCCTGTTTTGACTTTTGAAGTGTTGAAGAATAATCTTGCATTGGAATGGAGTGTGGGGAGGGGTCAGGTGATGTTGTTTCTTGGACTTCAAACTCTTACTCATGCCTTTGGAAATGAGAACATAGAGCGGGGTCCATTTGTTTAATATAACTGCTTTCCCTGCCTGCTTATTCATTTGCTTACATGGGGGTAGTGGTTGTTCACTTTCAAAATATGTACATGCATAGAGTAGCTTGGCTATAGATGTGGATTTTGTAGACTCAGAATGTCAGAGCTAAAAGTACATGTGAAAGGATCTTCATCAAAGACCTCATTTAACAGATCAGGAAACTGAGGTCTAGATAGGAGAAACAACATATTGATTTAGTGGCAGGATAGAACCTTTTTCTTCTCAATTCAAAACCCTTTCTCTTTTTTATTTCCTAAAGTGTAATAGCTATATTGATCAGTTATGGAGATCAACTATCCCCTATTCCTGAATCTGGTAATTTCCTTCCTAAGATGCCAATAAATAATTATGAACCCAATATGAATAATAGCTGCAATGGAAAATGCTGCCATTGAAAGTTATGCTTCCTACCTGCAAATTTATCATATCCAATAGGACTTTTCAGACTTAATTACTGGGACCATTGAACATGTTCATATATTTTCCAGCTTTACTATTCCTAGTTACTACTAACACTATCTTTAGTTGGTTAAGTAAATGTAATTATGGTAACTGTTAAAAATGTTCTTGTTTAAAGAAAAATGTTGAGCTGGGCATGGTGGCATATGCCTGTAATCCTAGTAACTCAGGAGGGTAAGGCAGGAGGATCACAGATTTGAGGCAGACCTGGGCAATTTAGTGAGACCCTGTTGCAAAATTTAAAAATAAATAAATAAAAGGGGTGGGGATGTAGCTCAGTGGGAGAGCATCCCTGGGTTCCATTCCCAGTACTAAAAATAGAACAATGTTATATTTTTTAAATCCTAGTACTGAGAGTGAAGTAGATGCTCAATAAATATGCACAGAAAAAAATTTTAAAAAACTGTTGTATCCATACTGAAAATTTATAGAGTTTGTCATTATTTCCTAAATGATATATGGTATGATTTATCATTTACATTGTGCTAGTATTACAAATAATCTAGAGATGATTTGAAATATACGGGAAGATATGTGTAGGTTTTATGCAAATACTATGCTATCTGCATTATGGAACACATCCCCTGCCAGTATTGAGGGACTGCTGTATTGAGTGAAATAAATGTTTCATCTCAATTCTAGATTTTAATGTTCTATTCATTGGCCCAGGTCTCCCAGGAGAAACAATTCTGTCCACATGTGCTTACTTATACGAAATCCGATGCTGTTCCCTAGTGCAGCAGCAAAAAAGCAAAGGGCTTTGAGTCTGATATATTTTCTAATGGCATCTGTGTAATGTACAGAAAAGGACTTAGAAAATTACATCTGATCAGCAGAATGTTTCACACCAATGTCAGAGTATTACTATAAGGAGCCTACCCAGGTAAGCTGGCCTCTTACTCTTTGGCTATCTTGATGACAAACTATTTCTAATCTTGTTTGTTCCTCATATGGTATAGAAGATCACTGGATATAGTGCTTTTCAAACAATTTTGCTTTTCCTAATGGTAGAGAAAAGTATATGTGGGGGTCTGAGGTAGTAGCTCAGTGGTAGAGTGCTTGCCTAGCACCTGTGAGGCACTGGGCTTGATTCTCAACACTGCATATAAACAAACAAACAAATAAATAAAATAAAGGCCCATCAACAACTGAAAAATTATTTTAAAAAAGTCTTTGTGGACTCTTGGGACAAGACATGGAGTAGTTTGAAGTGGCTTTTTGCATACAGGCACTAATTTGTATTAAAGCTTATGTTTTATTTTCTAAATGTATGAGGTTTTGTTATTTTATTTAATCCTTTGTTTCAGTAGAGAAGTATCCACTTTGAATTTTTCAGTAAAATTTCTGCTTAGGAAAATATGTCATTTTTATATCCTGTAACATTTGTAACATTTCCTAGAACACCTGAACCACATTATAGGAGCCTATTTGAGGAACATGGAACTGGGAAGTACCTGGTATATCCAACTCCTTGATACAAGGTCATTATTCCTAGCCTGGGAAGGTTAAGGTCTCCGATTTCTTTAGATTTAGGGTAGTACCTTTCAAATAATTTCCAAAAACCCATTCAAGTAATATTTTCCTCAAAACAAAGTTTAAATGGAAAGCCAATATGTAAGATTTGTGTCTGGTCTGGTTAAAGCAGTAGTTGGAGACCCAGAGCCTTATCCTTTGCATCTCTTCTCCTTCCCTAGTAAGGGGATTCTGAAGGCTTTGAAAGAAGTTTAAAAGTCCCTAAACTAGTGTAAGGCCCTGGGTTTGATATTCAGCACTACAAAAACAAAACAACAAACAACAACAACAACAACAAAATACACCAAAACAAAAGCAAAACAAACTTTAAAAAATGGAATGAATGAATTCTTCATCTAAATCTGGTATTTTCCATTCATCCAATATCCATTTACTTAATGGTTGTTGAGTGACCACTATGTGCTAGGCACTGTTCTAATACTGCTAATTCAGTAGTGAATAAAGCATAAAATTTTCAGTCCAGATGGAACTAACATGTATTAGTTAGCTTTCTATCACTGTGACAAAATACCTGAGACAATTAACTTAATAAGGAGGAAAGGTTTATTTTGGCTCACATATTTGGAGATTTTAGTTCATGGTCAGTTGTCCTATTGCTTTTGGGCCTATGGTGAAGCAGATCATCATGGCAGGGAGCATGCAGTGGAGAAAAGTTGCTTATATAAAGGTGACTATGAAGCAAAGAGAGAAAGTGGAAGGGACTGGTATTTCCTCAAAGGCATGACCTAACCTCCTTGTACTAGTTACCAATGCCTATAGGTTCAACACCTTCCAGCAGCACCAGAGGTTGGAAACCAAGCCTTTAACACATGGGAATTTGGGAGACATTCTAGATCCAAATTATAGTATAAACTTTAGTGGAGTAGTCAGCCAAGTAACATGCTAAATAACTGAAACATAGTTTGTTAGCTGTATGTAGTCCTAAGAAGAATAGTAAAACAAGGAAAGAAATTGGAAGTGTCAGGGTATTTGAAAGTGTGGCAAGGGAAGACCTCAATGAGATAATGAGATGAGTTTTATGTGACTGGAGGGAATGAGAGAGCTAGCTCTGTGGAGATCTTATGAAAGAGCCTTCCAGGGGAAGACACCAAGTACAAAACCCTGAAGTTGGAGCGTGCTTGGCATGTTCAAGGAAGGAAGACTTTCACTGAGGGTAAAATGAAAAGTCACGGAAGGGTTCTAAGTAGACACTATTTAGTTCTAATGATTACTTTGGCTTCTGGGAGGAGAAGAGATTGAAAGTAGGCCAGGGAAGAATAGGGAAATCTGTCAGGTTATTGCAATAATCCAGAGAGTGACAGAATAGTGGTAATGGGATAGTGACTAGTGGTCAAACTCTGGTGGTAGGGCCAACTGGATTTGCTCTGGACCAGAATGGAGTGTGAGAAAAAAGACTGATGAGGATGTCACTAAGGTTTTCTTTTTTTAATGTCAGTAATTAGAACGGGGTTACCATTAACTAAGATAGGGGACACTCAAGGAGGAGTATGGTTTGTGCCTGAGGGTGGGGTAGATGGAGTAGGAGTGGGCAGAGGGAATATCAGGAATTCATCTGGGCATGTTAAGTTAAAGATGTCTGACATGCATCCAAGTAAATACTAAGCAGTTGGATATGTGGATCTTAAATTCAGGACAAAGTTGAGTCTGGATATTCACATTTTCCCATATCCCAGTACTAAGTATGTGATATATGAGAAATACATCAGCAAATTGTCTTTCTACAAATGGCACACACCCAAAGGGCTCATGGCTTCCAGTCCCAGTCACTTCAGGCTGCATTCCAGTTGGCGTATGTACAGACAATCCCTTGCTTCCACCCTTAACCAAGTGAGTTAGATAAACATGTCCACACCTTCTTTCAAGGACCCCCTAGGGAAGACTTGTGAAACTGGGAAACAAAGTTTCATGAAACTAAGTTTCATAATCTCAGATTCAGAACATTGCTTCTCAATTGCACTGGCCTCTTTAGGGGGTCCACAAAAACTTTGGAATAAAGTAAAGAAATTTGTTTACCACCAAGTATGCCTTTGCAGAACCCAGGGAAGACCACAAAGCTGGCATTATCCCACATTGTAAATGACTTTATCAAGAGGAAATCCTCTTCAAAGGAATGTCAAAGGCAGCCTTGAGGGGAAAAGAAGTTTAAAAAGCAACAGGCAACTCTGGGAGGAGGGGTGGAAGATTGCCTAGATCATGGAAGGAATGATTTTCTTGACTGGTGTGCATGGGAGCTTCAGTTTCACTTAGTGTCAGAGGGCCAAACCATCTATGCCAGTAGCTGCATCCTAGAGTAACTGCTCAGCTCCAGGTCCAAAGTGTGGGAACTGGCACAGGGCCACTAGTCATACAGCATGGACAAATATAGTAACTCCTGTCTAAAGTATAGGAGGTGAGAAGAGGAGGAGGTTGACACAGGAGGAGGAAGTAAATGAAGCACAGGAAACAGTATTATTGGGAGTTCTAGAAGGGAAAACTGAAGGTAGACTAAAGAAGACTGAGGAGTAGATGGCATTTGAATGACAAGTAGGGTTTGGCTAGGCATAAATGGGGCAAATGGCAATCCTAGCCAAGGAAATGGCATGAGCAGAGGGAGATGTCTTCAGGGAATAGTAAATTCAAGTGGGCAGAGTTAAAGTAAGTGAAAGGGCATGGAAAGGGAAGCCATACAGCACTGTGGTTAAGTACGTAATCTCTAGAGTCCAACAGACACTAGTTAGAAGCTCAGCTTTGCAATTTACTCTGACCTCGGGCAAGTTAGTCAACCTGTTTTTTTCCTCAATGTAAAATGGAAATAATAAAATTAATTGCATAATAGGATGTTTGTATTTAATTGGGGCAATGTCTAAATGCTTGTCATAGTTCTATTTAAGTGCTTGGCATAGTTCTCTCCATATTATCATGAAATATAAAAGGCCAAAAAGAAATTACACCAAAACATTTGTAGTAGTTATCCTTGGATTGAGGAATTATGAGGAATTTATAATTTTATTCTTTTCTTCTACAAGCTTTCTCACACTAATAACTAGGAAAAACTCAAGTTTCCTTTCTGTTTTTAAAGGAATGTGTGAAAAGCAATGGAGGAAAATAAGATTAGAAAAATAGATCCAGGGTAAATCATCAAACATTTTATTTTATGACAAGTATTTCAAACTATGCTTCATGAACTTTAAGATTCTTTACAAGTGCTTCAAGGATTCTACAGATACTTGATTTAATTTTATACTTAATATACACATTGAATTACATATTTTATGTATTTATTTTTTTGTGGTGCTAACAATTGAACCCAGTGCCTCATAGGTGCAAGGCAAGCTCTCTACCACTGAGCTACAACCCCAGCCCCATGAATTACATATTTTAAAATGTAATAAATTTAAAGAATGTAGTATATAAGAATTAACATATTGAAGACATTACAATTATGCTGCCATTTTACTTATTTTTGTTCAAAACATAGTTTAGCTGCTTGGCCTTCTTATGTAAAGTATCTTGCAAGATGAACTATGAAAATTGTCGACATTTGAACTATTTGTCTGTGAGCGAGAATTTTTTCAATATTTTACAACCAAGGTAAAAACATAATATAAGACTTTAGTTCCCTTATCCTTGATTTCAGAGTTTTGTATTTATCAAGAGCCCAATTTTTCCTCATTGATTGTTTTTAGAATACATAAATGTAATGATTTTTAACTTATAAAATGAATTCATGCTGATGAAATATGTGTCATTTTCTTCTAGGAAGTCATCTGATTTTGAAACAAAAATGTCTGAAAAAATCAATATTCTATAGGAATCAGGGGTCTCTGAAAGTTTTTGAGTAGGGAATACAAATCCTGGACCTTTGCTTGTGGAAAATTTATTTGGTGTTAGTATGAGAGAGAGATTGAAGAGGAAAAGGTAGGGACTAGAATCAAAGAGAATAGAGTCTAAACTAGGGTTAGGGCAGTGCACATGGAAAGGAGAAAATGGATGAGCAATTCTGGAAGTATTGATATGACTTGACAGGACATGACAATTGATTAGGCATGAGAGAGGGGAGTCAATGATAACATGCTGAGATTTAAAATCCACACCCCCAACATAATTGTAATAATGTCCTGTAAGATCATAGACACAGGCAGAGGAGTGTGTTTGGGATACAAATGTAGAAGATGAGTAGTTTGGGGAATGTTGAGTCTCAGGTATCTATGGGTAGAAAAATGGGCATGACACTAAACCAACAATTAGAAATATGTGTGTAGAACTCAGGAGATTATTCTGAACTGGAGACGAAGGGGGAGATTTAGGAGTGATTCACTTAGAATAGATGGAGCCCTCAAATTGCTAACGCAAACTGTTAATAGAAGTACAATTAGAGTATGTGTTTCTATTTAGGTCACTACTCTTCATGTTAAATGTCATAATGAAGCCAATTTAAATAGTTTTATTTAATCTTAAGTAATAGTGTCTCTCAGTTTGGGCTGTATAGTGAGTTGGTATTGCATGGGATATTGTTTTCCCAGTTTAATTAATCACAGAAACTAGTTGGACTTTAGAAGATCCATGTCAGAGCATTGACTCAACTTTACCTTGTAGATTTAAGTACCCCTAGGAGGATTGCAGCTAAAGATAATGTAGCTACAGCCTAAATGTGCTGCAGACAAGGAGAAGCTTATGTTTCACTGGTAGAAATATTTACCTAGGTGCCAGAATTATGTGAATTATAGATATCATACAAAAATCTCAGCACTGCTGGAGAGAACAAATAATTTGCTAACAAAGATCTATTACTTAACATATTATCATACACTTACAATTTGGAATCTAAAAAACAACACAATTTTAGAAATCAAATTGTCCTTGGAGTTCTTCCAGCTCAACTTTCTACTTTAACATTTAACCCAAAGTTATACTTGGTAGCAGAATTCAGAATTCAGGTTAGCCCAATGTGCTTGCCATAACAGTGCATTTCATCTAATTTCAGTACTTTAATTTTGAACTATGTAGTTCTCTAATTCAATGGGATTTTAGGCATATAAGGGAAATTAACCTTATCTGTAAAGGAATGAATATGTATCGAGCAGTGCTTGATTTGACATGTGAGATCAGGAAGCAGCAACCATTTCACAAAACTTTACCTTTGTTTATCAGCTGCTTCCTTATTTTTTCTCAAATATATATGCATATATAGATCATACCAGTGATAAATTGGAAAGGAAATGATCTGTCAGAATACCAAAGTATTAAAGATAAGGAGTGTTTTGTAGGAAGGTGGAATTCACAGTTTGAATATGTAGAAACTTAAGTAGTGTGGCTATTCTCCCTTCTACTTTCCTGACCCTTACTAAACCTCTCATTCATTATATCCTAGCAGTAGTACCTACTTCAAGGTGGTGAAAAAGACTCAAGACAAACTTCAGAGATGGTTTTTCCATGAGAACACAATTTGCAATTTTGTCTCAAAAAATTACTATGTGTCGAACATTTCTTATCTGAATTTTTTTGGGACCAGAGTATTTTGGATTTCATATTTTTTAAATTTCAGAATATTTGCATATACATAATGAGATATCTTGGGGATGGGACCCAAGTGTAAACATGAAGTTCATTTGTTTTATATACATACCTTATGTACAGTTTGAAGGTAATTTCAAACTATTTTTAGTGCACTTGGATTTTTACTATGACCCATCATGTAATTCCAGGTGTTAAATATTCTACTTGTTGTGTCAGGTTAGTGTTTAAAAATATTTTTTTTTATTTTGGAGCATTTTGAATTTCATATTTTTGCATTAAGGATGCTCAACCTGTAATTGAAAGAAACTGCCTTTTATTAAGGATGCCACTGAATTAGAAACAATCAAATAGTGTCCTTACACAATTAAAATATTTAATATAATCACAGTTACCTTTTCAAATAGTGGCTCTCAATATATCACAGTCCAAAATTGTCTAACATTAAGTGTTTGTAATCCCAAAGAGTTTAAAAGAGTTTAAGGTAGGAGTTAGATTATATGATACTTAATATCTTAAACATTTTTCTAATTAAAAAAAATGTAATCATTATAGAATACTTTTCGTCAAAATAGGAAAATGGAGATGGGCATGTGACACACGCCTGTAATTTCAGCTACTATTTGGGAGACTGAAGCAGGAGAATCATGAGTTCAGGCCAGTTTATCTAATAATAAAAAATAAAAAGTACTGTGGTTGTAAATCTGTGGTAGAATGCTTGCCTAGAATGCACCAGGCCTTGGGTTCATTCCCCAGTACCCTATTGCTCCCTGAAAAGAAAACTCATTCACAATCCCCCCACTTTGTGGTACCTATTTGTGTGTGGGGGTGTTGGGTGGGGCGCATGCTGCTGGGGCCTTGCTTGTGCTAGGCAAGCACTATACCACGGAGCTATATACCACAGTCCATGGCACCTGTTTTTTAAATTAATTAATTTATTTTTAATTTATTAGTGCATTATATTTGGTACCTGTTTTTTAATGATGAATTAACATAAAAGTGATTAGTTTAAAAACAGCAAACAGAAATTCACAAAGTAGAATTATGGATTAAATCCACAAAGTAAAACTGTGGGCTAATGGTAGTTAAATGGTTATTATTTGTCCTTTAGAGTACACATGTCACCCATCCCAGGTCTCCTTCTGCCCCACAACTTATGCATAAAAGATGGAAACAGTGGAACAGCAACCAGCTGTTCTTGATCAGCAAGGTGATCTTTAGGGCCCAAGGGCTGATTGTATACATTGTCATTACTGAGGTCAGGCTGGTTCTAGAGTGACTTTTTATCCTGCCTCTGTCTTTCCATCACATCTTTATCAGTCAGTTGACATCTATTTATTGAACAGAGCTGAAGTAGTTATTTGGGACAGAGAAACATCAAAAAAGGCATGTTCCTGCCTTTAAGGAGACTAAAATTTAGTGGCAGTGATAAGTGTTAAATAATTATTCCTATAAACAATTAGACTCATAACATAGGTGTACTTCTGTGATTTCCATTGTGAACTCTAATTTTTATGTAATTAAAACACCCAAAGTAGACAGGTGTGATGGCTCATGCCTGTAATCCCAGTGGCTTGGGAGGCTGAGGCAGGAGGATCATGAGTTCAAAGCCAGCCTCAGCAATGGCGAGACACTAAGCAACTCAGTCTGTCTCTAAGTAAAAATACAAAATAGGGCTGGGGATGAGGCTCCGTGGCTGAGTGCCCTGAGTTCAATTCCCAGTACCCACCTTCCCACACACAAAAAAATCCCTCAAAGTTACATTTTGCTTATATTACCTATTCTGTACAGGATATTCCTGTGTACATGTTTCTACAAAAAGTAGTAACCTTTTAACTCTATGTAATACTTTATGAAAATTTAAAGGATTTTTAGTGGTAATCTGGACATTGTTATTTTTACCATATACACTGATTTTTGAACCTAACCCCTGAGTGAGCTGGAATGTCACTGTGGTAAGAGTTGTGAGGAAAGAGCACAAGAGTGCCAAGAGATAAGGTAACCAAAGGGCTCCATTTAGATTGGGAGAGTAGCAAAAGATCACCACTCTGCCACTCCCTTTGTGGGTTTTCTGAGACCCAGATATGGCCATTACCAAGATAAAGAGCATTTGTCTTAAAACATAGCTCTTAGGCTATACTTTGTAGGAAAATAAGGTAGGAATGGGGAATTGAAGAGGTATGTCAGACAGTGATTCTGAACCAGTTTAGAAATGTTCAACTCTACTCTTCTTACAGAGCTGTTCTTTGTTTCATGTCTGATTTCTTCTACATGAATAATTCCCATTCTTGTGTTCAGATACAACAATCCAGCATTCATTGTCATGATAAAAATAGAAAGCGACAGGCATTGATTTTTCATAGCAATTAGTCCCATGTCTGTTTTCTGATTTCTTGAACACATACAGGCAAAACAGGCAGGGCAGTAATATGGAAAAGAGTGCCTCATGCATTTAGTGGGAGACAGTTGTTTCAGCAATAAAGAATGATGAAGGATGGCATATGCCCAAGCCTTTTGGAGCTCACATCATGCCACCCTGTTTTCCAGATCCCAGATATGGAGCTATAGGATTTAATGTTTGCCCTGTTAGGTTTTGGTCTTGCTTTGTTCTACTTCCTTCTGTGCCATTGTATCTTGGAAGTACGTAACTTGTTTTTTTATATTTACAGGGACTCACAGCTGAATTTGTTTTGAGTCCCAGAGGAGATTTGGGACTTGGACTTTGAGTAATACTGGAACAGTTCAGGTCTTGGGGACTCTTGAAGAAGGATTAAATGTATTTTTTTTTAAAAAATAATAGTTGTTATTTAAAAAATATTTTTTAGTTGTAGATGGACACAATACCTTTATTTTATTTATTTATCTTTTTATGTGGTGCTGAGGCTCGAACCTAGGGCCTCACTTGTGCTAGGCAAGCACTCTACCACAAATGTATTTTTTAACATTTTTTTCTCATTTGTTTCCTTATATTCATTTGTACATTGGTGCATATTAATTACACAGAATAGGGGGTTTCATTGTGGCACATTCACACATACCTAAAAACATGATTTGATCACTTTACTTCCCTCTCCTCCCCTCCTTCATCCCCCTGATCCCCTTTATCTACCCCTAATGGTCTCTCTTCTACTTTTGTGATGGCTTTCCCCCTCTCTAGCTTCCACATATGAGAAAAAAACATATGATACTTATCTGTCTGAGTCTGGCTTATTTCACTTACCATGATGATCTGCAGTTCCATCCATTTCCCTGCAAATGACATAATTTTGTTCTTCTTTATGGTGGAATAAAACTCCATTGTGGTATTTATGCCAAATTTTCTTTTTTCACTTCAGGTTTATTTATTTCCTTTTAAAATTTTATTTATTTTTTATTAGTACATTATCATTACACAAAATTGTGGGGTTAACTTTGGACATATTCATAAATGCATATAACATGATTTGTTTCATTTGAATCCCCAACACTGTCCCCTTCCTTCCCCTCTTCCCTTCCCATCCCCTTTCTTTACTCTATTGGTCTTACTTCTATTAATTTATGTTAAAAATTGGTGCATTGTAGTTATACACAAAAATGGAATTCATTGTGATATATTCATATGTACACATAGCCTAGTTCAGTCAAGTTCATTCTGCTGTTCCTCCCCGTTCCCATCCCTTTTCCTCCTCCCTCAATACCCTTCCTATATTACACTGTTTTCCCTTCTATTCTCATGGGATTCCCTCTTTAGAAAATTTGCTCATTTATTTCCAGTTTCTGTATATGAGAAAAAATCCCTTGACTTTCTTAACCTTGACTTTCTGAATGGCTTATTTCACTTAGCGTAATGTTCTCCATTTCCATCCATTTACCAGCAGATGACAAAATTTCATATTTCTTTAAAGGCTGAGTAAAACTCCATTGTATATATATATATATATCAGAAATTTTCCTTATCTAAACATCTATTAAGGTATACCTAGGTTCGTTCCATAACTTGACTATTGTCAATTGTACTGATATAAGCATTGGTGTGCATGAATCACTATAGTATGCTGATTTTAGTTGTTTTGGATAAATACCAAGGAATGAGATAGCTGAGTCATATGGTGGGTCCACTCCTAGTCTTTTGAGGGATTTACATAATGCTTTCTAAAGTGGTTGTACTAATTTGCAGTGCTACCAACAATGCATGAATATACCTTTACCCCACATCCTTGCCAGCATTTATTGTTATTTGCATTTTTGATGACTGCCATTCTAATTTGAAGTATTCCACATATTCTTTATCCTTTCATCTGTTGATGGACGTCTAGGATGGTTCATAACTTAACTGTTGTGAATTGTGCCCAAATAAACATGGATATGCATCTATTTATGAAGTATGCTGACTTTAATTCTTTTTGATAAACATTAAGGAATTGTATAGCTGGATCATATGGTAGTTATATTCTCCATACTGACTGTACTCAATTACATTTTCAAAAACAGTGTATCAGAATTCCTTTTTTGCTGCATCCTTGCCAGCATTTGTAATTTGTATTCTTGCTGATTGTCGTTCTTACTGGAGTGAGATGGGATCTCAATGTAATTTTGATTTGCATTTCCCCAATGGAAAAAGATGATGAACATTTTTTCATATAATTGTTGGACATTTTTACATCTTCTTTTGAGAAGTATCTGTTCAGTTCATTTGCCCATTTATTGAATTGTTTATTTGTGATACTTTTTTGGTATTGACATTTTGATTTCTTTATACATTCTGGATATTAATCCTCTGTTGGAAGAGTAGATGACAAAGATTTTCTCCCATTCTGTAGTCTGTCTCCTCCCACTGTTGATTGTTTCTTTTGCTGTATAGAAGCTTTTTCATTTGATTCCATCCCATTTATAGATTCTTGCTCTTATTTTCTGAGCTATAGAAATCCTATTCAGGAAGTTGTTGCCTATACTTACATGTTGAAAAGTTTTCCCCATATTTTCTTCTAGCATTTAGAAAGTTTCTGGTCTTATGCTTAGGTCTTTGATCCATTTTGAGTTGACTTTTGTGAAATTAGATAGGGATCTAATTTCATTCTTCTCCATTTTCCTAGCACCATTTATTGTAAAGGCTGTCTTTTCTCCAACAAGCTTTTGGTGCCTTTGCCAGAATCTAATAATGATAGTTGTGTCAGTTTGTCTCTGTGTTCCTATTCTGTTCCACTGGTCCACATGTCCATTTTTATGCTAGTACCATACTGTTTTTGTTATTATGAGTCTGTTGTGTAATTGAAATTGAGTATTGGGTTGCCCTTAGCATTGTTCTTTTAGCTCATGATTGTTTTGGCTATTCTGGGTCTTTTATTCTTTCATATGAATTTTAGGATTTTTTTGCTAGTTCTGTGAAGAATATCATTGGCATTCAGATGGGTATTCCATTGAATCTGTAGATTGCTTTAGGTGATCTGGACATTACTAGATGCAATTGCATTATGAGGTGGCATGAGCCTTTGGGGGATCGGGTGAAATTATATAGTTTGAAAGTACCCCCCTCCCCCCAAATCCTGTGTCTTTAAGGCTTTGTGGCTAGCCTGTGTCACTATTGGGAAGTGGTGGAAACTTTAGGAGGTTGGAGGGAGGTAGTTATTGAGGAACATGCACTTAAAAGGGATATTGGGACCCTAGACCCTTATTGTTTCTCTCTTTTTCTTCCTGGCCACCATGCAATGAACAGGACTCCTCCGCCACATGCTTTCACCATAATGTTCTGTGATGCCACATGCTCAAGACTTTTCTCCTTTTAAGTTGATTACCTCAGGTGTTCTGTCACAGTAATGGAAATATATACACTATATATTTCAGAGTTTCTTCCCCCATTTCAGAATTACTTTTTTCTTATGTATAAGAAACATTTCTTGCTATGTTGGTTAGATTTAATATAGTCAAAATAGCAACAATAGCAATTTTATCAAGTGTCCATTCTATCTTCTCATTCTTGCTATTTACTGTATCATTTTTCAACCCCATCTGTTTTGATTGTACCAAAAGAACTTGATAAGATCAATTATAATAACATATAGTACTTTTGTAAACTATAAAGTGCTTTAGAACCAAAAGACACTATTATCCTTCAGCAATTTCACAACTATTTATTGAGAGACTAGTCTGTGACTGACACTATGCTAGATGCAGGGAAAAGTGCAGAGAATAAGGCAGGCAAACTTTAAGTCAGATTTTATGAAGCTTGCATTCCATAGAGGGTGACAGTTAGTAATCAAGATTATGGAATAAGTTCTAGAGACCTTGCTTCATTGTATAGATAGTCTGCCCTTCAAAATGCCACTCAAGCCTTATTTCCTTCAATAAGTGTTCCCTGGTTCTCCAACCTACCCCTCACACCTGATGTGTGCATACCTCATTATAGCACTTATTTCACTATACAGAAATGGTTTCTGGTTTACATACATATCTCCTATGATATTTATTCATTTTTTTTCAGTGCAGGGAATTAAATCCAGGGCCTCATGCATGCCAGGCAAGTGTTGTACCACTGAACTACATCCAAAGTCTCTCTTCTGATATATTGTCAGCTCCTGAAAAACAGGGGGCATGTCTCATTATTTTCCTGGTATATATAATGCCACCTGGTCACTTGTTAGTTGCTAAGTCAATTGATCTCCCAGGAAAAGAGAACCTCTTTTGTCACAAGTCTCCAATGCAACAACAAAAACAAAAGGGAGGGAAAGGATTGTTATGTAGTATGTCCTTGGTTGCCTTGCAGAATTGACCGCCTTGTACTTTACGTCTTTGAGCCCATAACACAAGCAGGCAGATATTAATATTTTTCTCAAAGGCAATCAACCCATTCCTGCATAAATTTTCTTTTGCCTCCAGGGAGGTCACTGTAAACACAAATGGTGTTTAAGCTATTAAATGTTAATATGCTTAGCTCATTAAATCTTCTTAGGAATAATTTGCAGTAAGGGAAGGTCTATTAACATCCATATGCCCATCTGTATGTCAGCCACGGGCATATGGAGCACCCAAAGAAATACTGTGTTAAATCTTAACCAGAGCATACCCTGGGTGTGAATGTTGCTAAGGGGCCATCTGGGGCCAGGGTAAGACATCCAGTCTCAGATGTGAGTAAAATGAGAGAGCATTCAAATATGAATATAAGGGTCATGGTGCATCAGGTCTCTTGAACAAAACTGGTATAGATATGAAGCGGAAAAGGGGAAAGCAAGCATGGGTTACAACTTTGATTATCCTTACATGGATATTTAAAAAAATACCTCCAGATCATTGTAATCTTTATCAAATATAAGATAACTACAAAGACATTCTATAAATTATGAAGTATACCATAACACCTATAAACCTACTGTCCATCAAAGAGTTGTGGGAAGCCTTGTTTTGGCCTCTGTATTTGTATCTAATCTATTATTTGTTTTTAGGTGTATGTCTTTGGAAGACCGAGTAGCCAATGCTTATATTGACATCATTTTGGCTTCCCTGAAACTGTACATGACCAAGGAACATAATTTTGAATTATTATTAATATCAAAATATTCAATTTCAAACATAGGTAGGCATTCTAGATAGTATATACACTAAAATTGCTTTAATGCTTTCTACATGTTAAAATTTTCAATCACTTGGAGCATAAATATACACTTTTTTACAAGAGTAAAATGTTGCACTAATAAGTGATGAATGAGGAAGTTGTTAAATTCATATACAAGCCCAATGAATATGCAGCCAAATAGTTAAATAAACAGAGAAATAGGTTGAGAGTTAGTATGAATATTAAAGAATGTATTCACTAGATTTGTATATATAGCATATGAGCATATATATATTTTTGAGTTAATAAATGTTTATAGAAGTAAACAATAATACCAGATCAAATAGTCTAGATTATAACAATTCTAATATTTTTAATTGGTGCACTTGTGTTACTAACACAAAACAAAATCTTTAATGAATTTAGCTTTCAGGTATCTAATTCCATTTAGGCCATAAATAAGGCTTTCAAGGAAAAGTCCTATTTGAGAGTTTTCATATTTTGTGAGGATGAACTAAAAATAGAATATCAGAGGTGAAGATAAGGGGAGGTACTGGGGAATGAAATTGACCAAATTGTTATGTGCTTGTATGAATATGTAATAACAAATCCAACAATTATGTATAATTATAATGTTCCAACAAAAAATGGAATACCAGTGTTGTTATGCCAAAATTTCACAAGAAAGAAGAACTCCAAAATCAATTATAACCACATGGTATTACTCAGTTTTGTATTCTGTGAATATTTTATTAGAATTACTAGAAGTTCTTATTAGAAGTTATTTGTCTTATCCAACAGTACCTCTGCACTTGTTAACCATCTTCTCTCCTTTTTCATTCCCTGTTCTCCACTCTTTCAAAATTCTAGTAACCACTATTTTATTCTCTACTTCTAGGAAACCAACTTTTGTAGCTTCTACATGTGAGTGAGAGTGGGTGGCATTTGTCTTTCTTTAGCTGGCATTGTATTTAGCACAATGTCCTCCAATTTAATCCATATTGATAGAAATGACAGAATTTTATTCTATTTTTGGCTAAACAATATCCAATTGTGTGTGTATGTGTGTGTGTGTGTGTGTGTGTTATCTTTCTTTATTACACATATACTTTGCCATTTTTATTGGTGCATTATAATTATGCATAATAGTGGGATTAGTTGTTACATATGCATACACATACATGATATAACAATATAATTTGGTCAATATCAATCCACAGTATTAACCTTTTCCCTCCTCTTCTCCCTCCCCTCAGTCCCTTTCCTCTACTCTATTGATATCCCTTCAGTTTTCATGAGGTCCTTCCCATCTTTCTTTTCTTTCTCTCCTCTAGCTTCCATATGTGAGGGAAAACATACAACCCGTGAGTTTCTGAGTTTGCTTTTTTCATTTAGCATAATGTTCTCAAGGGTCATTGATTTTCCTAGAAAATGTCATTTTTCTTATGGCTGAATGAAATTCCATTGTGTATATATTGCCACCTTTTCTGTATTCATTCATCCATTGACAAACACCTAGGCTGGTTCCATAATTTGGCTATTGCAAATTGTGTTGCTATAACATACTATTGCATATATCGCTATAGTATGATGACTTTAATTCTTTAGGATAGACACTGAGGAGTGTATACCACATTTTCTTTATTCATTCTTCCATCCATGGACACTTAGTTTGATTCTGTATCTTGGCTACTGAGATAGTGCTGTAATAAATGTGGCAATGCAGATAATTTCTCTGATATGATGACTTCCTTTCCTTTTGGTTTATATCCAGTAGTGGAATTACTGGATTATTTGGTAGCTCTATTTATAGTTTTTTTTTAGGAACTTTCATACTCTTTTCCAGAATGGCTATTATGATTTACATTCCCACCAAGAATGAGTGAAAGTTCCTCTGCTTCCTTGCTAGCATTTGAGGGTGTGTATATATAGCATATATTTGTAAATATGTCATATATGTGTATATATATGTGTGTGTGTGTATATATATATATATATATATATATATATATATATATATATATCATGCATGTCATATAGCTAGTGTGAAGTGATATCTCATTGTGGTTTATGTATGGCTTTCCCTGATGATCACTAATAGTATTTTTCCATAATTTGTTGGCCAATTTTGTATCATCTTTTAAGAAATGTCTATTTAGGGCTGGGGATATAGCTCAATTGGTAGAGTGCTTGCCTTGCATGTACAAGGCCCCAGATTCAATCCCCAGCACCACAAAAAATAAATAAATAAAAATAAAAAAGAAATGTCTATTCAGAGCATTTGATTATTTTTAATATCTTTTTTTGCTGCTGAATTGAGTTTGTTACATATGCTGAATATGAATCTCTTGTTGGATGAATGGTTTTTTGCAAATGTTTTCTCCCATTCTGTAGGTTATCTCTTAACTCTATTGTTTCCTTTTCTGTTCAGAAGCTTTTTATTTCGATGTAATCACATTTGTCAATTTTTACTTTTGTTGCCTGTGCTTTTGAGGGCATATCAAAATCTTTGCTCAGACAAATGTACTGAAGTGTTTACCCTATATTTTCTTTTAGTAGTTTCAGTTTTGGGTCTTAGATTTAAGTCAATTCATTTTGAGTGGATCCGTGTAACTAATGAGAGATAAGAGTCTAGCATTCTTCTGCATATGGATATGTAATTTTCACAGCACTGTGCATTGAAAAGACTGACTTTTAATTGTGGGACTGTAAATTAATACAACCACTATGGAAATCAGTATGGAGGCTCCTCAAAAGACTATGCATGGAAACACCATATGACCAAGTGGACTGAAACCCCCAAAACTGTGAGCCAAAATAAACCTTTCTACCTTGTCAGTTGATTGACTGAATATTTCAGGTATTTGGTTACAGTAGTAGAAAGCTGACTAACACAGAGATTTTTGTTTATTATATATACTATATATGATATATATTACAATAATATAATAATATATTAGATAATATATATTTTAATATATACAATATAATATATATTAATGTATGTTGTCTAATATGTATATGTAGTATGGTTGTCTAATGTGAAATTTACCTGAATTCCATTCCACTGATGGGCATAACTTGCTTATGTTGTCCATTCTTCCAAACTATTCCATTAATAGCAACTCTACCTTTCCCCACCCCTTGATTGTATCATTAGGGTAATAGAAAAAAATAGCAGAGCAGGGAAACTTTATACAAACTGCATTTTTAACTTTTGAGACCTGCTTACTTTTGATATCAAAACTTGACATAATCATAAAGATGTATGGAAAAGTACCCACCTTGATAATGAAATGCTGAACTTTGAAGATATGTTATCTTACAGATATTGTGCATATATCTATTGTGCATATATATGATTTTGGTTGTGAAAGCTTTTTCCCAGTCTAGGAGGGGAATATATAAATGCAAGTAGTGGTCTCAGGATTGACCAAGCCCTCCTTCTGACATTGTGTGCAGCATAATGTTGTATAGTTGCCTTGGGCTGTGATTTCTCCTGGGACATCCATTATTTAGTTTGTTAGTTATTTAATTGGTTACCTTATTCAGATTAACGTTAAAATTCCTCTGTGTTTTTATTTTAAAATGTTTTTGTGTTCAGTATATCACCAATCTATTTTATAAGCTTGAGAAATGGATTAGTAGGAGGTAATTTAAAATGAGTGGCTCTACTGTGAATTTAGGTCAGATACTGTCTTAGTAACTAAGCTGCTAAATATTGAAACTCCCTTATCCCCAAAGGCATTTCAGTCTTAGTTTTGGTTGGACATCTTCCTGGTGGCTGAAAGCTAATGACTATAGACATTCCTAACACCATTTTCTCACGTTTCCTGTGTTTTCCTTTTCTTTCACTCCTTGTTTTATGTTTCTAGTTTAATCAGTTGTTTTATAAATATTCAATTTCCTATAACATGTTCAATAGAAAAGTTATATTTCTTGGTTATAGAATAATAAATTTGTGAAAATTATTAATGTGAAATTAAAGTTGTTCATTAAAACCTAATTTTTATTTCACCATAGTATATTAATGGGATACATATATAGCCAACACCTAGCATTGTGCTTGAAAAGAGACTCAGTGAATACCTCTTTAGTTAGTTAATAAAGCCCAATAGCAAACATATTATGCAACAATTGTTCTTTTGATTTTGGGGGTGCTGAAAATCAAATCCAGGGCCTCTCAAATTCTAGGCAAGTTTTCTGTCACAAGATATACATAAGAAGAAAACATAAGAAATGAATAATAATGGTTATGTCAGATAAGGGTTCTAGGTGGATAGGACAGAAATGGAGGACTTTTTTTTTTGGTATTGGGGATTGAACCCCAAGGGCACTTAACCACTGAGCCACATCCCCAGACCATTTTATTTTTTATTTAGAGACAGGGTCTCTATCAGCAGGGGTGATGGAAGTAACTGGTCCAAGTGTCACTTATATTACAGTAAGCTAACTTGAACTTCTTCCTGGTTACACTAGCAGTAAGACAGAACAAGCTTCATTGCCTAAATGCTTTTCCATTCCTTAATTTTGATATTTTTGAATTTGTTTATGTCACATTGTCCAGAGGAAGTCACAGAGCCAATGTAAAAAAGCCAAGTTCATAGTCAGGGGGACTGGACTGTTTATATGAGGACAGCAGATACAGGGAGGTGTGATTCAATGGAGGCCATATTTACAACCATTGTTATAATTCCTGAAAATTTCAATTTTATCCAAGCACTGATAATAGAAAAACCTATGACTAAACTCATGACTAAGAAATATTTATTACAATTAAAATAACTCAAAATTCCTTGACACAACCCACTGGCCCTAAGTGATTTTGTTTTTATCTACCTTTATGACATCATTCCCTACTACTCTGCTCATAATTTACTATCCTTCAGCTATAATGGCTGTTTGTCTTTTTCTTTAATGCATTGGATTTATTCCCATCTTAGGGCTTTTCACTTGCCATTCCTTACCTGGGAAGATTTTGCCTCAGATCTTTCCTTCAATGGCTTCCTCTCTTCATTCAAGGGAGGAATTTAAATTTTACTTTTTAAGAATATCTTTTTTTATCTTTCCACATTTTATTGGTGCATTATAGTTGTACATAATGATGGGGTTTGTTGTTATGTATTAAGAATAGCCTCTTTTGGGGCTGGGGATGTGGCTCAAGCGGTAGCGTGCTCGCCTGGCATGCATGCGGCCCAGGTTCGATCCTCAGCACCACATACAAATAAAGATGTTGTGTCCACCGAAAACTGAAAAATAAATATTAAAAATTCTCTCTCTCTTTCTCTCTCTCTCTTTAAAAAAAAGAATAGCCTTTTTATAGCAGAGAGGCTATTAGGGAAGAAGAAGGGGAACAAGGGAGTGCATAAGAGAGAGTAAATGTGTTAGCTTTTTGTTGTCATAACCAAAATACATGGCAAGAAAAACTTAGAGGAGGAAAGATTTATTCTGTTTTATGGTTTTGGAAGATTCAATCCACGGTTGGCTGTCTGTAAGGCATAAACATTATGGTGGAACAGCATGGTAGAGGAAAACTGCTCAGCTCATGGCAGCTGGGGGTTGGGGAGGACAGAGAGAAGGGGAGAGAGAGGTGGGGAAGGAAGGTAGAATGAAAGAGTTTCCTACAACTAGTTACCACGTCCCAGTATTACATTCAACTCTCAATGAATTAATCCACTGATCAGGTAAAAACTCCCATGATTCAATCATTGCCTAAGAACCTGTCTCTGAATCTTGTTGCATTGGGGACCATAGTTTCAACACATAACCATTTTGGGGGACATTCCAGATCAAAATCACAACAGTAAGGGAGGGTACTGGGGGATGGATATGATCAAAGTATGTTATTTGTATATACAAATATGTCATCATGAAATTCATTATTCTGAATGATTACACTACAAAGAATAGCCTTTATTTTTAAAAGGTATTTTTAGTTATACATGGACAAAATATCTTTATTTTGTTCATTTATTTTTATGTGATGCTGAGGATCAAACCCAGTGCCTCACATGTGCGAGGCAAGCGCTCTGCACTGAGCTACACCCCAGCCCCAGAAAAGCCTTTCTTGAGCACCCTTTCAGAAGTAGCTCCACCCATTTCAGATCACTCATTGTCTAAATTATTTTTCATAAACCATTTCCCTCTTTCCTTCCTAACACCTATCATTACCTGAAACTATCATAACCTGCTATTGCTTGATATTATCTTACTCCTTCTGCTAGAATATAAGTTCCTTAACGGTGTAACTTTGCCTCTGTGCACCATCCAGAACATATAGCAGGTATTCAAAAAACATTTGCAGAATTTAACAAAGGCCTGAAATAAATCTGGGTCCAGGGATCTTTACCTACAAGATGGAGAGTTTAGATAATTTCCAACTCAAAAATGTTGTACTTTTTTCCATTCAGATAACTTACTTTTTAAATGAAGTTTGAGCATGGGGAAAGAAGCTGTCAATTACAAGGAATGTGGGAATAGATATTCTATATATAACTGTTTCAAGTTTGAAAAAGAATCTGCCATAGTGATTTTCAAATTCATCAAATGTAGGTAGAATTTAGGAAGAGGAATGATGGCACACTTAAATTGAAAAAAAAAGACATTATTTCTGGCTAACCCTACACCTAAGTATCTTGAATAAAATAATATGACTTTTTTTTGGTCACACTGAGAAGGCCAAAGCAAGGTAGATAGAGCTCTTCCCTTAGTGATACCAAGGTGCTAACATTTTCACCAAAATGTTGTAGCATAAGCTTTGGCACCCTGCTTAGGACCAAAGTTCATCTCTGTCTCTTAATAACTGTAAAACTTTAGGGAGGTTATTTCACCTCACATACTTCATATTGTACCTCTGTGTAGCAGGGGCATTAATGGCATGTACCTCATTGAGTTCTTTTGAGGACTTAATGGGATAGTATTTATAAAGGGCTGACATAATATCTGGCACATCATAGCACTCATATTATTTATCATTAAGAATAATTAGGGGGCTGGGGCTGTAGCTCAGTGGTAGAGTTCTTGCCTAGCACATGTGAGGCACTGACTGGTTCCATCCTCAGCACCATATAAGAGTAAATAAGTAGATAGGCAGATAAATAAAATGAAGGTATTATGTCCATCTACAACTAAAAAAAATTTTTAAAGAATAATTAGGGGAATATCAAGATGTCAAAGAATGACAGGTAGAAGTTGGCAAGAAGGTTGGAGTGAGGAGTGAGATCCGAGGCTGAGAGAAGTTCAAAATATTTCTGACTATCACTGTTGAAGTTGGGCAAGATGAATGTGGTTGCTTAAAGGAGCAGCCAGCCTCTGGAAAGACATAATTTATTCTGGAATGAAATAGTTGAAAACAAAATTTTGCCAAAAGTCCCAAGAAATTACATATGGAATTGAAATTTACCTTCCTATGTTGGGAATGTATGGATGTGGGATTTATACTGAAATTTTATGTTTAGGCAGTTATAGTACATAGGACCCAGATTAAAAGAGACATATAATTTAAAATAGCTCATGTTAAGTAGGCATAACACATTCTAAACTTTTAAATCCCTGAGATGAAGTAGTTAATATGAAGTTTTGCAGCTTCATTAATGTGTACTTCATTGGTTGAGAATCTCAGAATATTTAGATAGAAATTGAGATTATTGTCCTATCTATGGAAAAAGAAAAGCATTCCCAAGACTACCAGCATCATAAACATTATTTTAGCAGGAGACCATAAAATATGTAAAAACATAAACACCAGTGGACCCTCTTTTTTAGGTATAATTGTTAGCTAATCTAGTTAGTCCTCACATGACATAATTTGTTTATGACTTGAGTCAACGAATTAAACCAACAATAATTATACACTTCAATTATGCAAGGCTTTATTTGAGACACTGATATTCAGTAACAAACAAGATAGATATGGTCCATCCCTTCATGGTATTTATATTCTAGGAGCAAGAAAATAAATATTGTTTTGCATTAATGGAATAGTATTATGATTTGAGGAGCATATTACAGAAATATCCATTCTAGTCCAGTGTATCAGAAAGGGTCTTATGGGGAAAAACACTAAGACAAGACTTGAAGAAGGAGTAGAAAATGTTTGGGAAAAGAGGGCTAGGGCATAGTGTCCTTAGAAGAAACAGCATGTGAGACTTGGATGCCTCACTTGGCTGATTATCTTTCTGATTATTATAGCAGATCTATTAAAAGTTCCTCTCAACTCTTTGCCAATCTAATGTGCATTTCTCTATATACTTGACAGTAATGTAATTGTTTTTTTTTCTTAAAAACATTCTGTGGTTCCAGATTTTCACAAAAGCATTACTTTTATTAAAAAGTCTTCTGTTCTAAAGTTGAGATGCTCAGTATGCATTTTCTGTTACCTATTTCTTTTTAGATTGGTCAGAAACTAATAGCTGGTCTTTTCATGTAAAATCCAAACTCTTTACAACTTTTATATTTTTCTGTACAACATTTGATATTGTATGATGCCATTATAATTTATTAGTGGTATTTGTAAAACCACTAATGTATGGACAATGAACCCACACATCCATGTAATTTTCTGTACTCACACACTGTTGTGTGAGGAGAGCAGTGCTGGAGAAAATTATTATATATATATATATATATATATATATATATCATATATTATATATATGTATCATATAATATATACATATTATATAGATATTTTTTCAGGTTACTGCAGATCAATAAACCAGAACACTAGACCTATGCTGTCTAATATGGTAGCCACTGGCCACATGTGACTATCCAGCACTTGAAACACAGCTAGTCTCTATTGAGATATGATGTATGTGTAAAATATTCCCTGGATTTCAAAGATTTAGTACAATAAAAGAGGAATGTTAATTTTCTCACTTATTTTTTTATAATAATTACATGTTGAAAACATTTTAGATTTATTGGATTTAAATATATTAAGTTAATAGCACCCATTACTTTTTACATTTAAAAATGTGGCTACTAGATAATTACATGTGGATCATGTTTATGGCTCATGTTATACTTCTATTGGTTAGTAATGTTCTAGTCTTTATTTTGTATATGTAAGCAAGGCTGGGGTAAATCAGAAGACAAAACTAAACATGTGCTATGATTGTTAGTGAGCATCAGGGGTCATCAGTACTGGTTAGGGAATGTGTAATTTTTGATAGAATCAGTTACTGAAACAGATATATGGAGACATTTTTGGGGATGGGGATTAGAAAAAAAAAAACTTGATCAGATGCTGATCCCACCTAAGGGTAAGAGGCAGATCCCTAAAAATGCTATTTTTTAAAAAAACTAGACTATTGTTCTCAAGGAGCTCTTGCTGATTGATTTGCCCATGAAATATCTAGGCAAGCCCACAAGAATAAAATGTAGTACTATGTTAGAAGAAAGTTAATGTGAAGAAATAGAAGGTGAGACTTTTTGTAGATAAATTTCCTATATTCACATTTAGTATCAACAAGATTAAGGAAGGCACACTTTGTAAAAAATACTTTGCAATTGTCTAACACTTTTAATCTTAAAGTACCTTAGTAATATCACCATGTTAATCATCTTGATTTCAACGTGAAATATTGAGTAGTGAGTGTTATTATCTCATTTTATGCATTAGATGTGTGTCAGTGAAGTAAAGGACTTGCCAAAATTAGATAATTGTCATCAGAGCTCACATGCCAGGTTGGAAGAGGTTACATGGAATTATTTTCAGAAATGTTTAGTAGTGGGGATATACTTTGTGATGGAGCACTTGACTAGCCTGCATGAGGACCTTGGTTTGATTTCCAGAACCACCAAAAAAAAAAAAAAAATTAAGGATGGAATTACAAGGGATGTAGTAGAATGGCACATTGCCACTTTATACATTTTCTTGACTAATAGAATTGAAAAATTATATAAGAGTTTTGTAAATTTGCATTGATTGAAATGTACCTGAAGGATTTAATATTTAAAGTAAGCAAGTGCAGATTAATTCATTATATTTATTTGTTTGGGATTTATTTTTTGGGGATCTAGTTTGTTTAGAATAGAGATTACTTGTCTATTTAGACATAGTTCATTCACTCTACAAACATCTATTGAGCATTCATTATTGCCAGACCATGAATATGGCATCGAGCCTGGTCTCAGGAAGCTTATAGTCTAGTAGAAAGAGGCAGATACATAAAAAATGCCTGAAAGTATTCCAGGTGCTCTGATAAGAGAGTAGATCTAACACTGATAGAGCTCTTCCTATGTACCAGAAACTCTTTTATGTGTTTTTAAAAGAATAACAAATTATTAAAATAATTTTAAAATATGGAGTTTTGCTATGTTATTCTGGTTGGTCTCAAACTCCTGAGCTCAAGTGAACTTCCTGTCTCAGCCTCTTGAATAGCTGGGACTATGGGTGCAAGCCACCACTCCTGGCTCAGTATAATAAATAATTTAACCTTCAGGAGAATCTCACTAGATAAGAAATTGAAATATTCCCATTCTACATATCCTAAAAATGTGCAAAAAGAGATTGGAGGTCATGTTAGCTAGTGAGTTGCAGAGCTTGGATTCAAACCTAGGCAAGCTTTACTCTTCACCACTGCCCAGAGATATGTGCGGTGCCACCTGAGTGGACAAAAAAAAAAAAATGCTTCATAATGAAAGTGACGCTTGATCTGAGTTTGGTGAAAGGATAAGGTGTTTATCAGGATGCCAAAAGGGAAGAATTCCTATTAAGGTGGTAAAAAGAGCGAAGACATAGCCAAATGAAGCAGTATCTCAAAATGAAGAAGTTCAGGACAAATGAGAGGGGAAGGTGGAAAGGAGGAAATAGAGTAGGCCAACCAGAATCACAGGGAAGAAAAAAGTTGGTAAAGGAGGAAACTTGAAACTAACAAAGTGAGCTTGGCAGAATATCTAAGGATTCATTGACCAAACTGCCCACATTTCCCTTTAGCATAGACAGCTGAGAAACTTAAACTTATTTAAATCACTTATTGTGTGAACTTGGGCAAACCATTTTTCTTTTCATTTTTTATTAATGCAATATGATCATACATAATAATGTGATTCATTTAGACATATTTGTACATGCACACAATTTGATCAATTTCATCCCTCAGCATCTTCCCTTAATCTCCCATCTTTCCTTCCCTGATCTGCTTGCTCTGGTTTTATAAGATCTCGTTTTAATTTTTTTCCCTCTAGTTTCCACGTATGAGAGAAAACATACAATCCTTGGCTTTCTGAGTCTGACCCATTTTGATCAATACAGTGCTGTCCAGTTCCATCCATTTTCCTTCAAATGACATAATTTCATTCTTATTTATGGCTGAATGAAACTCTATTTTATATATGTATGTGTATATATACATATGTATATACAAATGTAATGCATACATATATTATACATATTAAATGTATATATTTATATATATGCCCTCATAAAACTTTTATATATACATGAGTATATATAAATATAATATATAGATGTATTATTATATGATACGTGTATATATTATATTTATATATACATATGTATATATAAATATATATGTTGCTATTATATGACTATACATGTATTGCTATAATATGCCAACTTTAATCCTTTTAGAAAGATACTGAGGAGTGGTATAGTTGGGTAATATGGTGGTTTCATTCCCAGTCTTTGAGGAGTCTCCATATTGATTTCCATAGTGGTTGTACTAATTTACAATTGGCGCAAATTATTTTAATTCTCTAGACCTCAATTTTATCATCAGATATCGTAAGGGCAAAGACAAAATGGTCTCTGTGTCCCTTTCCAGCATGGGTCTCATGGTTTCAATTGGTTCTAGTGTGCAAAGAAGAGAATTTTGCGTTTGTGAATGACATTTAGATTTGTATTTCAGAAAGATGTCATTATTTTATAGGGAAATATTATGATAAATTTTTTACAAAACGCAGCTTAAATTGTAATTATAATACTTACTTGGAACACTTCCACTTTGGGAATTTTACCTTGTACACCTTGTGAATAAGTGCCCTCCATTCTTCCTATGTTTAACACCACTGCCTATCCATTGTTTCTGATATCCTTTTATTTCTCAACTGGAGGTGACCCCTTTTCTTTTCTGTTGTTCCTTTGGTGTATTTTCTGGCAACTATGTCTTCTGTAAGTCTAAGTTCCCCTGAGTTTTATTCTTAATTGTTTCAATTGAATTAACTGTCATCTCTATATAAATACCTTCCAATTAATTGCTTTAGTCCTATATTTCCAGTGCATATGGTGTCATCTAAAAATGACATGGCTAACACATAACTCTGCATCAACATTTTTCTAAAATCTTTCTTTTTTATTATAAAATCACAGTATTTTCTTTCTCAGTATAAAACTGGAAAGTACAGAGAAGCAAATAATATAATCATCCCCATATTCTATCATACCAAGAGCTAATCACTGTTACTATATTACTGTATAGTTTTCTAAGTTATTTTGTTTGTATGTATATAATACGTGTGCATCGTTCATATTGTTTTGTAACTCTTCATGAACATCTTTGATAGGCAATTCCTGTGTTATCATTGGGAAATTATTTCCTACTTAGTTATATTACAAACTTTGCTTATGTGAATTCTTATTGCTTGAACTACACTCATGGTACTTGCTCATGGTTGGTATTGTGGTTATTTGCACTTTGACATAACTTCCCAAAAGGATTTCTTAATTTTTGAGACCAGATCTTATATTTCTTTGTGTCTCTCATAAAATTTAGCATTGGATTTCCACATGGGAATCATTCAATAAATGCTTGTTGAATGAATGGAGAGATTATATGCTAAGCTTAGGTGACAAGGAAAATGATGGTAAATACTATTTATTAATAGAAAGAGGAGTGTGGTTTGAAAAAAGGGAACATGATAAATATGACTTTAAACATAGTATCCTGATGTTGAAAATATTTTGAAATAAATTCTGGAAAATTTTAATTAGTTGTTTGTTAATTTCATCTTCGTAGATTCATGTAGTAGAGTGTTGGAGCTAACTGAAGCTCCAATAACTTAAATTGATGACTATTATTCATATATATGCATATATAAATATGTATATATATATGTGTGTATATATGTGTGTGTATATATATATATATATATATATATATATATATATATATACACACACACACACATATATATTCACAAATATATATACACAAATATATATATATATATTTCCCCTGCCATGTTGAGGATCAAACCCAGGGCCTTCAGCATGCTGGCAGATACTCTCCTATGGAGCTACACCCCCACATATTTTCCCTAATTCCTAATGCCTGGGCTAAGTAAGACTTTCAACTTCTAGTTTAGATTCAATCCAGGACAGAGAATTGGTACCTGATACCAAAAGAGCCAATCAGAGGGCTTCCAATGGAATAATGGAATACGGAATTGAGTTTTAACTACTATAGACTCACTCTGGCTGATTTCTTGCATAGAGGAGATATAACCCAGGGGTTTGTGACATGTCCGACTATGCAGTTTGAAAAGCATACAGTGCCAATCCATAGTAGAATAGTGAGAGATTCCATGATAATGTATAGAAACTTCAACATTATCCTTTTCCTCATTTTTGATTCTCCCTCTCAGCCTCTGGTAAACACCTTTCTATCCTCTGTGACTGAGATCGACTATTTTAGATTCAACAAATGTGAGAGCCTACATTGTTTGTCTTTCTATACCTGGCTTATTTCACTTAACATTGTGTCTTCTAGTACCATCCATGTTGTCACGAATGACAGAATTTCTTTCTTTTTTAAGGCTGCATAGTATCCCATCATACAGATTTTCTTTATCCATTCATCTGAGGATGGACATATTGGTTGCTTCCATTCTTGGCTATTGTGAAGAATACCAGTTTTTGACATACCAATTTCAATCCCTATATATATATATATATATATATATATATATCTCCAGAAGTGGAATTACTAGATCATAAGGACAAAGGATCTGAACATCCATTTCTCAAAAGAAAACATATGAATGGCCAATAGATATATGAGAAAATGCTGAACATCACCAATCATCAGCAAAAATGCAAATTAAAACAACAATAAGATGTTACTTCACAACTGTTTGAATGGCTATTATCAAAAACACAAGACAACAAGTGTTGTAAGAATGTGGAGAAAGGGGAAACTCTTATACACTATTGTTCATGGGAATATGAATTAGCACAGCCATTACAGAATACAGTAGAAATGTTTCTCAAAAAACTGTATTGGCTTTGAAGCTTTGTTGACAATCACTTGTCCATATATGTTGTGGGCTTATTTATGGAGTCCATTTTGTTCCATTGAGCAATCCCACGATGTCTTCATTTTTGTAGATTTACAGTAAAAGTTGGAATCAGTGTTATCTTTTCAACTTGTTCTTTTTAGAAGTTGTTTTGGTTATTTTAGGTAGTTTGCTTATCCACATGAATTTTAGAGTTGACTTATGAATTTCTACCAAAAAAAAAGCCAGCTGGTGTTTTGATTGGGGTTGCCATTTAACTACAGATCGATTTGGGAAGAATTGACATCTTAATGATATTGAGGGTTCTGCTCTGTGAATATAATATAGCTCTCCATTAATTAGGTCTTTTTATTTCTCTCAGCAATGTTTCTAATTTTCAGGGTGTAGGTCTTGAACATATTTAGTCAGATTTATCCCTAAGTTCTAAAGCAAAACCCTTCTGTTTATGTTTCTCAAAGCTCTGTGAATCTTAAAGTTTTCTTGTAAGTAGTAGTTCCACTCAATAATGAACCAGATGAATGTTTCAAAGAAATGCAAATTGACCAGAAAAGACCAAAATGGTGTCCTAATATATCTCGATTTGTACTTTAATCAGAATTGATGCAATTGAACTTTTTTCACATTAGGTGCATAGCAGGCTTATAAACACTTTTGTACTGACTAGGCTTTAGCTACTGGCTCTTTGCTCTGTGTGTGTGTGTGTGTGTGTGTGTGTGTGTGTGTACATGTGGGTCCCCACATATGCCAGTATTTTTTATCATTTTATAATTAAATTAGTGCTATCACACTTTTGGATTTTTGGTAGGAAGGATTCTAACATGGCTTCCAAGATTTTTCTTGCCTTCTGCTGTTTATTTTCTGTATACTTCCTTAGGACTGGGGATGTAGCTCAGTGGGAGAGCACTTGCCTAGCATGCATGAGGCCCTGGGTTTGATCTCTAGCACCCACACAAAAAATCCCCTACAACAACAATAAGAAGAAGAAAAACAAAAACCAAAATGACCCAAAGATTTCTGTATATTGATTGCCTTCCCATTAAGAGTGGTTTGGGCCTGTGAATTTTTTGGTTCATCATTCCCCTGATTAGGTTATATTATATGACCAACATGAAGAGATTTTGCATAGATAATTAAGGTATCCAATCAGTTGATTTTTTTGAGTCAACAAAAAAGGAGATTATCCTGGGTGGGCTTTCCTTGATCTGGTGGTAAAAGACCTTAGGAGAGAGATAGAGCCACTCCCAAGGAGAAAGTTTTCCTGTTAGCCTCAAATAAACAAAACCATGTTGTACACTGCCTGTGGAGAGGGTGAACCTCTAGAACTTGTAAATGCTAAATATCTCATTTATGTAACTGTAAGGAACTAAAAATGGCCAACAATCTTCTCAATAGGTTCAGAAGAAGATTCTGAGCTTCACATGAGATACCTTGATTGAAGCCTTTTGAGCTCCTGAGTACACCCATCAAAGTAATGGTTGGGCTCCTGATCCATGGAAACAGATAATAAATGTGTGTGGTTTTACATGGCCAGGCTTGTGACAATTTGTTACACAGAAATTAATTATAATTTACACAATGGCTACTGTAGCTTGCTTTGGAATGTCTGCCATTGTATTGCTACAACAGCCATAACAAAAGACTATAGCATGGATGACACAAACAGAGATTTATTTTCTCACAATTCTGGAGGCTAGGAATCCAAGGTCAAGGGGTTAGCCAGTTTGGTTTCTTCTCAGGCCTTTCTTTGCTTGCATGTGACCACTTTCTCACTGTGTCCTCACACAGTCTTTCTTCTATGTGCACACATCTAAGTCCTAATCTCTTGTAAGGACACCAACCATATTGGATTAGGACCTATTCTCAGGACCTCACTATAATTTCACTATCTCTTTAAAGACCTTATCTCCAACTTGATTACATTCTGAGATACTAGGAGTTAGGTTTTCAACATTGAATGGGGGGGGGGCACAGTGATATTTCATTGAGACTTTCTTTTTAGCTCCTGAACCTCTGCTACATCCACATATTCTTCAGGTTTTTGTCATACCATTGTGTTCCAGATACTTTCTGTTTATTTTTGTGGGATGGGGGGGGGTCAGGATTGAATCCGGGATGTTGTGCATGCTAGGAAAGAGCTCTACCACTGAGCTACACCCCAGCCCTTTTTCTTGTTCTTGACAGTTTTAGCTTCAGATTAACATGCAAAATCTTTGATGATTACATTCCAATCTTAATGGTCAATTAGCGCACAAGTAACAAAATCATCACCTTGCATTTGTATATTTTTGACAATATTACATGGTACTTTCATATGCATTCTTATTTGAAACTGAAAACAATATGGTGAAGCATATCAGGTTAGTATTATTATTATGTACTCAAAATTTAGGAAAACACACTCTAAGAGGTGAGGGGGCTAGTTTTATATTATATAACACATGTCTTCGGAATCTAAGTCTAGTGCTCTATTCACTAGATAAACTATTGAGACAAACTGTCCTTACCCAAATAGCAGGATTCCCATTGAATATTTGTAACACCTTAGTCTCAGTTCATTTTGGATTAGGGCCAAAATGAAATGCAAATTCTATAATTGTCCTCATCCCAACACCCGTGTTATGAACTCTGGGGGGTTTTGTCTTTATGTGGAATAAGGCTTCCTTGGTTCACAACCCATTATCCCATTTTCTTGTTATTTCTGTTGGAGAAATTTTTGTAAAGTAAGTCCACTTGAACCTTTTTATGGAAGGGACGTTCATCAACTGAATTTGGGTTTATTTTAACATATATGCCCGTTTTGGGGTACATAGTGAAATTGATTGCTTTAAACACATCTTGATGAGTTTGTAAACTTCTATAGTAGGTGTTTTCTTCTTAATAGGCTTTGACCGTGTGATGTAGGTATACAATAATTATTGAATAAGCACAGTGGAGAAGCAAGTTAATGAATTCCTCTTAACAAAGGTGAACTGGATTGAATAAACTGAAAGATAAAAGGTAATAATGCAAATTCCATATGTATTTGGAGTTCTCATCTCTTTCCAGCAGTTTGATAACGCCTAGCAACATGGTATTATCTTTAGTTTTAGCAAGTTTTTGAGTAGCTGGTTATTCTTAAATTCACCTAAAATTCATCACAGTACTATAATTTCAATGTATGGAAGTTGAAATAACAAGAGAGCAATATTGAGATCTAAGATCCTAGATCAGGGGGCTGGGGTTATAGCTCAGTGGCAGAGCACTTGCCTAGCATGTCTGAGGTACTGGGTTCAATTTTCAGCACCACACACAAACAAATATAATAAAGGTCCATTGACAACTAAAAATATATATTTTTTTAAAAAGATCCTAGATCAGTGTACTTGTAAGCAAAGGGAGAAATACTAGGGAAAAACTATACTACAGGTCCCCACACTCACCCCATCACTCCCTTAAAACATAGAACCCTCAAAGAGTGATTAAATGATTTCTAAGAGCAAACTCTCATTATTTTTCCAAAGAGGAGTCAGAAAATACAAGGAGAAAAGATACCAGACAGGAGATGTAAGAAGGTGGCCCCAGGCTGTAACAGTCTAGAAGGTAAAGAATGAATAGAAGACAGGCAAGGGGAAAAACTGGCTTGACCAGGGGTTTTTGTTGGGGGCTAGGGTGACAGAGTTGGGAAGACAGAATGGAGATTCTGAACTAGAGAAGTCACGCCAGAGTTTGGAATCACTGTAACAGCCGTAAACAGCTTAGGTGACAGAATCACACCACTTGGAATCTTCGGCTTCTTACTAGTCCTGTAACCTTGGGCAACTTGCTTAACCTTTACACCTCAGTTTTGTCACTAGTAAAATGGAGATAATAATAAAGTATGCTTTGCGGAGTGGCTATGAGAGTTAAGAGAGTTGGTAGTTCAGAGCTTGGCTAATAGTAAACAGTAAAATGTCAAACTGCTATATTTGTAGTTGTTATTCTTTCTCTTTCTTAATATGCTGTACTCCATTAAGGAGGAGGAGAGTGATGAACAGTTTTGTGAGAAACTTGGTCAGGCTTATTTTGAGGTGTGGGCTTCACTGAGGTAAAGTGGCACTGCTTCCAGAGAATACCCTTTACCTGGGCCTTGCCGTGAATATGAGAGGCCGAGATTCAGGCTGTCAGGACACACGGATGACCTCCTTGGCTAACCTGGGGCGGCTGCTCTGTTGTCCCTGTATACTTGACAGTTTTCATTTCTGCCTCTTGGGTACTAGAAGCCATGTGGGCTCACACCCGAGTTTCCCGGTTTCAGAGGCGTGAGGGCCATTTGGCAGTCATCGTGCTTCCGGGCCCAGCCTTGCCACGCATTGGCCAGGGAGTTCAGCTCTGACCCCACACTTGGTCCTAGCCCTAGC
>NW_026000283.1:11782823-11790589 GCF_001458135.2 Marmota marmota marmota
GGCGGACGAGCGGCTGGGGCGCAGGGACGCGGCAAACAAGGTGAGGCAGGTTGCTGAAGTCACAGGGGTTCCATTAGCCGCTTCCCTGCCTCCGGGACCTGGCGGTGCGCGTGGTGCAAGGCAAAGAGTTGATCTGCATCAGGGACACTGGGGCGGGGAATCCGCTTCGCTCTGTGCGCACCCCCCTTTTGCCTTTTCTACCGCGTGCTGGTGCGCTCCCTTATCCCTGCACCTTTGCCAACTCCAGGTCCCTCTGACCCCGCCAGATACCTGGGTTCTTCTAGGATCCTAGAACCCAGTTTTCCTGTGCTCTTTGTCATCTTTCCAAGATCTTCTCTGGGCTTCTAGGTCGCTGCCCTGATAGTCTGGGGTTCCGATGTCCACCTCGGCCCTCTATCAGTTTCTGCTTTGTGCCTTCTTAACCCATCCCTTCGTCACAATCTTCAAACTTGGGAGGCTGTGCTGCTGGCTCCCAAGTTAGGAGCACATTCTTTTTCCTCGAAGCTTTGAACTTAGTTTTGAACATCCTTAGCTCTGAATGTCTCGGCTGTTTTTGGTTTAATCACAGTTGACTAATGATTTTTTTTTTTTTTTTGGAGGCTTACAGCTTAGCCTGCGTTTACTGAAAGTGGTGGGATCATTCCTTCATTAAATATTCTTTAGTAAATATCTGTTAAGGAACTTGAAAAATGTCTTTCTAGTTTTCAATAACTTAATTCAAGAACCATAGCCATTTGAAATGTGTGTATATATGTTTGTGTGTAATCCTTGTACATGGTCCTAAACCTTCCAGGATGCTAAACAGGCCTGACAGAGGGAGAACTGGTAGGGTTTGTGATGCCTAGCTCCATTCCTGAATCTGTAAATTAGGATGCTCATCCTTTTAATGCAGTTGAGAGGAACTTAATGGTTTAGGGGGAAAAAAGTCACTCAAGTTAATATAGTTTGGTTACTAAGCACATTGAATAGGAACTGAGAGACTTGGAGGAGGTTTAAAACTGCCTCTGTTGGGAGGGTACCTGCCCCCTCCTCTTTAAAAGAAGCCACAGTTTCTTACAGTCTCATATTTATGTAAACCCCGCAGAAACAGCATTTTTAAACCTTGTAGTTATTTTTTAAAAAACAAACAGCCCCAAACTCCTACTTTCAGCTTATCACTTTCTCCCCATGCAGTTGCTATTTTAATTCTCATACTGAGGTTCATTTGTAATATAAAGAAAATTAAATGGAGACATCAAAAGTGGAGGCAAATACCAGCAAACAAGCCCATGCTGATGTATGCAGTTATGTTTTTGGAAATAGGATATATCTAGTGCTTAAATTTGAAAACTGAGAAAAAATGAACTAAGTAGCCATGACATCATTTTATATCTAAAAATATTAGCTCCCTTAACTGCAAGTTTTTATTAAAATCCTTAAAATTAACAGTGATAGATTTGTTTGCTTGATGGGTGACCAGGTGTTGCCACTGACACAGTGTGAACTAACTGACAGAAATCTCAGAAGAAACCAAGTTGTAAATGAAGATAGTGGCTAAATTTCACTGTCCTGGTAGCACTTCTTTTGGCAGTGAGACAATGAGAATACTTTCTGCTACAATATCAGATGATATATTTTTAACATAGATAAATAAGAGTCTCAATTGCCCAAGGCCTTTAATCTGCCATTTTTATAAGCACATTTTAAATTGTGTGGTGTGACCCTGTAGAGTTTAGCTGATGTTATGAAGAAAGTAGTTTTCACAAGAGCAGTAAAGGCTATTGGATATCAATTTAGTTAGATAACTTGCAGGTGAAAGTGTTGTTTCCCATTCATTTGGTAAATTCCTGAGCTCACTTAAGTTCTATTTAAAAATTGAATATTGTAGGGAGAGAGTACTTGTTCCAATAGGCCCACCATTATAGGTCTGATTTTTTTGGCAACCCATTCTCAAAAGATATACAAACTTGTGACTATTTCAAGGATAAGAGTGCATACCATTTTGTTACTTTTTTCTTTTGTGTTTCTTATTAATACTGAATCCAAGCTAAAATTACTACTGATGTGATTATATTGTAAAACTATTTATGTTTGCTTAGAAGAAAAATATGGATGTGAGTTAGCTATAAGCATTTTGCTCTGACTCCTCAATATATATTTAATAGCTCTCCTGGTACATCTAGAGGTTATCAAAATGGATATTTCTGGTGTTATTAAGTGTAATTGCAGTTTGCTATTGTATTATCTTTCTTGTTTTCAATTATGTTTCTTCATGTAATGTGACTTGCAGTAGTGAAATGAGACTAATTTTCAAATTGTTTGATTTTTTGATGTTTAATATACTACTACTGACTTCTCAAGTAATATGTCAGTTGAACTCTATTTTTATTGCTATGAAATAATACAACAGTTTGGCAGGAATCATCAGACTTCAGAAAGTGTAGAAAGAGTGTAGGAAAAATGAAGAGCTCTAGAGAATACATCTGAAAATTAGGGGAACAAATGACTTTACCAAGTTAGACTCATAGCAATCAGCTTTTTATTTTTTTTTTTTCCTTTCATACTGGACTTTGCACCCAGGGTTGCTCTGACACACTGAACTACATTCTCAGCCCTCTTGAGACAGGGTCTTGCTAAGTTGCTCAGGTCCTTCTGCCCCAGCCTCCTGAGTCCCTGGGATTATAGGTGTGTGCTACTGTGCCTAGCAGCAATTAGGTTTGTGAGTATTATTCATTCATTTATTAATTCATTTATAAAATCAGCTGAGTGCCTTTTGAATGCCAAGACCCTGTATTAGGCACACTTAAAACTTGTAAGCCATAATCATTGCTCTTGTGGAACATGACAGTAATCATATTCTATCAGAGGTTATAGATAAAAAAATAAATAAACAAATGAAGAATATCCTTATAGATTGTAGTAATAACAAGTAAGAAAATAAGGGAATGTGACACAGAGAACAAGGAAGGGCCTATTTAAGTAAGCGGGGGAAGGCCTCTATGACAGTTAATTTTAGGTGTCAATTTGTCTGGATAAGGAATACTTAGAAACTGGTAAAACATTATTTTGGGTGTGTCTGTGACGGTGTTTGCAGAGATCAGTATGTTACTTTGATTGGTTATGTGGGGGAGGATCCTCCCTCAGGATCAGAAAGCTGGAGTATCCAATTGGCTGGAGAGAACAAATACAGAAGGTGAACTGGTCTTTCCCAGAGCTGAGAAAGATTCTTTCTGTGGCCTTGGACATCAGGACTCCAGGCTTGCTGGCCTTTGGACTTGGGCTCCAGGGCTTACAGCAGGAGCCCCTTGGGTTCTCATGCTTTCAACATTCCTTGAACTGAGAGTTACAACATCTGTCTCCTTGGTTCTGAGGCCATTGGACTTTGACTGAGCCACACTACCAGCACCCCAGGGTCTCCAGTTTGCAGATAGCCTGTCTTGGGACTCTCTAAGCTGCTGTAATTGTGTAAGCCAATTCCTTTAATAATTTCCCCTACATATTTATTTATGTGCATATTTCTTGGTTCTGTCTCTGGAGAATCCCAACAAATATAGCCTCTTAGAGAAGGTGATGTTTGAGAAGATACCTGAAAAAGAATAGAGAATGAGTCTGCCTTGTCAAGATATGGGTGTATATTCTCCAGAGAACGTTCTTGCAGAGAGAAGAGTAAGAACTAAGGTCTTGAGGCAGGAAATCAGGCTTGCAGTTTATGAAGAACAGAAAGAAAGCCAGTAATGGCACTACCTAGTGAGCTGGGAAGGGAAATGGTTACAGAAGATGTTAGAGATCTTAGATGGAGTCAACTAATAGATAAGACTTGGAAGCTTTGAGAAAGAATTTGAGTTTGATTCTCAGAACAGTGAGAAGTCATTGAAGAGTGCTTTCTGTGGGAAGCAATTGACTATAAAATAAAATGTAAGCCTGTGGAACTAAAAAAATAAGTGTTTTGCTAAGGAGAAATAGAATGTTCAGCTAATCAGTCATCTACATTAATAACTGAGAGTGAGAGATTCTTTGATTAAGTATGCTAAATCAATATTTGATTTCGTTCTACTCTGCTTAGTTAAAGGGTGGGGTAATGGGACTTTGAGGTGAGTATGTTAAAAAGTAGTCCACTTTCCACTGTCACATTGTCACCTGTACTGCAAGGTAAGTTGTCATCAACTTGATTCAAATCAGATCACTGTTAAATTTTTAAGAGCTTGTTTTTCAAAGAATGATGTTTTATTTTTCATAGGAATATGTTCCTTGGGAAGGTTGGAAGTTGCATTTCTGTATAAAAGGAATATCCTAAGTTTAGTCATGGCCTTTGGAATTTTAAGTGAGGTTTTCCATTTCCCTTTAACCATTGCCTTCCCAATATTTTCAATTTCCATACTTTTATTCCTGGAGAGATTAGGGTTATTCTATTGTTTGAAGCTTAAATTAATTTTATTGCTCTGAGCCATTACTTCAAAGCAATTCAGATTCGAGGTCTAGATGTTCCCAAATAGGAACATAGAAGGCAATTGAAGTCCCACGGGGTAAATCCTAATATTGTAGGGGGATGACCTGCAAAAATTCTTTAGCAGCTCTTCCAGAGTCAAGTTCCACCTCCTAAACTGAGCACTCAAGGGGTCTTTCATGATTTGACCCTAGTCTACTTTCCCACATATATTTATTATTCTTGTATAAATTTCTGTTAATTTCAACTGATTTTTCCCAGTTTGGAACTTTTCTATTTAGCATTATTCCTGGCATACAGTAGGTGCACAATGGGTGCTTCTCAAATGGAAACTATGCCATCCATTTGAAAAGCCCTTCCTTGGGCTGGGGTAAAGCACTTGCCTAGTATGTGTGAGGCACTGGGTTCTATTCTCAGCACCACATATAAGTAAATAAATAAAATAAAGTTCCATCAACAACTAAAAAAAATAAAATAAAAAACCTCTTCCCTTTCCTTTCTGTCATTTTAAATCCCAATACTTGTCAAGGAACAGTTTAAATATCAGGCACCATTACAGCATCTGCCACTGAGCCTGATCTCTTTCTCCTCTGAATGTGAGCAGTAGGCACACACTTGCCCTGTTGTGTCATGATTATCTTATTTGATGCCTGAACTCTTCTGCATTGGTCTCTGGCTCCATGAAGGTGACCTGAACCTTGTCTGGTTTCCCATCATTGTATTCTGAGACCTGGCATATAGTGTATACTGTATAGTTATTAAGTTATGAATATATACTGCCTTGTGATATTTCTCCTATTTTTGGACACTTATATAAGTTAATACTGTTTTGTTTCTCACATGTACCTCTGAGGTTTTTTCTTCTAGTACTTGGTATCAAGTCCAGGGGTGTTCTACCGTTGAGCTACACCCCCATTCATTTTTATTTTTTATTTGAGACAGGGTTTTGCTAAGTTGCTGAGATTGGCCTTGAACTTGCAATATTTTTGCCTCAGCCACCCAAGTCTCCAGAATTATAGGCATGTGCCATCTCATCTGCCTCCTGGTGGTCTTCTGAAACAGTTTTTGAGAGAGGTTATTTAGAAACAAAGTTAAGAGCACAAGCTGTGGAGCTAGGCTATTGGTGAGAAAATGCAAGAAAGTTTAGAGGCGAAATGACTGGGTTATGAGACCTTTAGCCTAATTAGTGCATTAATATGTTGATAGGAATTAATTGGATGGTAACTATAGGCAGATATGATGTGGCTGGAGGAGATAGGTCATTGGGGGCATGATTTGGGGGTATATATTTTGTCCCTGGTTAGTGGAATGGTCTCTCTCTACTTCCTGGTGGCTTGGCTATGTCCTGAGCCACTTTCCTCTACCACACTCTTTCACCATGATGTTCTGCCTCATCTGAGCCCCAAAGCAATGGAGCTGGCCATCTATAGAGTGAGACCTTTGAAACCATGAGCCTCAAATACATTTTCCTCTTCTAAATTGTTCTTGTTAGGTATTTTGGTCACAGTGGTGAAAAAGCTGGCTAAAACACTGTATCTGAGTCACCACATCTGTAAAATAGAGATAATTGAACTTACCTGTTAGGGCACTTGTAAGGATGAGATGTGTTAGCTAGGCCCACAATTTAACAGTTTTCAAGTTTCAAAAGTTCTGAAAATTATAAAAAATTAATTTGGTCAGTTAGATGTCAAGTGGTAGCAAAACATTGCTCAAACTGATATCCGTGGTCTTCATTAATAGTCTTTATTCTACTTATTGTTAATATTTTCTTGTTTTTGCTATAGTATCAGTAATATGTTTATGGGGATAGTACCACAGACCTTAGTGGGGTATTACATAATTACTCATTTTCCCCAGTTCGGAATTTTTCTGTTAAGCATTATTGAAACATAATATTTAGCTAATGCAGGCTATTGCCTATCTAAAAGTCTGGAAATTTCTGAATTTGAATCACATCTGGCACCAAGGTTTTCAGATAAGAGATTGTAAACCTCACAGTAAAGGGCTTAAATCATGGCCTTGCACATAGTAAGCTGTTGCTGTGGGTGGTAGAGATTAGGGAGGTAAATAAATTACTTTATCTTTTCCTAATAGCTTGCTCATAATGGTTACCATGTAAATGGTTACCATGTAGATACATGCTGATTTAGTCCTACAATGACTCTGAATATAGAGGGCTGGCTGTATTGTCCTAATCTTATAGGAAAGCAGATATGGCAAAACAAAGATCCAGGCCTTTCAGTGCTCTCTTTAGTACCATGAAGAGTATTTATTTATTGATTTTTGTTTTTATTTTGTTACTTAAGACCAACTAGTTCTTTAGGACAAGAGAATCTTTTTTTAGGGGGGAGGTGGAATTCAGTTAAGATTTTATTTAATATGATTAGATGCCTGTGCTTTGAAGTTGCTAAACATTTTTTTTTCACTAATGTATATAACTAAGTGTATGGATGTCTGTATTAAAAGCAGAAGAAAGGTATAAAACAAATGATACATAGTTCCTGCCTTTAGCAGCTCTAGCATCATGCATGGTTACATGGGGGCATGAGTCTATGTTATAATCCTTTACTTTCCTCTGTACTCTTGAAATAATATAAAAAACATACAAAAGGGGCCAAGGGCATGGCTCAGTGGTAGAGAATTTGCCTAGTATGTGCTTCATCCTGTGTTCCATCCCCAGCACTACCAGAAACGGTGAAAAAACAAAGGGAAATCCAAGTGTCAATTGAAAACTTTCCTTAGTGTCTATTACATGAATTGCTTTTTAATTATTCTAACTTCCCTTTCAGTATTAAATAACATCTTGACAAGCTTTTCTTCCCAATTAGACTAAAAAGCATAGTTTTTATTGATTTCCCTTATCACTATTTATAAATCGCAATTGGTATATTTTCTTTTTTCTCTTACTTTTCTTTTCTTGGTATCAGAGATTGAACCCAGAAATGCTTTATCAGTAAGCCACATCCCCAGCCCTTTTTAATTTTTTTAAAATTTTGAGAGTCTCTGAGTTTCCAAGAGCTTCATTGAGTTGCTGAGGTGGGCCTTGAACTTGTGATCCTGCTGCCTCAGCCTCCTGAATTATTGGGATTACAGGTGTGCACAACCATTCCTGGCTATGTCTTTTTACTTTGTCCAGTGCTCTTTCCACTAGTTTGGGCTCCCTCAAACTATAGCACACGTACTCAGTGAGCAGGCTAACAACATGGTAGTATGCCTCAGGAGACACAAAATGGAGTGCTTGGCATTTCTTATCTTTTTTCTTTTTCTTTCTCCCTCCCTCCCTCTCCCCTTTCTATCCTTCTTTCTTTTGTACTGGGGATTAAATCCAGGGGTGCTTAACTAC
>NW_026000283.1:11793096-11838871 GCF_001458135.2 Marmota marmota marmota
CTCTGGCTTGCACTTACTTGCTTGCTCTCTCTCTTTCTTTCTTCTATTGGAGATTAAATCCAGGGACACACGGAGCCACATCCCCAGCCATTTTTTTTTTTTAAATTTTGAGACAGAGTTTCACTATATTGCTGAGGCTGACCTTGAACTTGGGATCCTCCTGCCTCTGCATCCCAAATTGCTGGGATTGCAGATGTGTACCATAATGCCTGACAGCTTGCATTTTCTTGAAGTATCTGTTTTACACAAAGATTTAAGAGAGCATCAACTAGTAGTTAATTTAAAATATGTAAAAATATTTAAATAAACTCATACATTGTACTTTAGAATGCAATATTTATATGAAAATTTGAGATAAAAACCAATACTAAAGAGAAAGTGTCAGCTTCTAAGGGCAGCTTTGGTTACCATTAAGTGACCATTGAAACTCTGCTCTGTTGCCAAAATCTCTTCTTTTAGTCAAATACTCATACATTTTCATAGTCTTAAATTCCCATAATGACCTGTGATAAAGGTAATGGATATTAATGTTTTCTCTGTGGTGTTCAATTTCTTTTAATTCAAGGCTACACATTGTTTGATAGTGATATAAATCTTAAAATGTGTTCAGTCCCTGATGTTGGTGAATAGTAACTGAGATGGATAGTGAAGGGCTTGTCAAGGAACTGATATCTTTAAGAAGAGAGATTATTAGGACACAGTGACCATGAACTTGAAGCAGCACAACTGATGCAGTTAAAGCTTTGCTCTAGGGGCTGGGGTTGTGGCTCAAGTGGTAGAGTGCTTGCTTGGCACCTATAAGGCACTGGGTTCGATCCTCAGCACCACATAAAAATAAAGATATTGTATCCACCTAAAACTAAAAAAATAAATATTTTTTAAAAAGCTTTGCTCTATTCTATGTACACTTGTCTATCTCACTGATTTGAAGTTATCTTTGCTAACTTTCAAGCTGCTTTTGTTTATAACACATTCAGTATGCAAATTATTTTGTTAATTGCTGGCCACTGAAGTATTCCCTACTAGAAGAAAATTGTCAAAGTTTGCTTCATTGGTAAAAGGGTTCTACAGTTTGGGAATGTATTGTAAACAGGTCAGCAGTGCCTGTTACCAAGTAATCATTTAATTTTCTCCAAATGAGAATGATAAAGAAGAAAAAGGCAAATGAAGAAAGGGATGAAAATAAATGGTGTAAGTCAAACACTAAATCTTTCAATTAATTTTCATGATTGCTTTTCCACTTTCTTGTTGTCTCATGCCAGGCACAGTTTGCAGGGTCTGACATTGTCATATTGCTGTGTTACTGCTTAAAGATTATAAAGAGATAGGTACTAAGGATGGTGATTAAGGGACAGTCTTTATAATCTATGTGTGAACTACTTTTAGATTCTGTTCAATAAAAGAGGATAAGAGAGTTTTAGAGTTTTGTTTCTTGGTCTCACCTTTTAAGAACAGTCATACATTTCTAAAGAATAGTTCATTTCAACAAAGTTTTCTGTATACTTTCTTATATACTTCTTAGTAGGAAGGTAGTAGAATTTGATGGCTAAGATGTTGGGTTCTGGAATCACAAGAAGTATGATAGTGGACAACTTGCTTCATCTCTCTGAGTTTTAATTTTTCTCCTGTAAACTATTTTGTCTGTTTTAAGTAGTGTATAAAATAATGCATAGGAAGCACTAAGCACAGTTCACACCACATATGCGATACAGCTATACTTATTATTGACCCTTTTCATAGATTAGTGACTGAAATAGTTGAAAATTTGAAGCATAGTTTAAGAACTTTGCAATTCACATATGAAGCAGAATGCAAAATGTGAGGGAAATAGTGTGTCATATATATGTATACACACATATACGTGTGTGTGTGTATGCTTTTTTTTGAATTTGTACCTTTTGAATGGTGAGTACACTGTTTAGAAGTAACACCAATTTTCTAGCAGACAAGAAAGTTTATGGTAAATCCTTGGCTTATTACTTATTCACATATGGCATCACATTGAATGTAAGAAAAACATCACTTTTTAATAGTTAACCCAGTACACATTCAAATATGATATTATTCAGTTTGATAAGATTTTAAATTTCAATATCTATCTGGAAGAAGATGCAGGAAAATATATACTACAATATTGTCTTTTAAATATGAAAACTTTTGATGTTCTGATAATCAAAGAGGTCACAACTTTTTTTTAATAACTTTTTTGGGTGTTTATCAGGATTGAACCAGGGCTTTGTGTGTGTTTGACAAGCACCCTATCATTGAGCTACATACCCAGCAACAAATTTTCTTGATGCATCTTGAATTGTTTCAGTTTTCAGGTTTCCGATATTAAAGCATTTGTAAAAGTTAAGCCATTGGGCAAAGGGCTAATTCCTTTTGAATAATTTCTTTCTATAGAGTTTGTGTTGGTATGGTTAAATTTTATTGTAGTTACTCTAGCAGCAAATCAAATAATATTGTAAGAGAAGATAAAAGTCAATGTTAGCTGGGCACTGTGGGTTATGTCAGTAATCCCAGTGACTTGGGAGGATGAGGCAAGAGGATTACAAATTTGAGGCCAGTCTCAGCAACTCAGTGAGATCAAAATGAAAATAAAAGGGTCTAGGAATGCATCTCAGTGATAAAGTGCCCCTGGGTTTAATCCCCAGTACCAAAAAAGGTCAATAGTAGTTTTAATAAATGAATGGATACGTTTAAGTGAATTATTGAGAGCATCTTCAGGTAATGGAAGTATAGTCTATCCTTTTGAGTTAAAAATATATTAAGCTATCATTCCTGCTTTCCTAAATAATGCCCCTTGTTTCCAATATGAGATAAATCAGACAGATATGATGCTTGGAGAGCCAACCTAGCTGTGGACTACCACAGGTGTACCAAAAAGAAAACCCATGTAACACATTGGTACTATTCTGTATATTTAGAGGTTTTGTGACAATTATTATTGTAATATATATCCAGATTAATGAACAGCTTAGATTACTATAGTAATGAAATGTTTATTAGCAGTACACCCTGCATTTATAGATAGCAATCATTATTAGTATCATTTGAAGATGAAAAGACATTTTCCAAATCCATTTTTAGGGCCGGGGATGTAGTTCAGTAATGGAGTAATTGTCTAGCATGGGAGGCCCTGAGTTTGATCCCCAGCACTGCAAAAAAAAAGTATTTTTAGAAAAATTAGACTTACTCTTCCCTTAGGTACTTAGTTAAATTTCAAATAAAGGTAATGCCCTTTATTTATAGAGCACCTTTTTTTTTTTTGAAGAATGGCTAACTCTCATTTTATTTACTCTTGTGGAATATGCACAATGAGTTTAAGTAACATGCAGAAGGTCACATCATGTGAGGTAGAATTAGGAGTAGAATGCCCTTGATTTATTTGACTTTTTAAAAAATTTTAAATTTTTTGGTGCATATTAGTTATACAGAGTGAGATGTTTAATTGTGGCATACTCATACATCCATATAACATATTTGGTCAATTTCACTTCCCAGTACCTCCCCTTGTCTGCTCCTCTCCCTTCCCCCTGATCCTCTTCCTCTTCATTGATGGTCTCCTTTCCACACATTCAGGACATCCTGTTTATTCCCTGAACCAGTTTCCACATGTGAGATAAAACATATGATGCTTGTCTTTCTGAGTCTGGATAATTTTACTTAACAAGATGCTCTCCTATTCCATTCTTTTTTCAACAAGTGACATAATTTTGTTTTTCTTTATGGCTCAATAATACTCCATTGTGTGTGTGTGTGTGTGTGTGTGTGTTTGTGTATCACATTTTCTTTATCTGTTTATCTGTCAATGGATACATTGTATAACTTGGTTATTGTGAATAGTGTTGCAATAAATATTGGTATGTGTGTATTGCTATTTATGATGACTTTATGTCTTTGGGATAAATACCAAGGAGTGGGATAGCTGGGTCAAAGAGGGGTTCTATTTGTAATTTTTTGAGAAATATACTGATTTCCATGGTGGCTCTACTAATTTACATTTACACCCAGAGTATATAAGAATTCCTTTCCCCATATCCTCAACAGCATTTATTGTTATTTGTATTATTGCTGATTGCCATTCTTATTTGAGGTGAGATGTAGTTTTGATTTGCATTTCCCTGATGAATAAAGATGATGAACATATTTCATATACTTGTTGGTCATTTGTTCTTTTTTAGAGTAATGTCTATTCAGTTCATTTGCCCATTTATTAAATGGCTTTTTTGCTTGATATTGAGTATTATGAATTCTTTATATATTCTGGATATTAATCCTCTGTTGGAGACGTAGCTAAGGAAACCGAGGGAAGTTTAGATAACTTGTTCAAGGGTACATACCTAATAAGTGGAAGAGCTAGGTATAAAGTCCATGTAGTCTGTCTGATTTTTGAGTCTGTGCTTTTAACCAAAACACTTCCTTTCATTCTGTCTATGACATGGGACATTATATAAGGGAGCATGATAGCTTTAAAAAAAGGCTTGTTAAAAAACAGACTCTGGAAAAATACAGAGCAATGATCCGAGAAAAGTAGTGGCAAGATACTTCAAAGAATGGGGTTGTATTAAAAAGCAAGGAAAGTATTTCAAAATATTTTAATGCCTAAAGCTGTGTGTGTGCATTTGTGTGCACAGGTGTCTGTCTCTTTGTATATGTGAGTGTTTATTTTGAGCTATGAAAAATACTTAAAAGGTAAATGAAATTGAGAATCCTCTATATTAACAACCAGAGATCTATTTTGGGGTGCAGTATTTGCCTTCACAAACTTGTTTTTAAAAATAAAATAATTGACATACCAGACACTTTACCCATTTAAAGAATGCAATTCAGTGGTTTTTAGTATATTTACTGAATTGTGTGACTATCAATTTTAGAACATTTTCATCATTTCCCCAAAGAGAAATGTGTTTTGAAACAAATATGGTTATGGAGGGTATGGAACTAGAGTGAGCAATGATATTACTGCTTCCCTATCAAAATGTTCATAGATGTCTGCTTAGTGTAACTCAGATCTTAGTAGTGTTTTTATTTTTTTCAGTCTAGCTCCAAATTGTTGGAGACTCCTTCTTTCAATTTCAGTTTGATTAGTGACTAGTCTTTCAGAGGATTATATATCTGATTTTAAATTCTTAATCCAAATTGATTATATAAATTTGCTCATTATATAATTGTCATAAAATATTGATATTAGTAATAAATAACTAAGGAAGATTTGTATTTAAAAACAAAACTGCTAAATCCATTAGTGTGAATGGTAACCTCTTTTTGCATTCTAGTGGGCCAGAATCAGAAATACCTGAAAAATTTCCTGGGGGGAAAATGTCATTTTAAAATATTTCTAAATATTATTCCTGATATAAGTTACTAGTGGATAGATGATTGAGATAAAAGCAATACACTGTTTTTTGGGCTATGATATATTATTGGGGTGGTATGTAATGGGAAATGTTTTATAAAATATATATCACTATGATATATATAGATATTATGAAATAATTGGAATTCAGAAATATTTTTTTCAGCCCCTTGCTTTTCAGTCACTTAGGCTTCACAAAAATATACAGTCAGTGTTATAGTCAAGGACTGTATTTCAATGTAGTGGGAGTTATCAAGCCAAACATCTGTGTGTGTTGGAGAAGACAGACTGTTCTTAGGTCTTCATTAAATAAGTTAAAGTCAGTGTTATTTTCAGGCTAAGGAATTACGATTTACTTTTCATTATTTAAAAAAATCTTTAGACATATTTAGATGTTTTAAAGAACATAGGTGTGTTTTGAAATAAGTTAATCTTAATTGATCCCTTACTACATCTGATTTTAACTACTTTTCATTTTGGAATGACTTTAAAATGTTACTATACTTCCTCACTATTTTTTCTATGCTTATTATGTACTTGGGTTGAGTTTCTACTCAGGGCCCAAAGTTGCAGTTGAATTTAAGTTGACTTTATTCACTCAAAGTGATTTGCTGTAAATCTCAGGTATATTTTTAATTTGCTTGAATGGATGCTATGCTTTGCCTCGTGTGGCAATGCTGTAGTGATCTCATAGCTGGTGGGTAGAATAGGATTAGACAAGATGGCACTGCTTTCGCTAGAAGAAGAAAGCTAAGTGTATCTTTGTATTAATTAGACAGAAGCACAGTTTTATCACTAAGGTAGTTGACATCACCTGTAGTTAGAGAATCATATGCTGTGGAATTAAAAAAAAAAGGTGCTGGATTTAGAAATTTTGATGTTTATATTGTGATGCTGCTTTTTTCCTATGGCTAAATTTTGTTCATTAAGACTTTGCAATATTGGGCTATGTGGAAAGGGTTAGAAGTCATCACATTAAAAACATGCCAAATTTGTCTGGTTTAAGAGGGCCATTTTGAATCACACCATTTAGAAAAGAGGATTGAGAGTATTGTGAATTTTGTGTTTTCTGTGGCTTGGAATATTTATTGATTTAAAATATGATATTATTACAGTGTACTCATCAATGATTACTTCAGAACAGTTTGATTTTTAACTTAGTGTCTAAAATGGTTTGGACTATTAGATAGTTTAGAAGGACTCTTCATGTGGATTAGATCCATCTACCTCTTGTATAGCTATATTTGCTTTGTCTGCAAATAATGGAGACTTACTGAGTTTAATTAGCCTTTCTATGTAGGGCAGCACCTTATTTTGCTGAGAGGAAATAAGGTATTTTATGTAAATTCATCCAACAAACATTATTGAGCACTCTTCTGGTCAAAGTGCTGGAGATACAGTGGTGAACAAGGTCAAGTTCTACCTTCATCCTATGAGGCAATTACAATATTCTGTTCACTTTTTGTTCTTTTTTTAAAGTATATTTTTAATTTTATAATTTTCACCTTTTACCCTTTTGTAAGAAATTCCATCCAAAGGAATGGAAAAGGGAGCAGAGAAACATTCCTTTCATTTAAGGATATAACTTGGCATTCATACACATTGCTTTTGTACACACCCGACTGGCCAGAACTCAGACCTATGGCCATACCTAGCTACAAGAGAGGCTGGAAAATATTGCCCTTCACTCATGACTATGTGCTCTGCAAAAAAGTTTATTACTTTGTGGAGAATGGAAAAACAGATTGGAGGATTCCCAACACTGTCTACTATGCATTTTCTCTAATGCAAACCTTGAATCTTTGGTCAATGTCATGGCCTAACTGGAGATAATATCTCCATAACATTGGCTACCCATTTGCTTCAGGATAAAATCTCAGACTTGTCAGCAGGACATGATTTGACTCATGCCTCTTCCTCCATCTCCTCTTTCACCCCTCCCAATATTACATTCTAAGTTGCAGCCTTACTGACACTTCTTGCACTTCCCCAAACTTCCCCTGTTTCCTTTGCACTTGTCACTCTTTCTGAAATGCTGATGACTTCCTGTCTTTCAGGGATTAGTTGGATGACACCTCTTCTGGGAAGATTTCTTTGAGCCTCATAAGTAGTATTTCTACTTCTCTGTCTTTCCCATTAGCTGTGAGTTCCTTGAAGGCAGGCACCAAGTCAGTTATCTCTGTTGTCTGGCATGATACCTGTGACAGAATTGAATTTAATGTTTGTTAAGTGAGAAAATGGATGAATGAATATTTTACTTTTTAGTTATGGCTACTTGGCCAAACTGGCAGGTCTGCTTATTTTCCATCTGGAAATTGCTGTAATGAAGTTATAGTGTTTTCCATTAGCCAGGACTGGGTTATTTTATACTAGATATTGATAAAATCAGATTGTTTAAAAAATACCAGGTGATTATATGTTAATATATGTTATATAAGATTATAAAAAATAACTAAAATTTTAGAATTGAGAGGAGCCTTACAGATCATTTAACCCAGCCCTTCTTATTTTAGAAAGATATATCATGTAATGGAACGGGAAAAGTTAAAATGCTTGATTAAGTGTCTCTATCCCCAAGGAGCTTTCAATATAATTGGGAAGATGGTATTTACAAACATGAAAAAGATGCCTGAGATAAAGGTACCAAAGGAATAGAAAAGGTTGGAATAGTCAAGGTAGGTTTGACCAGGGAATTAGGTTGTGAAATGGCCCTTGATTTCTGGGTAGGATTTTTAAATGAGAAGACATTCAAGGTGTGGGGAATGCATGAAGATGGAAAGATAGAGATGTATGGGAGAATTTGGGGACATGTTTAATTGAATGGTATTTGTATGAAGACAGAAAACAGATGACTAGTACCAGAAAGGAAGACACACTTAAATAACAGGCTACTGAGGGAATCCATGAGCAGTTTTTAAGTAGGCAAAAATATAATGAGAATGATTTTTATGTTTTATTTGACTGATAGGTGTGCTAGGTTGATAGCTGAATGGGTTATGAAACTGGCACATTGTCTAATATGCCAATTAAAAATGTGAACTTAATGTGTTCTCATTTTTGCTCAAAGGAAAAAACATGAGTTGTCACCAATTTTTGTGATAGTTAACATAACAATGTTGGAATTTTTCTTAATAGAAAAAGTAAGCCCAAGCAGCAAGCTTGGGATATTAGTAATGTGCCTGTATTAATCATGACATACTGTGGATAATTGCATAAATTCTCACGTTACGCCAATAAACTGTAAAAATTTCTGAAGTAACTGAGAACATGGTAGCAGCTGCAGCACCAGCCTGTGCTATTTCACAATTCATTCACAGACTACACAAATTTGTGGAAGAAGCATGAAGCCTCCTGATGCATTTGTGAGCCATTTTGTTTAAGAATGTTTTTTTTAGCAAGATAACAGGATACATTGTATTTTAAAGAACAATAAGAAGAGGTCTGCAGTACATTAAACTTTATATAAAAATGAGAAGCATGAGAAGAGGGCCTTAAATTCTCACTCTTATAGACAAACAAAAAGTAGGCTCATAGAGCAAGATTTGCTTCATAAGTAGTATAGCTCATTGGTATAGTCAGGGATGAGTGTTTTTCTTTAAAGGTAATATATATGTGGATCTGGAAAGGACACATGAATGGCTTTAACACAGGCTTTTGAAAGTCTCTAAATTTACAACCTCAGAATGCATAGAGGTGGAAACATAGGGATGTATGGGAAAATTTGGAAATATGTTTAGTTGAGTGGTATTTAGAATGAAGAAAGAAAGCAGACAAATGGAATCAGAAAGGGGAGGAACTTGAATAACATGCCACTGAAGGGAACCATGGGCAGTTTTAAAGGAGGTGACTGATATAATGTGACTAATTTAGTTATACACCAGTACATGTCCTACATAGTTTTCTTTTTTTCCCTTTCATCAAGGGCTACATGAAACTAATATGTACCCTTTTTAAAGACCTATATGTGAATAGTTTATATATTTCTTCTAAGAATTAGAAGGAAAATAGCATTTAAATTGATGTTCATTGAAGATGTATTGATGAGTCTGGAATATTTGTTAAACCTTTTTTAAGGAAACCTACCTAAAAGTACTTGTTTCAGATGGTATACAATTAAATGCATAAAACTATTCTAATATTTTGTACTTCAACATAAACTTAAGTTCATGTAGCATTTTGAAAATTAAGTGCGTTTTAGCAAATACTAAAAGTGTGATTTTTCTTTGATTCATTTTTTCTTTAGTCTGTTAGAAAATCTGGTAAACTTCAGCCTGTATAACAACATGGAAATCTGCAGCAACTAGTTTTTTACCATCATATGTCATTATAAGACTTCCTTTCATAATACTTCAGGAAAGTCCCGCTATCAAGTGTGTCATTAAGACATAAAAACAGTCCTTAGGATTTCCTAGCTATGATATATTGAGAAGTATCTGTTCTACTTCCCAATCGGGTTGAAATCCTAACTGAAGTACTTAAAATAATTTAAAAAGTAGAGTGCAATGGGAAGCACTGAGTATATGTCAGCACATGTCCTGTTATATGAAATGGTGATTAAACAATATAGACATAGGATTATAGTGTAGTGGTTAAGAGTATAGACTCTAAGCCTGACTCTGACTCTTCTACTTTCTACTTGTACTACTTCATTCACTATTTAGAACACTGCCTACACTATGGTAAGAGATGATGAATGTTAGTTATTATTACTTTATGCAAATGATATTTATCTGGGTATCCAAAGAACTTTGTTTAAATTCATTTTTCCAACTATATTTAAAACAAACATCTATAGAAGAAGATATATCAAAAGAATGAGGTAAATGTTTAAATCAGCAATATAATAGTTATGAAGTAGTAGGGAACATTTTTAGCAAGTAAATTATTATTATTGTGAATTATTTGAGCAAATATTTGAAAAACAAAATGAGAAAAAAAATTGACCACCAGACTAATAATGGCTGCCTGTAACTTTTATTTATAGGATTTCGTTGAATTTGCCTCACATTAGAAAATAGCCTAGTTTGATTAGACACTTAAAAGAACATTTAAAAATGCAGATTTCCAGGAACTTGCAAAGGTAGTATAGAGAGGTTCCATGTACCGTTCACCCCCAATGGTTACATCTTAGCTAACTAAGGTACTTTATCACAGTCCAGAAATTGGCATTGGTACAGTGTGTCTGTGTATAGTTTTATGCCACTTTTAATCACATTTTATATTCATATACCTACCTCCACAATGAAGATATAGAGTTATTTTATGACTACAGACATAATTTTGAGAATTCAAGTGGTGAAGTAAGGAAAGTCTATTGTATTTATTCATATTTTCTCAGCATGTTCTTTCTTCCTTCCTGATGTTCCAAGATTCTTTCTTTTATCATTTCCTTTCAGATTAGAGAACTTCCTTTAGTTGTTCTTCCAGGGTAGGCCTACTGGCAGCAAATTCCTAGTTTTCCTTCATCTGAGAATGCCTTGATTTCTCCTCTTCATTCCTGAAGGATGTTTTTGTTGGATATGGGATTCTGGGTTCATAGTTCTTTTGTTCAGTTCTTGAAAAATCCCATGTGCCCTTTCCATGGTTTCTGATGCAAACTCTGCTGTCACATGAATTTTCCCCCTTATAAATAAGGTATCATTTCTCTCTAGCTGCTTTCCAGAATTTTTTGTTTGTGATTTTTAAAAATTCACATATGATATATTTTAGAGTAGATTTCTTTGGTTTTATTCTATTTGTAGGTTTCTTAATTTTTAAGTGAGTACAGTAGTCTTCCCTTATCTGCAGATGCTCTTTCCATGGTTTCAGTTCCCCATACTCAAGTGAAATCCACAATTATTACATGGAAAATTCTAGAAATAAATGACTCAGGCTTTACATTGAACACTGATGTGGGTAGTAAAGTGCTGTGCTCCTCTGTCTTGCCCAGTGTATCCTTTGTCCAGTGTATTCATGCTGTATATACTACCTGCTTGTTTATCTGCTTAGTATCTGTCTCAGATCAACTTTTGATGTATTGCAGTGCTTTTATTCAAGTAAACCTCTGAAAGAGAGAGAGAGAAAATTCACAATAACTTTTGTTATGGTAGATTGTTATAAGCATTCTATTTTATTATTAGTTATTGCTGTGCATCATTTATAAATTTAACTTTATCATAGATATATATGTAGGGAAAATAGTATATATAGGGTTTTGTATGATATAGTTTCAGATATCCCCTGGAGCTTTGGAATGTATCCTTTTCTGATGGGGGGTGCTATTCTATTTTCAGCCTTATTTGCTTTCTCTCTCCTTCTGGGACTCTGATCCCTAATGATTTGTTCATTTTTTTTTTCAATCTATATTCTCTCTGCTGTTCAAGTTGGGTAATGAGTATCATTCCATCTTTCAGTTTACTCGTTACTTTCTCTGTCCCTTCCATCCTGGCATTGAACCTATCTGTTGAGTAAGTATTTTATTTTGATTCTTCTATTTTTTTCAGTTTTGAAAGTTCCATTTGTGTATTCATTTCTTCTGTTTCTTTCATGGTACACTTATTTTGAAGTATGTTCATAATTGCCCATTGAAGCATTTTTAGGATTGCTGTTTTAAATTTTTATTATATCTGTATAATCTTGGTGTTGATATCTATTGATTCTTTGTCCAAGCAAATTTTTCTTCCTGGTTCTTGGTATGGTAAATGATTTTTTTTTGTGTGGGAACCTATGTATTTGGGGCTTTATGCCTCAAATTTTGAATCTTATTGAAACATTTTATTTTAGCTGGCTTCTTCTGACAGCTAGCTTCCTGTGACAGCTCTCTGTCATGGGAGGAAGGTTGCTGCCTCATTACTACCATTTGGGTCTAGATTTCCAGGTTGACCTGTTTACCTTCATTGATACACAAAGGAGTGGATCCTCTTTCTTATGAGTGAGAGTGGAGATCCTGGCTCCCACTAGGTCTCCAGTGATACCTCCTTGCCCGAGGAATAGGAGTAACTTGTTAACAGCTTCCCATATTGACTCCACTGTGACCATGAGGGAAGAATGGCTATGTAACCATAGGACAGTGATGAAAGTCCTAACTCCTCTACCACCATATCAGTGGATGATGTGCTTTTTTCAGTATAGCCTTGTGAAGGCAGAAGTCTAGACTCCTCAGTAAAACTTTGGTGACATGGATGGAGCACCATATTTTTTATGATGTTTAGCTGGAGTTAGGGAGGCTAATGTGTAAATGTTTTCTGTTCTGCTATTCTCATTTTGCTGGTCCTTTGGCCAGAAAGAACAGTCTGTCTTTTTTCTTTCCTTTTCTCTTCTTTCTTTGTCTGTGGTCATTGTTACTTCTAGGTTTTTAGCTTCTTCAGCTTCATGTTGACATATATGAGGCAAAAAGAAGATCAAGGAATTCATCACTGTGTTGTTCCTTAGATTCTGAAGTCCTTAGCTGCCTTTTCTGGCAAATTTTTAGAACCATTTTATTTTTCTTTTATAGTCTATGTTTGTGGTTGTTTGCTGTTTTGTAAAAGGAACAGGGAAAAATTGTCCCTGTTTCATCTTTCTAGAAGCAGAAGTTTGACATAATTCTTGGCCTTGCTGAACTTTTGTTATAATATTATTGTTTAATTACATCTCAACTTGAAACTGGAGACTATTGTTATTCTAATTCATGAGACAGTTTGGAATGGCTTTATATATCATTTTTGCTGTTTTGGCAATGATATTATTTAAAGTAATCTTTATATAGGCAGCATTTGTTTTAGTTTGTAAAACAAAGTGCTAAGTAGGTGAAACATACGCTGCACACACAAGAGTCTGTTACACCTTATTAATTTACTTAATATTAAAAGGAAAAATGTTTGAGCTAAGGACAGTGAAAGTGGAGGCAGGTATAGATGACACAAATTTCATGAAGAGAAAAAATTTGAAATCAGAATAGGGGACTGGTGTCACACTGAATTCAGTATTGTAATTATATGTAATGCTAAAGTAATGATTAAATATATTTGTTATTATAGTACTAGTTAACTAGCAAGCACATCACTGTGATTAAAATCCTTTAGAGACATATAATATTTGCACACTCTATTATTTTACATGCCTTGAAACAGTAAATATAGATTAGATTGATTTAAAGGCTGACTGCTTTAACAATACATTTCCTGAGTACTTAAGCATCTTCCTGAGAATTTTCGTTGTCTTTCTTGTTGTGTTACTGTTAAGAGAGTTTGTGAGCATGACTTCAAAATAATAGCAGTGGCAAAATGTTCCCCTCCTCCTACAGTTGAGGTCTACTGATAAAGGAGAAAAAAAAATATCCACCTGTGATCACATGGATGAATGTTAACATAGAAGGATAAAAATATCAAAAGAGCTGAATGCAGCCCTTTCAGTTTACTGATGAGGAAACTGAAGTCCAGGAGTGTTAAGGGAACTTGAGATAGGTAAAAAGCTAATTAAAAGAACTAGGACTCAGATTCCCTGCTTCTGGGCCCTAGTGTTTTCTACTAGCTGTTATTGTGAGAGGAGGCTCAGACCTGGGGCCTGCCCTCAGAGTCTACTGAAGGAGATAGAAAGGGTGGAAGTAATTATAATGCTTGGTAGAAAGTGACTTCTCTCAAAAGAGAGGTTCAGATAAAGTTTTGTGAAATTAAATTATTTGAGCATTGAAAAATATACTTCAATTTTGAACTATGAATACATAAAAGAAGGAAAGAAGTCAGAAATCTTATTCTTTTCATGTTGTTTTTAGAAAGATCTCCAAATTTATTAATTTTTATTTTGAAAAATCATATTACTGGTATAAAATGTATATAATGCTTGGTTTAGAGTTTTCTGTAACTTGCTTTACATAAGGTATGAATAAATGTATACACACAAGTCATATAGGTATAATTTTAAGATTACAATCAGTGGGTACAAGTTTCAAAGAACTAAATGTCACATCATTATAAGGAGGTCTTCTAATAAAGATATTTTATTGAAATATGGAATCTCAGAGTACAGGGAATTCCCATTACTAAAAGTGACTAAAGGAAGTCTTGTTGTTGATCTCTTGCCAGGGATGATATTTCATAGGGAAATTTAGCATTGTATAGGTAGTAGGACACATATGAACATATGACCTGTAAAGTTCCTTTTGAACTTTGAGATTTTCAATTCCTACCTAAACTTTGGAGACACATTCATAGTTTAAATGTTTAATTTTCTTCACATTTTAACACTTTAACAAATACCTCCTGGATTGGAAGAACAGAAGGCCTGAATTTGCCTCAGTGCTAAAGATTTTCCCCTGGAAAAGGATATGAATGAGTTGTCTTTCCCTTTCTAATTATGGTCAATACATAATTAAATGTATCTTTTCATAAATATTTTAGCACTTTTTTATTATAAGGGTACTGCACACATAAAGATGAAAACATTAAAAGAAAAACTGGAGTAACCATGAAAAATAAGTCTTATGTATCTGGAGGCAGACATTATTATTTGTTTGTGTATAGATGTTTTCTATAGAAACAGAAGCATGTGTGTTTATCCTTTTAAATACAAAAGGAAGTACAGAGTACATACTGATATATACTGGCTTTGGCTTTCAAACTTAATATATATTATGCATCCATCAATACCAAGACATTACCTACCTTATTATTTTCTCATATAATGTTTAAAAATTGAGTATAATTAACATATCAAGACACTCCAATCCCCTAGCCCCCCCAGTTCCTGGCAATCTCTATTCTGCTTTCTGTCTCTGGATTTTTTTTATCTTGGACATTTTATATAAAAGTAATCATACAATGGCCTATTGTGTCTGTCTTCTTTCACTTACCCTAATGTTTTCAAAGATCATCTAAGTTATAGCATGTATCAGTATTTTGTTTCTTCTATGGCTGAATAATTTTACATCATATAGATAATATTACATTTTATTTATTAATTCATTAGTTGATGGATATTTGGGCTATCTCTGCTTTTTGGCTATTCTGAGTAACACTGCTATGAACATTTGTATACAAGTTATATGGCATGATACTTTATTATTTTTAATAACTTCATAGTATCTTGTCATTTGGATGTTTTGCAGTTTATCTAAATAGTATCCTGCCTAAGGATATTAAGGTAGGTCTAGACTTTGTAATTGCTAGTACAAACAGCCTTGCGCATGCAGAAATGTGCATATTTTTTAGATAACAGTCTAGAAATGGAATTGCTACAGTAAAGGTATACTTATATCCTCATTATCCTCTAAGGAAACTTCATCAATTTGTGCTTTCAAGTATCTATTTCCCTAAAATCCTAAAAAGAGATTATCTTTTTAACTTCTGAAGCATATATAATTTTCCTTTTTATATTCATGCTGTTTCTCTTTTTCTGGATCATTCTTTCCAGAAGTTTGTAACTATTAATAGATTAAAAAACCCTCAATAATTCACCTTTGATTTTCTTAAACTTCTGATATTTTGTTTTCTATTTATTTTTTGCTGTTTTTTTGTATTTGTACTTTATTATTATATTTTTCTTTTTCTATCATCCATTTCTGATGCATCCATCTTTAGATTTTCTTTTAAAACATGAGTATTTAAGGCTATAAATTTACCTCCAAAGCTTTGATTTATCTGTACCTCACAAGTATTGCTATGTAGTATTTGTTGTTGTTTAGTTTTAATACTTTGTAATATCCATTATGATTTATTTGATCCAATGTGTTGTTTAATATGTTTAATAATGTTTAAAATCCAACATGGGTATTTTAGTTATCATTTATTATTGATTTTCAACATAATTGCATAGTTACCAGAAACTATGCTCTAATTTTTAGCCCTTTTGATATTTGTTGAGATTCGCTTTATGGCCTAGCATGAAGTCAGTTACCACAAATGTTTTTTTCTGTGCTTGTGAAAGGAAGGCATTTTTTCTACTTGCTGAAATACTTTTCTATGTATATCTAAAGATTAAACTTGATAATTGTGTTCATATTGTATATAATTTAGCTCAGTTTTGTCTGATAATTCTCAGTTACTCAGAGAGGTGTTAGAAATCTTACATTCTTATTGGCAGATTTGTTAGTTTCTTTTTGTTATTCAGCCAGTTTTGTTTATATATTTTAAAGCTATATATTATGTATATTAAAAGTTTAAAGTGCTTGCCTCGCATGCATAAGGCCCTGGGCTCAACCCCCAGCAACACACACACACACACACACACACACATAAAGTTTAGAAATTTTTCCCTTTACATTGAATCTCCTATTCTATCTACTTTTTCCTATTCCCCCAATAAGTTTTACCCCATATGCACTTGGCTGTGGAACTAACAGTAGAGTGACTGTAATTTCAAACCTATCTGTTGGGGGTCACAACCACATTATTTGTGATCCTCTTTTCTCCAAATATAGTATATAACAATAAGAAGGTCATAGAAGAATGAAAAAAAAGAATTCTACATGTTGGGAGAAGGGGTGTTTGGAAAAGAATGGTTAAAACTGTCTTATTAAACTATGAATTTGATGTTTAAGATTATATATCCAGCTTCACTACATATTTTTTTTCTCATTTTGGATAGTCATGGGTATCCACTTTTCTTGCTTCTTGATGGGGTTCATGTTTGCCTGTCTCTATTTCAATGAAGTCTGTGGATCAAATTGCACTCTATCAAGGCTGGAAGAGACCTTAAGAGGTTTTTAGTGGTCCTTTTCTAACCCCAACACATTTAATTGAAGAAACTGAGGTCCTTACAGGTCAGTTTAAATTTTCAGAATTCTACCTTTTTTTGGCAGGATGGAGATCAGTTAAAAGTCTCCTTTTTCTAATTTCCTCATCTTAGTTTTCCTTCTTTTTTTCTACTTGAGGGTCTCATTATAGTCATAGACTTTTCTATCTGCTGACTTGCTAGGGTCTTATACCTATATAAACTGCTACAAAACTGTTTTTTCTTAGGAGTCTCCGTGGTGCAAAGGGACACTCTGACCTTAGCTGAAATGTTGGTTGTACCTAAGGGTTTGTTTGTGAAATAAAAGCCTCAACCATAAATCTGTCACCCTTGTGGGTTGAGAAAAAACTGGTTCCCAAAGAGTCCAGAATCTCTCTGAATGCATATTTATGACTCTAACCTAGCAGCAAACATTCATATGTATTTCAGCTAGTATAATAAGTGTGTTGGTTTCATCTGGCTATTGGGTTCCATCTGTGTTTTTCTTAGCAAATATTTTTTTTTCTTCACTTGTTGTGAAAACTTCCAGGACATTTTCTCATGAAAATTCCAACTCCTTTGGATTATGCTACTGCTTGGTGTATGAGCTGGTTGGGGGCAGATAGACTTACCAATATGGAAAGTATCACATGTCTTTTAAGCATGTCATTGAATTTATGACCATGTCATACATTTTCCACTGGTTATTTTGTAAGAGCTTGCTGTCAAATTTTAAACTCCATCTTTGTGCCCATAATTATTATATAGGTTTAAAGACTGGACTCCGATAGAGTCATTTTTAAAACTTCAATCCCCAACACTTTCAGCATAAAATTTGATATCATATCCTTGGGTTTGTGAAACTGGTTATTTTCCTTTCATTTTTGCTCCCCTACCTCACCATGTACATATTTAATTATCCCCTTCTATGCTCCCCCCCCCTTCTAGAGAGTTGTTCCAAGTTTTGAGAGTTAACGATGAAATGCATTACATATATGAACAGTATGGGGGAAGTTAATACTTTGAGAACTACTGATCCTGTCCCTTTGAACGGGGAAATTGTTTACATGTTTTATGAGGTTTTTTGACTCAGATCTTAGATCCTTGCCCCTTTCCCAAGCTCAATACGTTATTAATATTCTTGTGTCCTTAAAGCTTCTGAGAGGAAATAAAGACTGATTTCAGTGTTTATTAGAAAATGCATAGGAGTTAACCAGGCAATGTGGGGAAGGGAGAGGACATTATAGGCTGATGGAACCACAGAAGTGATATAAAACATTAATTAGAGCAGGGAACTCAGTTTGTATGCTGGATATGGAGGGTGTTGAGAATTACCAAGTGACCAGGTCCTCACTGAAAGGTTTATGTGTAACTCCAGAGAGTTTCAATTTTATACTGATGACACTGGGGAACCATTGAATTATTTTTCATCAGAGAAATGACTTCAGAATAGCATTATATCAATCTTTCTCATAAGGCAGTTTGTAGAACAAATTGAAGGGGGTGGCAAGTCTTGAGGTCAGCATCAGTTAGAAGACTAAAAAGAACTAAGGTATAAGAGATAGGAGGGAGGATAGATTTGAAAGCCAACCAAAGGTTTCACAGCTTGAATGAATAAAGAAGTAAGAAAATAAGGATGAATAAAGGAAGACATTCATGTTTACATCTTATACTGGTTAGTGGGTGAACAGCCTGTTCATAGTGCCAGAGAATACAAGAAGGAGAGAGGAAAAAACAAAACAGTTAACTAAGGTGAACAGTTAAATTCTAGACACGTCAAAATCAAAGCACTGGGCTGGGGATATAGCTCAGTGGTTGAGTACTTTCCTGGTGTGCTAGAGGCACTGGGTTAAGTTCTCATCACTGCAAAACAAAAGAAAACAAACAACAAGGCATTTGTGTACCATGAAAGTGTTCTAGTACACAATTGGATATGGTCCTGGGTCTTAGGAGAGGCTTAAAATTTCTTTGATATGTTTTATCACAATACACATAATTAAAAATAAATGTTTCAATAAATTTATTTTAGAAAGTCATCAGCCAGTGGGTGGTAGTTAAAACCAAAAAAGATGTGTGAGATTGATTTTCCAAGAAAAGTATATAAAGTGAGAATGGAAGAAATATGCGATAGGATTAAGGGAACTGCCAACATTGCTGATAAGTGTATGTAGAGGAAGAGGAGATTTTGAAAGAGTGATGACAGAGTGGAGTTAGGAATCTGAGGAAGAGATCCTTAAATTAGAGAGTGGTCCAGCAAAGGAAACAATCAAGAGAGTGAAGAGAGAGCCTACAGAATGGGAGAAAATCTTTGCCATCTGCGCCTCAGATAAAGCATTAATCTCCAGAATACATAAAGAACTAAAAAAAAAAAAAACAACAACAAAAAAAACTAAACACCAAAAAACCCCAAATAATCTAATCAATAAATGGGCAAAAGTACTGAACAGACACTTCACAGAAGTAGAAATATGAATGGTCACATATGAAAAAATGTTCAACTTCTCTAGCATTTCTTTATAAATACAAAATAAAACTACACTGATATTCCAACTCACTCCAGTCACAATGGCGCTTATCAAGAATATAAGCAACAATAAATATTGGTGAGGATGTGGGGGAAAAGGTACACTCTTGCATTGCTGGTGCAAATTGGTGCAATCACTCTGAAAAGCCCTATGGAGATTCCTCAGAAAACTTGGGAAGGAACCACATTTGATCTAGTTATTCCACTCCTAACAGTATACCCAAAGGATTTAAAATAAGCATACTATAGTGGCACAGCCACATCAATGTTTATAGTAGCTCAATTCACAATAGCTAACCTAGGTACCCTTCAACAGATGAATGGATAAAGAAAATGTGGTATATATATAAAATGGAATATTACTCAGCCATAAAAATAAATGAATGACTTTATTATTTTGCCAGCAAATGGATGCATCTGAAGACTATCATGCTAAGTGAAATAAGCCAATCCTAAATAACCAAAAGGTTGAACGTTCTCTTTGATGTGTAGATGCTAACACACAACACGGAGGGAGGTGAAGAACAGAAGTTCAGTGGAATAGACAAGGGGAATAAAAGGAAGGGAGAGGTGATAGGAATAGGAAAGACAGTTGAATCTGATATCACTTTCCTATGTTTATATGAATACATGACCAGTAAAACTCCACATCACGTACAACCATAAGAATGGGATCCTAATTAGAATGATTATATTCCATGTTTGTATAATATGTCAAAATATATTCTACTGTCATATATCTAAAAATAACAAATAAAAAAGAAAAATATTAGAGAGTGATCATCAGTGTTATGCTTCAGAGGTGCCAGAAAAAAATGGACTGAACAGTACTGGGATTCTAGCTTAGTGGTACAGCACATGCTGTACCATGTATGAGGTACTGGGTTCAGTTCTCAGCACCACATATAAATAAAAAAAAGGTACACTGACAACTAAAAAATATTTTAAAAAATGAACTGAACATGCTCATTGGCTTGCTTGTTGGTTATCTTGGTTGGTGATTGCAGTTCCATATGACACATTATGCTTTTACTATCCATCTTCAGTGGAAACCTGTTTGCATTTTCTATAGTACTTAACACTTATGGCAGGAACTCAATATTTGTTGAATTAACATACTTCAACGTGATCTTCTTTAGTACCAGGGAGAAATCCTCATTGAATGCTGGTATGCTTTGCATAAGTTCATTATTTGGTGGCTAGAATAGTACTCTGCTAGATTCTACTTCTATGTCACAAGATATTTTATTGGAAAAGAATGGTTCCTTCAAATAGTTAATAATTTCTAATTTTATTTTTATTTGAGCATTATTGATTTTAACATTAGTGATTATGATATTTAGATTTTTTTCAGCAGTTTTTTTCTCTTCTGTTTTTTTCTTGATATGTTAAATTTTAGTTTCAGGTAAGGTCACTTTTACCTCATTTAAAAGGAGCAACATAAGAAATTATGTTATCCTGTGAACTAGGTTTATTTTGAAATGTACTCTTCTGAGAGATTTTTAAATATGAATGCATTGTAAAAATTTAACCAATTGCAATATAAATTATTATACACGTGTTAGAATTATCATTTAGTTATAATTTAGCAGGAATTTGTATAGTTTGTCTTAGATTTAAAGAGAAACTGCTTCTTTTTGAGGGGAAGCTCCCGTTGTAGTACTTACATTGGGTAGAAATACTGTGGGAAAGGAGACTTGTGGAGTAGTATTCAGAGAAAAGCCAATAAAACTTGGCTCTTTGGTTAAACATTATTCTAGGTATTTCGCTGATGAGTTAACATTTAAATCAGTAGATTTTGTGTAGGTTAACCTTCCTAAGGTGAGTGATTTCATTCAATCATTTGAAAGCTTTAAGAAAAAGAATGATATCCCTAATAAAGACAAGACTACCTTCAGGCTGGAGTGTCAGTATTAACTCTTCTCTGGGTGTCTACTCTGTGGGCTTCCACAATTCCTTTAAATTAAAATTAACAAAAATCATTTTTTGCTTTTATATTTTCTCTTCTATTTATTTCTGTTTCTTTGGAGAACTCTGACTAATACAGGGGGAAAACATACTTCTTCTTTATTATTTTGGATATTTTGCTTTCCACAACTGCCTGTGTTTCCTCTTCGTTTGATCCTTTCTAGAATCATGTGGCATTCTTTTATTTTTTTATGACTGCACTTCACTGAAAGTGCTGATACCTCACTGTGCATGGATCAAGGCACACTGTCAGCTGCTGTGGTAGTTTCCAGATGAATATGTCTAAACACCTGGCCTTAAGAAGTTTAGAAATGGAAGTCTTGAAACATCTATGAGAAAAAGCAGAATGTAACCAATTCCATAGGAGAAAGCTTAGCGGCATGCAGTAGAAATGACTTCTGCTCTAGATATATGGGGAGTACTACGCTGCTCCTGAAGGATGAATGGGATTTATTTTGGTTTCTGTTAAAATGGTGATGTCCAGCTGTAGAGGAGGTATAACTCTTTGGTGTTTGTGTTTCATTACCTATCGCTGCCTTGACTTTTACTTTTAAGTAACAGAAATCACTAGAGTTTGCACTACCCATTGGGGCCACGAGAGGCCAAGGCCCAGGAACCTTGTCATCTGTTCTCACATCTAACATTTATGTTCTGGTCTACATTGACTACAGCTTTGCTTTTTATGTGATGCTTTTATTTCTCTCTGCAGACTGCCTTTCTCTGAATCTCTATGCAAATGTCTACCCAAAGGCCCTGAGTTTACTTCTAGACAGACTGGAATTGCTGTGTTCCAATTCTCAGGAGAAATAGAATTAGTTTTACTAGTTATAGTATATAACTATTTTAAAATATTGATTTATCACTATTGAGATTGAGAAGGGTTTTGGTTCTACCAAAATACTAAAAGTGGTCATTTGCATACATTTACCTTTTAAAGTAAATTTTAATAAATTTGTTCTTCAGAACATGAAGTTCATAGAAAGTTTATTAGAAATTAAAAAAAAAACCAAGAAAGTATGGATGCAAATCTAGGAAAAGTCACACTGTCATCAAATAATCATTTTAAAAATAATTAAACTTATATAATACAGAAATTCAGTGAAATATATTGACCCCAGGGAACTCTTCATTTTAAAAGGCTGCAGTCATTCATATACAGAATATTCTATGGATTTAGTACTTGAGGGATTTGGAAGTTAAAGAAAATGAATATTTAAAATTTCTGACATGTATTATAAATTATCTTTGAAGAGTTTTCATTTAGATATATTAAAATTCAAAGCTGCCTTCAAATAGCAAAGGGAAGATAGGAGACTAACACTATCAGTTTCTGCTTAATAGGGCACTTAACATATGTTAAGTCCTTACAACCACACTTTAAGAAATAAGCATTTTTATCTCAGAACCAGTGAAGAAATTAAAACCTAGAGAAAACATCCAGCAAATATATGACAGGACTGGGATTTAAGCTCAGATCTGTGTTATTTGAGAATCGCTTCTCTCCCCAATGTATACTGTTTAGGAGTATAAAAACTTATTTGTCATACCATTCTGGAAGAAGCTATAAATAGGACTCTACAGAAGCTTTCCAGCTCATTTCCTTGTATGTATACTTAAGACTCAGTTTCAAACTTGTGGCAACCATTTTTCCATATCAGGAGCAAATAGAAAGTTTTATTAATTGTCTAATGTTAGTCATTTAAGCACCTGGATTTTCCAGAGGTCATTGAAGTGATAAATCAATATTTTAAAATAGCAGTAGCTTCAGTTTGGAAAGAAATGTTTTTTAACTTTATATTCTAAATATTACTGGCTGCTAAATTGGGAAGTGAGGGAAAAAGGGAAAGCTGACCTTTCTTTTTTAGTCTGAACAAACAGGAAGAGGAAAGTAAAGACTTTTAAACTTTAGAAGCAGTATTTTAAGCTTTTTATGTTTATCCACTTGAAACCTGTTATTTTAAAAACCAAATGTTTAGTGTGAAAAATATGAAAATGTATGCTTTAGAAATTGTTGTTGAAGAGAAATATTTATTTATTTATTTTTAAATATTTATTTTTTAGTTTTAGGTGGATACAATATCTTTATTGTATTTTTTATGTGGTGCTGAGGATAGAACCCAGTGCCCCACATGTGTTAGGCAAGCACTCTACCACTTGAGCCACAACCCTAGCCCCGACAAATATTTATAATAAATTATTTTTGTAATATTTATGTAAACTATTCTTCAAATATTGTTTTTTACCTGTGAGTTAATGATAATTTTACCTTCTAATTGATCAACGTAAATGAATTTGACCAATAAAATTGAAACAAATTATCATGTGGTTATTATAGTTCAGACTTAATCTGAAAAATTTAAAACTGCTAAATTGTAACTTCTAAAATAACTAATTTTAATCTTTGGGTGGTGAAGAATATGCATTTTCTAGCAAAAGATAAGATTGTGTTCTCTCTGTAAGCAGTCTGATCAAGTGTGGTCTCCCTGACTCATGGCTTAAGGTTATTTGATATAAATTAAATCTATCTTAATACTTTATTAAGAATTCACAATGGGCTTTTTAAAATGGACTGGAGATGGCTGATGAACTTGATGTTCTGGAATATAGATTGCTGCTATCTTTCAGGGCATGAAAGGAGAAACCAAAAACATTCTGTTTTAGTTTTTGAATCGTTTTGCTGTTCCTTTAGAAGCTATCTTTTCAAGGGATAAACTAATATAATGTGACATATTTTAAGCATGAAACATCAGAGTTTTGACCAAACTGCTGACAGCATTTTTGTTCAGAAAGGACCTAATTAAAAGTAACCCTGAGTTACTGGCCCAGATACTAGCTCAGGCTTAGGGAAAATGAAGCCCACGTACAGTTAATGGGTCAAACCAATTGTCCTGTAGTTCCTTTTGGTGCCTCTAATGTTTTTCTTATTGGCAAGCCCAAAGCAAAGATGGGAGCTTATTACTGATAGAATTTTCTTTTTCTAAAGTTAAGCTCTCAGTATTGTGTCCTCTTGACCTTCAATTCTCTCTGACTTCTTGACCTCCTTTCCCATTCAGCTGAAGGCCAGCTCATATAAAGTCTAGTTGATGTACAACCTAACATTACTATAGTGGTGAGCATGTTATGTGGGTCAGAGACTTTATGTAAGGAATTGATCTATTAGTCAGATCCATGCTGTTAGCATTTTTTTAGGACTGAAGTTCTAACTAGTCTGTCTTCACATCTTCTTAGACTCCCCTATTCAACTTTGATGCTATAACTGTGCCTGAATTAGGTCTAAAAGCATTACCAGGAGTTGGTTTTACATATTCATGGTTGATCATTGAGTTTCTTGTAAACCACGTCTTCATTTTTCTTTAAAATCTTTGTTTCCAATTTTTGGGCTGCAGTATTTAATTCTGTTTGTTGTTTAGTCACAGGACTAGTAGTAAAGAACATTTCCCTTTTTTTTCCCTTTTTTTTTTCTTAACCATATTCAGGGTCAGTTTCTGTTTCCCCATTTCAGGTCACCATATGTGACTTTCAACCCTATCAGGCCTCTTTAAGTATTTTGTGAAACTTCATTTATTTAACCAGAAATAAGTTCACAGACAGTATAACCTGCCTTCCCATATAATGAAAACATAATGGCATTATTATAATATGAAAGGTAAATGAAAGTAATTTATGATAAAACAGTATGTATTTCAGGATGTACCTGTAAGGGCCTAATGGTAGTAAAAGATGTAATGTATGCAATTTTTGTTCCTACTTCTAAAGAATAAGTTCTATTATTGTGAATAATGTTGCAATAAACATTTTGACTTCCATTTCCCTGATAAATAGTAAGATTGAATATTTTTTCCCGTATCTGTTGGCTATTTGTGTGTCTTCTTTTAAGAACTGTCTACTTGGGTCCATTGCCCATTTTTAACATGTTTTTTCTTGCTGTTGAGTTGTGTTCACCACCTGAAGAATGGATAAAGAAAAATGGGGTGGGGCAGGGCTGTGGCTCAGCGGCAGAGTGTTTGCCTAGCCTGGGTGAGGCACTGGGTTTGATCCTCAGCACCACATGGAAATAAACAAATAAAAGCATTCTGTCCAGGTATAACAACAACAACAAAAATAAAATAAAAAGAAAATGTGGTAATATACACACTGGAATACTATTCAGCTATAAGAGGAGAATCTTGTCATTTGTGACAACATGAATAAACTTGAAGACATTATATTAACTAAAATAAAGCAGACACAGAAAGACAAACATTGCATGATCTCACTCATATATGGAAGGTAAAAATGTTGATTTCAAAGAAATGGAGAGTTCAGCAGTGATTACCAGAGGATGGGGAACATAGAGGTCAAGGAGGGATGGGGAATGGTTGATCAATGGAATACTACGTTATAGTTGAGCTAGAAATTTTGTTGTGCTATTGCAAAGGAGGGTAACTACTGTGAGAATGTACTGCATATTTAAAAAGTGTAGAACATTGACAATTTTCACCATAAAAAATGATAAATATTTGAGGAGATAGATATATTTAGCCTGATTTAAGCAGGACATAATGTATATATTGAAACATCATATTGCCTTAATATGTATAATTTAAATATTTTATGCATCAGTTAAAATAAATCTAAAGTTTAAAACAAGGAGCAAGTTAGGGTTTATGAAGAATAAGAAGATGATTCTGTATAGAAAGCCCCAGAAAATGAAAAAAAATCAGTGGTGCGTGTAGATCATATATAATACAAGTATTAGAATAAGTCACAATAGAACAGACTTGTTTTTCTATGATAAGAGAATGGAGAATATACTTGAAGTAGGGAAAAGATGCCAGGACAAATTACATGCTCTGAAAATGGAGGAAATGTGGAATATGATATTCATATAAATTACCTGTACTATATTTATAAGTGTAATGACAAATTCCTATGTTATAAAATAGGATGGGGTACTGATGGGGTATCAATCACAGAAACCATATCTTTTATTTTGAAATTGAGGCATTTTTAAGGTTCCTGGTACTTCAACAGACCTTGATCACCTGAAGTCCTATATCACCTAAAGATTGTATACTTCTTTAGGTGATGAGGAATAGAGAATAGATTAGAAAGAGAAATAATAAAATGAGAAGCTTTGGCAAAGTTGGATAATAGATGTCTCTACACAGAGAAGACTGAAAAACAAGCAAACATCAAATACTTTCAGTATTTTTATGTTTTTTTAATAGCATATATTCCTTAGTGTTAAAAACATTGAATTAAAACACAGAATTTCAATAATCTGAAATATTTGAAGTATTTTTATTGAGACCATAAGATTCATGTGTCTCTACTATTTTAATGTTTTGTTTGAAATCTATGAAAGTAGACTTAAATATTCTCTGATATTTTTGTAGTGGTTTTAATGCTTTCACAGTAGCTACACTATTGTATTAAACCTGCTTTCAACAAATATATAGTTGAAAATGCTCTAATATAGGTCAAGGAATAGATAACATTATTTTATTTTGAGACTCTATTTGATGTAAGTTTTTAATCTCCATAAATTTGTCCTAAAATATTTGGGCTAATATGTCCTAAATTATGGGCTTTTTCTCTTAAGTTCTTGTAAAATCTTCCTGTTTTAGTATACATAAGAATGTTCCTTGTGTCCATTTGTGTTTAATTGAGTCTGACAGAATATTCCTTTCTTCTGATACATGGGGCCATTCTTTGTTATGTGGGACTGCTTGCTCCATGTATTCCACGACTTTGGCCTCTGCCCACCAAATGCTAATGGTTTATCCTAATAATTATGAGTGATAAAAAACACCCTAACATGTTTCCAAAATGCTCTTGAGGGGGTGGTACTCACTGACTCTTTGGTTATACCTCACTATAAGTACATACCTGCATTTCCCAAAACAACCTCCACAAAGTTCATCTATGATTTACAGATATTTAAGGTTCATCTCTATCTTCTATTGAAGAAGATTCTTTTTCACATTGTGACTATTCTTGGCTAAATGGTGTCCCCCTCAAAATCCATATGTTGAAGTCATAACCCCTAGTATCTCAGTGTATGGCTGCATTTGGAAATAGGGTATTTTAAGATGGGTTCAAAGTCAATATGACCAGTATCCTTAGAAGAAAAGGAGAATAGTGCACAGACAACTACAGAGGGAAGACCATGGGAAAACACAGGGAAAATAAAGCCATCTGCAATTGGAGGAGACAAGATCCAAAATAAAATAATCATGCTGCCCACGTGGTTCTGTTGTTTAAGCTACACATTCTGAGAATCTGTTGGTATAAGTATTTATTCATAGTATTTATGTGATCTATTTAAACTGTTTTTCCTACAATATTGAGTTCTTTCAGGGTTATGTCTGTTCTTCATTCATCTTGGTATCAATACTGTTCTGCACATTGCCTGGTTTGTTGTAAATGTGCTCTAAATTACACATCACTGGTATTTTATTAGTAATGTTTAGTGCTAGGTGTTTTTTCTGGCTCCATTTTACAGATTAAGATTAAGCGCTCAGGGGCTGGGGTTGTGGCTCAGTGGTAGAGCGCTCATCTAGCACGTGCAGAGTGCTGGGTTTGATCCTCAGCACTACATCAAAATAAAATAAAGGTATTATGTTCAACTATAACTAAAACAAAATGTTAAAGAAAAGAGTAAGCACTCAGGATCACAGAGTTTAGTGGTAGGGCTCAACTTGAACCCATGCAATTTGTGGAGTCCATGTTCTTTTTTTTTTTTTTTTTTTAAATCTTCTAAGTTGTCAATGGACCTTTATTTTATTTATTTATATGTGGTGCTGAGAATCAAACCCAGTTCCCCACACATGCTTTTCATTATAGTGTATAGTTAAGAATATGGACTGCTGAGGTCATACTACAGTGGTAGAGTTCTTGCCTAGCATGTTTGGGGAACTGGGTTTGATTCTCAGCACCACATATAAATAAATTCCATGAGAATGGAATAATTGGGATATTGTAGGAAGGTATTGTCTGAAGGGAAAAGAAAGAGAGTTGGGACATTTCACTGGTAGGATTAGGAGCCTGAAACACACCTTAGTTGGAGGCAAGTTAGGGTATATGTACGTATGTACGTGTCTTGAGGCTTGGAAAAGTTATATCCTAATGTACTAGTATTGCTAATGAAAGTTTAAACATGTATTTTCTTCATTAAGAAATATTTCTATAGTGATGTGTAGTGAATTGTTCTTGTTGTAATGCTCCAAATTTCTTAATATGCATGTTATGATTGACTTCATACTCCTATATATGTTAATAGCAGGGTTAAGATGGTTAATATAGCTTTAGGGAATTTGCTATATTTTTAGTGAAAACATGAAGAAAAGTAAAGATGTTGCACATATCAATGAACACATCATGTTTCTTGAATTTTTAGGAAATGAACTAGTTCAGATTTTTTAAAATGTAAATGACAGTTTATACCCTTAATGCCAATGTATTTTTTTTGTTTGTTTTTGTTTTTTTGGGGGGGTACTGAGAATTGAACCCAAGGGCACTTGATCACTGAGCCACATCCCCAGCCCTATTTTGTATTTTATTTAGAGACAGGGTCTTATTGAGTTGCTTAATGCCTTGCTTTTGCTGAGGCTGGCTTTGAACTCTTGATCCCCCTGTTGCAGCCTCTCAAGCCACTGGGATTACAGCATATTTTTGATTTTTAGTAATTTGGTTAAATATTTCCTTGCTGACTCATGGCCATCTTTATAGCTCTTACTGTGGAGTGTTCTAGAGATGCCGTATGATTTGTTGAGACTTGTGAAACTTTCTATAATATATGATCCTGGATTGTTGTGCCCTTCTTATGTTTCTTGAACTTTCTTTAATGATTTTCTTCTTTCTATTGCTGCCAGATGTAATATCTTACCGTTTCATTGTGCCTTCCTGTAGCTCCTTCCTTGTTTCTTTTTAAAATTTATTTGTTTATTCTAATTTATTATACATGACAGCAGAATGCATCTCAATTCATAGTACACATATAGTGCACAATTTTTCATATTTCTGGTTGTACACACAGTAGAGTCACACCATTCATGTCTTCATACATGTACTTAGGATAATGATGTCCATCTCACTGCACCATCTTTCCTACCCCCATGCCCCCTCCCTTCCTCTCCCTCCCCTTTGCCCTATCTAAAGTTCCTCCATTCCTCCCATATTCCCTGCCCCACCCCATTATGGATCAGCATCCACATATCAGAGAACACACTCGGCTTTTGTTTTTGGGGGATTGGCTCACTTCACTAGGCATGATATTCTCCAACTCCATCCATTTACCTGCAAATTCCATGATTTTATTATCTCTTAATGCTGAGTAATATTCCATTGTGTAGATATACCACAGTTTCTTATCCATTCATCTATTGAAGGGCATCTAGGTTGGACCCACAATTTAGCTATTGTGAATTGTGCTGCTATAAATATTGATGTGGCTGTGTCCCTGTAGTATGCTGTTTTTAAGTCCTTTGGGTATAAACAAAAGAGTGGTATAGCTGGGTCAAAAGGTGGTTCCATTCTAAATTTTCCAAGGACTCTCCATACTGCTTTCCAGATTGGTTGTACCAATTTGCAGTCCTACCAGCAGTGTATGAGTGTGCCTTTTTCCCCACATCCTCACCAACACTTATTGTGGTTTGTATTCTTAATAGCTGCCATTCTGACTGGAGTGAGATGATATCTTAGAGTAATTTTGATTTGTATTTCTCTAATTTCTAGAAATGTTGAACTTTTTCTCATATATTTGTTGATTGTATATCTTCTTCTGAGAAGTGTCTGTTCATTTCCTTAGCCCATTTCTTGATTGGGTTATTTGTCTTTTTGGTGCTAAGTTTTTTGAGTTCTTTGTGTATCCTGGAGATTATTGCTCTATCTGATATACGTGTGGTAAAAATGTGCTCCCATTCTGTAGGCGCTCTCATCACCTCAATGATTGTTTCTTTCACTGAGAAGAAGCTTTTTAGTTTGAAACCATCCATTTATTGGTTCTTGATTTTATTTCTTATGCTATAGGAGTCTTGTTAAGGAAGTTGGGGTTTAATCTGACCTGATGAAGATTCGGGCCCACTTTTTCTTCTATTAGACACAGAGTCTCTGGTCTAATTCCTAGGTCCTTGATCCACTTTGGGTTGAGTTTTGTGCAAGGGTGAGAGGTAGGGTCTTAATTTCATTTTCTTGGATATAGATTTCCAGTTTTCTCAGAACATTTGTTGAGGAGGCTATCTTTTCTCCAATATATGTTTTTGGCAACCTTATCTAGTATGAGATAACTGTGTTTATGTGGGTTTGTCTCTTTGTCCTCTATTTTGTACCATTGGTCTACAAGTCTATTTTGGTGCCAATACTATGCCATTTTTGTTACTATAGCTCTGTAGTATAGTTTAACGTCTGGTATTGTGATGCCGCCTGCTTCACTCTTCTTGCTAAGGATTGCTTTAGCTATTTTGATTTTCTTATTTTTCAAGATGAATTTCATGATTGCTTTTTCTATTTCTATGAGGAATGCATTGGGATTTTGATTGGAATTGCATTAAATATAGCACTTTTGGAGATTATTATCTTTCCATCTTCTAAGGTATTTTTAAATTTCTTTCTTTCTTTTTAAAGAGAGAGAGCATTTTTTAATATTTATTTTTTAGTTTTTCGGTGGACACAACATCTTTATTTTACTTTTATGTGGTGCTGAGGATCGAACTCAGCGCCCCGCACATGCCAGGTGAGTGCATTACTGCTTGAGCCACATCCGCAGCCCTAAATTTATTTCTTTAGTGTTCTGTAGTTTCCACCGTATAGGTGTTTTACCTCTTTTGTTGATTCCCAAGTATTTTTCAAAAGCCATTATAAATGTAGTAGTTTTCCTAGTTTCTCTTCCAGAGGATTTGTCACTCATATACAGAAATGCCTTTGATTTGTGGATTTTGATTTTATATCCTGCTACTTTGCTGAATTCATTTACTAGTTTTAGAAGTTTTCTGGTGGAATTTTTTGGATCATCTAGGTATAGAATTATGTTGTCGATTAATAGTGCTAATTTGAGTTCTTCTTTTCCTATCCATATCTCTTTAATTTTTTCCATCTGTCTAATTGCTCTGGCTAGAGTCTCAAGAACTATGTTAAATAGAAGTGGTGAAAGAGGGTATCCCTGTCTTGTTCTAGTTTGTGGAAGGAATGCTTTCAGTTTTTTCTCCATTTAGAATGATGTTGGCCTTGGGCTTAGCTTTTACAATGTTGAGATATGTTCCAGTTATCCCTTGCTTTTCTAGTGTTTTGAACATGAAGGGGTGCTGTATTTTGTTGAATGCTTTTTCTGCATCTATTGAGATGATCATATGATTCTTATCTTTAAGTCTTTTGATGTGATGAATTACGTTTATTGATATCTGTATTTTGAACCAACCTTACATCTCTGGGATGAACCCCACTTGATTGTGGTGCACTGTCTTTTAAATAAGTTTTTGTATTTGATTTGCAGAATTTTATTGAGGAATTTTGCATCTATGTTTGTTAGAAATATTGGTCTGAAGTTTTCTTTCTTTTATGTGTCTTTGTCTGGTTTTGTGATCAAGGTGATATTGGCCTTATAGAATAAGTTTGGAAGTGTTCCCTGTTTTTCTATTTCATAAAATAATTTGAGGAGTATTGGTATTAGTTCTTCTTTGAAGTTCTTACAGAACTCAGCTGTGTATCCATCTTGTCCTGGGCTTTTCTTGGTTGGTAGGCTTCTGATAGTGTCTTCTATTTCATTGCTTGAAATTGATCTGTTTAACTCGTATATATCATCCTGAATCAGTTTGGGCAAATCATATGACTCTAGATATTTGTTGAAGCCTTCAGTGTTTTCTATTTTATTGGAGTAAAAATTTTCAAAATAATTTCTAAATTATCTTCTGTATTTTTGTAGTTTCTGTTGTGATATTTCCTTTTTCATCACAGATGTTAGTAAGTAGAGTTTTGTCTCTCCTCTTTGTTAGTATGGCTAAGGGTTTATCAATTTTATTATTTTTTTTGAAAGAACCACCTTTCTGTTTTGTCAATTTTTCAGTTGTTTCTTTTGTTTCATTTTCATTGATTTCAGCTTTGATTTTAATTATTTCCTGCCTTCTACTGCTTTTGGTGTTGATTTGTTGTTCTTTTTCTAGGGCTTTGAGATATAATGTTAGGTCTTTTATTTGTTGACTTTTTCTTCTTTTAAAGAATGAACTCCATGCACTGAACTTTCCTCTTAGTACTGCATTCATAGGGTCCCAGAGATTTCACTATGTTGTATCAGTGTTCTCATTTACCTCTGAGGATTTTTTAATCTCCTCTTTAATGTCTTCTGTAATCTATTATTCGTTCAGTAGCATATCATTTAGTCTCTAGGTGTTAGAATAGCTTCTACTTTTTATTTTATTATTGATTTCTAATTCATTCCATTATGATCTGATAGAATGTAGGGTAGTATCTCTACTTTTTTGTATTTGCTAAGAGTTGCTTTGTGGAATAATATATGGTCTATTTTAGAGAAGGATCCATGTGCTGCTGAGAAGAAAGTGTATTCACTTGTTGATGGATAAAATATTCTGTATAAGTCTGTAAAGTCTAAGTTATTGATTGTATCATTGAGTTCTATAGTTTATTTGTTTAACTTTTGTTTGGAAGATATATCCAGGGGTGAAAGAGGTGTGTTAAAGTCACCCAGAATTATTGTGTAATGGTGTATTTGACTCTTGAACTTGAGAAGAATTTGTTTGATGAACATAGATGCTCCATTGTTTGGGGCATATATATTTATAATTGTTATGATTTGTTGATATTACATACTGTAAGCAGTATGTTATATCCTTTTTTAGTCCTTTTGATTAATTTTGGCTTGAAGGCTAGTTTATTTGATATGAGGATGGAAACCCCTGCTTGTTTCTGCAGTCTATGTAAGTGTTATGTTTTTTTCCCCAACCTTTCACTTTTAGTCTGTGTATGTCTTTTCCTATGAGATGAGTCTCTTGAAGGCAGCATATTGTTAGGTCTTTTTTAATCCAATCTGCCAGTCTGTTTTTTGATTGGTGAGTTTAAGCCATTAACATTCAGGGTTATTATTGAGACATGATTTGTATTCCTAATCATTTTTATTTTTATTAATTTAAATTGACTTGGTTTCTCCTTTGTTTTTTTTCCCCTTTAGTGTAGTACCTCCCTTTGATGATTTTCATTGTTGTTTATCATTTCCTCCTCATGGAATATTTTGCTAAGGATGTTCTGTAGTGCATGCTTTCTAGTTGTAAATTCTTGTATCTTTTGTTTATCATGGAATGTTTTCTTTTGTCATCAAATCTAAAGCTTATTTTTGCTGGATATAAGATTCTTGGTTTACAGCCATTTTATTTCAAACTTTGGTATATGTTGTTTCAGGATCTACTAACTTTGAGGGTCTGGGTTGAGAAATTTCCAGATATCCTAATTGATTTACCCCTATATGTAATCTGATTCCTTTCTCTTATCGCTTTTGAAATTCTCTCCTTATTCTATATGAGAGGCATTTTTATTATAATGTGCCTTGGTGGAGATCTGTTGTGATTTTATACATTTGGTGTCCTGTAAGCCTGTTGTATTTGATTTTCCAATTCATACTTCATGTTTGGAAAATTTTCTGATATTATTTAATTGAATAGATTGTTCATTCTATTGGTTTGGAACTCTATGCCTTTCTCTATCCCCAAAATTCTTAAATTTGGTCTTTTTATGTTATTCCATAATTCTTGGATGTTCTGCTCATGGTTTCTTACCATATCTACTGTGTGGTCAACTTTATTTTCAAGATTATATATTTTGTCTTCATTATCTGAGGTTCTGACTTCCAAGTGATCTAATCTGTTGGTGGTGCTTTCTATTTAGTTTTTAACTTGGTTTATTGTTTCCTTTATTTGAAGAATTATTGGCTTTTTTTCCAGAACCTCTGTCTCATTGAAGTAATCTTTTGCTTCCTATATTTGCTTATGTAGCCCTTTATCGAAATGATTTTATGCTGTCTGTATTTGCTCTCTTATATCATCCTTTAATTCACAGAACATTTAATTATGTACATCCTGAACTCCTTGTTTGTCATTTCTTCTGCTGTGCTGGCCATGGGTTCTAAAAATGTAGTATCTTTGTTTGGGGCATTTTCTTCCCTTTTGTTTTTTTGGTTTTCATGTTGTTTGTGTGTCTTTCCTTCTAGCACTGCAGATCTGAGGTGTTACAGTTTTTACCCTATAGGCTTATAGTGTCCCTGCAGGTGTCCAATACCTCTTCTTTATGGGAGAGGCTGTATACAAACAATATACTGCCTTAAACCAAATAGCTGGTATTAAGATGTTTACAATTTTGTTACAATATACAGAAATGTTGAGTTCAAATCTTATCTACAATATAAACAGTAGGTTTGCAAAAGGGTCTAAAGTGTCTGATGGTGGGCAAAGAGAGAATCACTGTTGGGGTGTAGCATGAGATATTAAGGAGGTAGCAGGGGAGAATGTAGAGTTATTAGATCTTAGAAAGCTTAAAAGTGGACTCTAAAGAAGTTGGCTAGTAGCAGAAGAGAGAAATTGACTTTGGGGAGACAAGTAAGTGGGAAGACAATGCAGTACAACAAACAAATATAAAATTAAAAAATTTTTAAAAATGTAAAAAAAATAGTAGATAAATGAATATACAACACAACTGTAATACTATTGAGACATCCCAGTCCTCAGTAGCCTAATCCATGAAAAGTACTTGGTTTCACAAAGGTTAGGGATGTGGGGGCAGGAGGAGAGAGAAAGACAGAAAAGAAAAAAAAAAAGAGAAAAGGAAAATAATCTCCAAGGAAAATACAAGGATTGTTTTTGTGCGAGTTTAGTATCTTTCCTGCTTCCATTCTTATCCAATGGGTGGGGTTGTCTGTTTGCTGGTATCTCCACCTTCAGGATGGTGAAGGTTATTATGGTGGGAGGGTTGGTGTTGGGGGCATTCCTAGATGTGGGGTATAGTACTTGCTGGTCCCTGATGGCAGCACCCCAAGGATCTCCTTGTGGGGCCCACTCATGTGATGTGGGTGCCTGGTCTTATATCCTTATATCACCTGCAGACCTCACAATTCCTGGTATCTAATTTAGTTTCTAAACTGTATGTCACTTACCCCCTCCCTTTCTACTTCCCAATTAGGAACCTTTCTCTTCAGAGGTCTTGTGGGCTGCACCCTGGGGGCTGCACACCTGTCATTGAGAGCTATTTTGTATTGGGCAGTTCAGGGCTAGGCTTTGCGAGCTAAGGACCAGACTGCTGTGTAGCTCCAATCACATGCCAGATTAGTGGCTGTGGGGGAGAGGGGAGATTTGGGGACTATAGGTACCTTGATATTGCTTCTAGGCTACGGAAGGTGTCCCTACCTGGGAGTTGTCCCAGTTGAAGATGGTGACAGAGGTGTCCCAAGATGGAGGCAGCTGCTTTCAGTGATGGGGTGTTGGGTTGGCTGGGTCCAGGCAGTGGCATTGGGTTACATGTTCAGAGATGCAGCTCTGTGGTGTGTAGGGTTATTGCTGGCAGCTGTCTCCAGACCCTGTTCTGTGTCCCCAGGTGCAGGCTACTGCATGTAGGGGATTATGACAGTGGTTGCAGTGCCCCAAGATGGAGGCGATCAGGGGAGCTTCATGTTGGTAGATGGAGGTTCACAGGGTCCTGCATAGGGGAGCAGCCAGGAATTCTGCACTGACACTGAGGTCTGGAAACCTGCACAGGCATGGCAGCTGGAATTCCTGCATGGGAGCAGCTGCCAGGGGTCCTCTAATAACTCCAAGAGAAATAGTATTGCGACACAGAACGCAGCCTCCCTCTTGCCTGCCATCTTGGATCCCCATCTTTCCCTGCTTCTTTCTGATTTGTTGTATGCTCAAAATTAGTTTTCCAAGCTTGTTTAGAATTATATGTGAAGAATTAACGGATATGTCCATTATTAACATGAATGTTCATTTGTGCTTAAGTTTTGTGACATCTGTTTTGTCTTTGAGGCCTCTTATTCTTTCATTGGTGCTGTTTGAATAGATGGTGTTACTCCAATATTGGTTCATTCTAGATATTATATTATAAAATGTTGTAATTTTTGTGTTAAAAGGTCTTGTTTCGCTTAATCTTCAGAAGTTCAGATACTTTTCCAGTAGATTGTTTTAGTGACTTTTGTAATTGAATATTATTGGAAAGTAAAGTTCTTTCTGCTTTACTTTCTGCTCTAATTTACCTGTTTTAAAAGTGTGAGAAAAGTCAACACATACTTTTGGTGATGGTTTCAGGAGCAGCATTTATTTAACCACCAACTCAAGAGGACATAACAACTTATCAGGGAAGTAAAGAATTGGAACTGTTTTGAAAAGATCAAGAGACTAATCATGGATTTAAGAGTAGAAAACATTTGAAGCACGGGAACTGCAGAATGAAATGAAAGGGTATAATAGGAACTTGAGAGCTGACAAGGAATTGAATCAGTGTGGTACAATTTAATTAGCGTGGTATACAAGAGAAATGAAAGTGAGGCAAGGGAATAGGGGAAGAATTTCCTGGCATTGCTTTGCAGAATCATATTTATAAAATAAATCAAAGTAGTAGTTGATGGTTGACCTTAAGATAAAATTATTTACATCAGTATAAGGAATAGTGGGCTAAAGTCGGATTCAAAGGGCTAAGGAGGTAATATTGTGTACAGAGAGTTTTTATAATCAAATGGTCTTAGGTTAGATTCTTGGCTCTTATTTCTGACTGTTTTGAGATTAAATAAGTATTTTTCTCTTTTTTCATGCATTAATGATACTTTATAGTGTATTTCATTGTGGCATATTTTTACATGAATATAAAATAATTTGCTCAATTTCACTCCCAATACCTTCCCTTACCCACTCCTCCCTCCCCTTGACCCTCTTCCCCTACCCTAATGGTCTCCCTTCTACTTTCATATAAGATGAAACAGATGGTACTTGTTTTTCTGAGTCTGGTTTATTTCACTTAACATGATGCTCTCCAGTTCCATCCATTTTCTTGCAAATTATATAATTTCATTTTTCTTTATGTTTGAATAAAACTTTTCTTTATACAGCTTTGAAATGAACCAAGGTTTCCATGATTCCATGATGTGGTTATTGTGAATCATGATGCAATAAACATGGGTATGCATATATCATTATAGTGTGCTGACTATAATTCTCCTAGGTAGATTCCAAGGATCAGTATAGCTGGATCATTATCATATATTAATTTTATTTTTTTTGAGAAACCTACATGCTGATTTCCATGATAGCTGCACTAATTTCTATTTTTACCAACAGTTTATAAGAGTTTATTTTTTCCTGCATCTTCCCCAGCATTTATTATTAAACAAGTAATTTTAAAGATATTTTGGTCTCAGAGTCCTCCTTGGTGTATTTCAGGTAATTATGCCTACCTTCAAGGTTATTGAGAATCACTGAAAATATACATACTTTTTGCTTAATACAGTAATTGGCAAGTAATTAATGTTTATCAAATGCCTACTAACTTATGGCTAGTCCTTCACTATGATGTACATATAGCAGCTGTTGGTAAATTATAAATTGAGGAAATAATATTTTCTATGATAAATTCAAGTTGAACATACTGTTTTTTGCATTATTTCAGTCTCATGCTTCACCATATGTAAAGCAGTGTTACCTTGTCTTATTGTTGCTGTTGATACTGTTATTGTTGAAACTGCAGTTTATTAGGTGAATGTATGGACAACATGGATCTAAGTAGGATAAATATTATTATCTTTTTTTTCAAAACAATACACACACATATACACACACACAAATAAATTTTTTCAAAGTCACACAGCTAGAAATAGGTTGAGTAGGGTCTTTGGACTTGTCCTGGAACTGGTATCTCTTATTTGAAGTGTCTTTGGATGAAAGAAAGATAGAAATCACTTAATAAAGTAAACATTGAAAAAGTATTTGCATACATTAGAAATAATACATCTTATGGTCAAAGTGAAGATTCTAGGAAGAAAATCAAAACCAGTATTTACGTCTGGTCCTACTTTTGCTTATATCCTATTTTGCCATTGTGCATTTATTTATTTATTTATTTTAAGTTGTGGATGGACATAATACCTTCATTTATTTTTATGTGGTACTGAGGATTGAACCCAGTGTCTCATACATGCAAAATGAGCAGTCTACCACTGAGCCACAACCTCAGTGCCCACATTGTACATTTTTTGAAAAATTTGTATTTGTCCTTTTTAGTTATAATGATAGTAGAATATATTTTGACATATTATACATACATGGAGTAAACTTTTCTGTGGTTGTACATGATGTTGAGTTACACTGGTTACATATTCAAATATAAACAGGAAAGTTATGTCCTATTTATTTTACTATCTTTCCTATTCACATTCTCCCTCCCTTCTCCCCACTCCCACCTGTCTAATCTTGTGAACCTCCACTCCTACCCCACCGCTTATTGTGGGTCAGCATCTTCATATCAGAGAGAACATTTGTCCTTTGTTTTTTGGAATTGGCACTTAACATGATAGTTCTAGTTCTAACCATTTCCTGGCAAAGGCCATAATTTCATTCTTCTTTATGGCTCAGTAATGTTCCATTGTGTATATGTACCACATCTTCTTCATTTATTCATTCATTGAAGGGCACCTAGGTTGGCTTCATAGCTTAGCTATTGTGAATTGAGCTGCTATAAGCATTGATGTGGTTTCATTACAGTGGTATGCTGATTTAAAGTCTCTTAGGTATATATTGAGGAGTGGGAAAACTGGGTCAAATGGTTGTTCCATTCCAAGTTTTCTAAGGACTCTCCATAGTACTTTGCCGAGTGGTTGCACCAATTTGCAGTCCCACCAGCAATGCATGAGTGTACCTTTTCCTCCATAGCCTCAACAACAATTATTATTACTTGTATTCTTAGTAATTCCATTGTGTATTTTTGATAACAATAATTTTGAACTTTGTGGGACATTATAGCCTTTTCTGAGAATCCTCACTTCAGTTAGTGACACCATCTTTATTAAGTACCAATAATGTGATATTTTTAAACTCCTTTCATTCATCCAATTAGTTAATAAAATTTGTTACTTCCTCCTATCCCATTGCCACTATTTTGTTTTCAGACCATCCTATCACATGTTTAGACTACTATGAGCACCTGCAAATAGTTCTTCCAACCACGCTTTTCACTTCCCTTTTTATCTTTCACACTATGGTTGATGCTCCACAGCTCCTATGGCCTGATTTTGATACTCTCATCTATGTTTCCCAACCCTTTACACTTCTATTATAGTAAACTTATCCTAAGGTAAAAGTCATATGGAAAAGACAAGATAAATACTTGATTCTTTCCCTTTCTCTACCCATTTCTAAGGGAATGATTTGGTACTTTAGTGCCCTTCATAGATGATCCATCATGATTCAAAGCCAGCCTTGGCAAAAGCGAGGCACTAAATAACTCAGTAAGATCTTGTCTCTAAATAAAATACAAAATAGGGCTGGAGATGTGGCTCAGTGCTTGAGTGCTCCTGAGTTCAATCCCCAATAACACTACACCCCCAAAAGATGATTGATCATAAATTCTAACATCATTATGAACTCACACATTTAAACATTTCTGGCATGTTTAAATCTATTGCAGTTACTATCATTATTAATGCCCCAATTAGTCCATATTTGGCCAAAAAAAGCTTATAGAAATTGGCTTCAGTGTCACATTGCTGCAGTAGCCTTTGATGGCTTCATTACTTTCTGTTATGACAAGATATTTCAGTCTTATCTTATACCTTTTCTGCTCCAGACCCCGTAGTCAGCCATTTAAAAAAGAGTCGTCCTTCATTTACTTGGGGGTGATGGTGTTTACATATCATAATATAGGTTGCTAGGCTTGTTATTAAAGCCTTTAACTGTTACAGATCTACATATTTTTTAAGGTACAATATATCAAGGGTTCTTATTGGAGCTGGGGCAGGGGATATAGCTCAATGGTAGAAAACTTGCCCAGCATGTGTAAAGCCCTGTGTTAGATCCCAGTGTCACAAAGAAAGTTCGTATTTACAATTCCACTTCAAATTTAAGGCTACAGTGTTTTAAATTAACTTCAATGATACTTCATTGATTATTTTGTTTACCATTCATACACAACAGCCTTGATAATAATACCAACACTGCTAACACCAACATGATTACTAAAAGCAACTTAATATTTGTACAGGTAACCTTTTTTTCTTAAGGTGTATCTCACTAGAAATGTACAGTTAAATTGTTGTTTTAAGATAATTTGAAATATAATTCAGTATTATGTATCACTAACAGGATATAGAGCAGAGTCCATTTATTTATCTTACTTTTGATTTTTACAGTTGGGTTTTAAATTTAATTTTGATTTTGAATTAGATATTATATTTACTTACATAGTTCCAAAGTCAAATCTACAAAAGAAAATCTTTTCAAAGAAGTCAAACTACTACCCCTCTCCTTTTCTCTTAAAGATAATAGTCCATCTTGCCCTTTTAAAAGTAAACAATAGCATATTGTATGTACTATTTTCCACTGAATATTTTCATCAGAATATATTTTGGAGATATTTCTCATTCTGTTTTGGAGATGTTTAATACTCCATTGTGTGTAAGTATTTTAGTTTATTCAACCTGTCCTCTATGATGAACTGCTTCTCCTTTGCAAGTAGTGCTGTAATGAATGGCCTTGTAGATAAAACAAGATCTCATTGGATCCCTAAGACAATTTATAGTATAAATGAAACTTTAGAACTTCCTGTGTAGTCTGGTTTTGAAAAGTGAAATACTGGGTGGTGACTTAATGCCTGTATGATTGGCCTATTCATGGTTATGTACATTTTGATGGCAGAGGAAGCAGCCTTTGTCTCTGCCTTTAAAATTATTTGCTAAAGATTTTTACTCATTTCCCACATTTGATATTGGAGGTAGCTTGCCCCTTTCTGCTTCAATGAAAGACCATAAAGATTATAGTCTTAAATTCAGCAAAAACCCAGGACGGCCGTGAGTTAATCAATGCCAACATATTTACATGGCCCCTTGTTGTAATTCCTTTTTCCACATATATTGTGAGAAGAAAAATTTTCAAATATCTTTTACCCCCTTTTTACTCTGCCATTTTTATTTCATAATTTTCCCTTCTTTTTTTTTCTTTAAAGGTTTTTGTAGTTGTAGATGAACAGAATGCTTATTTTTTTGTGGTACTGAGGATTAAACCCAGTGCCTCACACATGCTAGGCAAGAGCTCTGCCACTGAGCTACAGCCCCAGCCCTTTCCCCTTCTTTTTACCCTGCCCTTTTTCATTTCATAATTTTTAACCACTTCCATAAAAGCTTTTTAAAGAAAACTGTTGTTTGTCCTTGCTAGAGTTCCTAGAGGATTGAATCTGAACTCTTGTTTCTGTTGGTAATGGCAGAGTGGGTTCCTGTCTGTGCAGGGTTTCAAAGTTTCTCAGCTGGCTTGCTGACCCCCTTTCTGTAGTCTAAAGAAAAGGGACTAACTGTTCAAGTGCCACTCCTGAACTTTGAAAGGAAGTTCTAAATGTTGTCCTGTGCTATCAGTATATTTTAGCCTTGATATATAAGCTCAGTGTAATCCAAGTTTAATCTCAACCTCCAATGCCTCTTGGAAAAGAGTGTCACAAGTAACAGTAATGGTTTAAAAGTAAATCATATATCAATACATACTATAAATGTAATTAATAAAAATCTCTATAATTCTATTAACCTGGAGGAACATGGGAGAAAAATTAATGTAACATAGGCTGAAAGAATCATACACTAATAATTATATACTAAATCCATTTGAAAGTGAGATAAAACTAAAGAAAATAGAGAATGAAAAGTACAAAAAGGAAAAAGAAAAAAAATGGAAGAAGAGAGGGAGGGGAAATGGCTTAAAATAGAGTGAAGTGGTAATAGAAGTTGGAGCCCATGTGGAATGGTTGTATATAGGAGAGACTAGTTAGTCATTAATATCATTCAGTTAATATGTTAATTATCACTCAGAGGTTCATATTAATTATTTCAGAAGTTTTTAAAATAGTCTTTTGTGTCTGACATTTCAACTTTTAGAAAGTGCTAACTATGAGGAAGACTTTAAAATGTAAATCACCTTCCATTTCATCTCTGCCCCAGGCCAGCCAAACTTGTTAGGTAACTTTGTATGCAGAATTAGACCCCTTCCTTGCCTGACCACCTCCTCTGGAATAGGTATGGTAAATTGCTTTTGTCTTTCAAAATGGCTTTGTTGTTTGTCTTGAGTGAAAGTGGAGTCTGTCTGAGGAATTGACCAACACCTTCACCTGGAGCCTCTTATTCAGAATCCCTGTCAACAAGTGCTAAACTTGCAGGGGTGCTTTTGGGACTTTACCTCCTCAGATCCAGATCCCTGCCCCCTTGTCTTTATCTCACAGATCAGTCTGTCAAATTCCAAAGGAAGTGGCCTTTGTTCTTCCTCACTCTGAGAGCCCTAGCAGGGTCAAAGTCTTTTGTGCTCAGAATGAGGCTGTTTGGGCATCAATGATCCAATGAAAAGTACTTGCCTAAGGCTTGTTTGGTCTTGAATATTCCAAAAACAAGTATACCAAGTACTAGGACCTAAGGGGGAAAAAGTGATCTCTGAAAAACCTTGGTAAACTGCTGGAGTTCCCAGTTGGCTTAGTGCATCTCAGCTCAGATCACCTCTGCTAGGAAGATTCAGGTAACTCTGTTGAGGATTACTAGTTCTCTCTCTATCTGGGGACTCCAGGCTTTCTCCCTATAAGCACAGCCCAGTGTTTCTGAGTTTGTGTTCTGTTCCAGTTGTAGATATGTTGATTAGTGACCATTTTTCTTAATCTTGGTAGGAAAGTGTCTTTATTCTTGAAGAGGGACTGCTTCCACTCCTCCACTGAGCCACAGCTTGGTGGACACTGCCTCAGTCTGTTGTCCTTATTAATTCTTTATTCTAGGAACCAACATTTTTTTTCCCTGGATACTATTTTACCGAGTTACCACCCTGCTTTCCCATCCCCTACCCCCAGTTTCTCTACATCACTTTGCTGCTGCAGAACTGCTGACTTAATTCAGTCTTGGAAAACTGCTGCAGCTCTGAAGATTCCTCTGAGCTGCCATCTTGTTATCTCCACTCATTACATTTTTGAGCACTAGTCCCAGCCCTGAGGTTGTAGAAGACTTTGGGGGAAATTGTAATAAGTTCTTAAGATTTTGAGTTCAGATTGTTTTGTAAATGTCTTTATAAAAATTTCAGGGTTCTTTTTTAGATGTGCATGACAGCAGAATCCATTTTGATATAATTATAAAGGATGGAATATATTTTATTCTACTTAGGATCCCATGCTTATGGATGTACATGATGGTGGGATTCACTGTGTTGATTTCATATATGTACATGGGAAAATTATGTCAGATTCATTCTACTGTCTTTTCCTATCTCCCCTCCTTTCCCTCCATTCCCCATCATCTAATCTACTGAACTTCTATTCTTCCCCTCACCCCCCTCAGCCTTATTATGGGTTAGCTTCCTCATTGTCTTTATGTTCTATTTCTGTTCTGCAGGAACCAAGTCTGTAAATCACAGTCCATACAATCATGCATCATGGTGGTGAGGTTAATTTATGAAACAAGATGCCATGATCCAACTTTCAAGCCTTTGCTTAGATAAAACCTTGGCTTTAGAACAAATGATATGGCAAACCACAAAAGATTCCTTCATTTAATGTTTTTTTTTTTTTTTTTTTTGATTCATTGACAAACTCTGGGGCTAAATGTATTCCATAAGATGATTCTAATGTGGCTATAAAAGATTATGTGAAAGACAGAGCTACCCATACTTCCCTTCCTGCCATCTTTCATTTTGATAAATTTGTTAAGATTATTTGTTTTGGACCAAGAACAACTGTTATCTTTATTTAGACTTCATGTTTGCACTCCCTTGAATCCCTTGCATAATAAAGGACAGTGACCTGGTTAGTAATATAGAGATTTATGTTGGAAAGATTAATACCTGATCAATGGACTATTAACAGGTTTGATTTTTTTGTTTGTTTTTAACCAAACAGGGTCCTGGAAATGCAAATTTAAGACTTAACAGACTATTTTCAATATCAGGTCAAAAGTCTGACTTTTAAACCTAGCAAATATTGAATATAAGTTTCTTTTATGTGCCCATATGTTTATATGCATACAGATTAAGTGCATGGTACTAAATTGACATATGGAAAATTAGCCCAAAATGCCTTTTTGATTCATATGACTTTAGTAAATCTGTAATAAGTAAGTTAAACTTGTTTGTAATGTGTTTAAAATATAGTAACTCATTTTTCTGGCCTGCTAACTAATTAGGATATAGGATATTTGTTTCTAAATATTCAAGATACAGGTGTTCAATGTTTTCTATATAAAGCATTTTCTTCAGACCCTTTTGGCAAAACAAACAAACAAAAAACAAACTAAAACCAAAAATAAAATTTAAAATGTTAACTATGCTTGATTTTTGTAAATAATTTAAAGATAGCTACTAAAATGAGTAAATAAGTATATAGGACAGGCATTTTTGATTCTTAAAAATGTAGTTTTTAAAATAGCTTTGATTTTACAAGAAAACTTTAGTTCAGAGCTAGAAATCTTAGGTGTTTCATCCCTCAGAAATTTTTTTAATAAGTATATAATGTTTACATTTGTATGTGACCTTCATGGTTTGTCTAAAATATTAATTATTCAATAAATTTGGAAAGTCACAAGTGAGCCTATACTTTCTTTGTTCCAATCAATGAAAATAATAAAAGATTTTAAATGCTAATAATCTATGTATCATTTATGTTTCTGATTTCTGGAATTACTTCATTTGATATTCTTTTTTTATTAGTTGTTCAAAACATTACATAGCTCTTGACATATCATATTTTATACATTTGATTCAAATGGGTTATGAACTCCCATTTTTGCCCCGTATACAGATTGCAGAATCATATCGGTTACACATCCACGTTTTTACATACTGCCATACTAGTGTATGTTGTATTCTGCTGCCTTTCCTATCCTCTACTATCCCCTCTCCCCTCCCCTCCCATCTTCTCTCTCTACCCCATATACTGTAATTCATTTCTCTCCCTTGTTTTTTTCCCTTTTCCCTCATTTCCTCTTATATGTAATTTTGTATAATGATGAGGGTCTCCTTCCATTTCCATGCAATTTCCCTTCTCTCTCCCTTTCCCTCCCACCTCTCGTCCCTGTT